>NC_039358.1:151213212-151560869 GCF_003573695.1 Papaver somniferum | reverse complement strand
AACATAATCTTCTACTTGCTTGTGCATCATATCATGAAATATTGCTGTCATGGCTCGTTGGTAGGTGGCGCCAGCATTCTTCAACCCAAAGGGCATCACAGTGTAATGAAAATTCCCAATGGGAGTGCGAAACGCGGTCTTGGCGACATCATGTTCGAACATTTTGATTTGGTTGTACCCACTGTAACCATCCATGAATGAGAACATACCGTGGCCGCTGGTCGCATCAACGAGCATATCAATGTTGGGTAAAGGAAAGTCATCCTTCTGGCAGCATTTATTTAGGTTTCTGAAATCTACACAACATCTTATTTGACCATTTTTCTTCTTAACTGGGACGACATTAGCCATCCATGTTGGGTATTGAATAGGCTTGATAAATCCTGCTACCAGTAATTTTTGAATTTCGGCCTTGATTTGTTCCTCGACTTCATGCCTGAACTGCCTGGGTGGTTGTTTGACGGCCTTGGAGCCAGGAATGATATGTAGACGGTGAGTGACCAATTTGTCATCCAGACCAGGCATTTCTTCATACGTCCAAGAAAATATATCCCGATACTCCTTCAGTAACTCTACCAGGCCTGTACGCTCTTCCGGTGATAGCGCAGAACTGATTAAGATTGGTCTTGGATCTTCCTATGTGCCGATGTTAACCGTCTCAAGATCATCAGTGGTAGAATTCGTACCATATTGCAACTGCTGTGGATCTTCCTGAACTTCATCCTCAGGTGGTTGTTCATTCTGACACGATTCACCAGTGCGGGGAGACTCTTGATCAATCTCCCCTATTAATTGCTAATCTTTGCGTCTCCGGTAAATGACCCTTCCTTCTGCGTCATGAGTGGTCATAAAATTGGATCATGGGATCGTAGTTTCATCTTTTCGGCGTTTGACATGTGTAGCAGGTGACCTGACTGGTTCTGCTTCTGAAGATGGTGATGACGCCGCAGATGCCTCAATAGCCTTCCAACTTGGAAGTGGATTAGTCTAGATTTTTTTAGGAGGTTCAGGGGCGCTTCTCTAGGACTCGATGAATTCCGTATCGTAGGACAGAGCATATGGAGATGATGAAGCAGCTATGCGGACGATCTTGTTATTGAGTAACGCCTTCATGCATTGGTGGTAGGTTGATGAAACCACCTTGTTGTCATGGAGCCAAGGTCGCCCAAGTATCATGTGGTAGTCAGGTTCTTGTTCGATCACGTGGAATTTCACCTTTGATTGAATTGGTCCTACCCTCAAATCTATGTACGCGTATCCATATGTGTGGCTTCGGCTTTCTTCAAACCTTGTCATTAGGATGGGATGGAGAAGTATTTTACCTCGTAGGAATCTGGCCATTCTGAGAGTTTTCATAGTGACAATGTTGGTGGAAGCACCGGTGTTGATGAGAGCTCTTCTAAATTCGGTGCCTTTGATGAAACCAGTCACGTACAACGCGCGATTGTTCTCTTCGTCTGCGATGCGATTTTCCTCTCCAAAAGTGATGTTGTCAATTGAATTTTCAGATATCAGGGATACTTCTTCAACTGCTGGGGTTGGTAAAGTTATTTGTACGTCAGATGATATCTGGTTGAGTGCGGCAAACGTTTCCGTACGGTGTTCCCTGGAAAAGTGTAAAAGTTCATACAAATTTTCAATCAATTGTGCAACCTCTTGATCCACCGGATTTTCATAAGTAGTGAAACTGTTGATTTGAGGGTCAGACGTTGAGCCAGTCCCCAGTTTTGGGACTTCTGAGACACCGCCCAACTCAGATGTCAGCTTGATGAGAAAATCGAGTATGTGATTTATTGTGTTCTTCATCAGATCCATGTTCCTGGTGTGGACTTCCAGAATTTGAGATAGCTCTGCCAGAGTCGGGGTTCACCTACCTTCCGTGTCGTCAGGTGTAACATGAGGAATCCTGCCATTTAAAAGATTCTGGATTGGGTCTGGATCAGTTGAATTAGTCCTAAAACCGACCATCTTGTGAAAATGAGATTGAAACCGAGAGATTAACCTCCCACTGTGGTCGCCAACCTGTGAGTGGGGAAAAACGATTTGCTGGTTTTTACGGAATTGAAGAGTTGACCGTGTAGAGACTCCTTGAACCGAGAGAAATGTTGAACCTCACACAGATGCACTGCAATAAGGGAGTGCTTTAAGTTCGAGAGATCAATCTGTAAGACCCCGGCCTAAACCAAGAAAAATGGGCGTTCCAGAGTCAATTTGGTCACAAGAGAGGATGGGTTGATCTGTAAGAGGGAAGCTGAGAAATGCGTGAGATCAATGGTGATCTGAGATTGTAGGTGTGTTGTGAATTCAGCGTGAAAATGCTCTGAATGATTGAATTTTGCTCAATTGAGAGTAATTTCTATGAGCTGGTGTAGACGAAAGATTGTATGTATGAACTTTGATGAGAAATTGCTCGTTTTGGCGAATGTTGTTCGATTGTTCGAAAAACCTCTGTCCTTCAATCAGGATTCAGAGACATTTTATAATGCCGGAGTTGAAAACACCATGATCCCATGAAGTGTGACAGTTGCTGGAATCAGAGAGTGGGGAAGTGGGAAATCATGTTAAACCAATTACTCATCGTGCGGAGGACTTGGTTAACTTTCCACCCACTACTTTGCTGACTCTTCCAACTGATTGCACGACTTGCTCACATTCTCATCGTGGGTGAACACACGTGCCGTAGACCGCCAAACCAAAACCCTAGTTAATATCCCCCATGTGACACGATTGAAATCTCGTGGAGTCAGTTGCTGAATTTGTGGGACGATGAGTTCATGTAGCGCTGAGTTGAACATGATTAGCAAATGTTTCGAAACTCATGAATTTAATGTGTCTGCTGAGACGAGGTATCATTATAACCTAAGATGAGCAAAATTGTGTTGTTAAATTGTTGAATATTGATAGTTGAACCAATATTCTTTGATTTGAGCAAATATTGCTAGTCTGAGCGATATTGTTAATTGAGTAAATATTTCCGGTTCAAGCGAATATTGCTAGCTCGAGCAAATATTGCTAGTTTGAACAAATATTATTCTTTTGATGAATTGTTGGTAGCTGGACCAAATAAAATGTTAATTTAAGTTACTGACTGCTGAGTCGAGCAAAATAAATATGAATATCAATCATGGAATCAACATAAAATTATTAGAGTGTTCGAATCTGCACAGAATCACGTTTCTGCAGAGCTCTGGATTCAAAACCCTAATTTCACCGAAAAGATGATTTATTGCAAATCAACACGGGACCGGATACATGGGATGACGGTTTCACCATATAACGCCCAGATGCTCGAATGAGCAAAAAATACCAAAGTCTCTTGAGGACCAGTTGGTGAAAGAATGATTAAATACTGGTTTAATCATTTACTGAAATAATGCTCGTGTGAGCAACAAATCATAAAACCTGATGTAGAAAATATGAGGGGTCGACAAAGAGGTCATGAGACCGGCTCTTGATGGTCGTGGGACTAGTAGATGGTCGTTTGAGCGAACTTCCAATTATTTGGAAAGAGTTCGAACCTAATATGAGCAACTGAGCAAATTAGGTTAAAATCATTAAAACATGTGGGGCCAGCTGTTTGCAAGCCTTAGGGTCACCCTTGGTCGGTCAAGGGATGTGCCCGTGTCACCATAGTGTCCGTGCTTCAACCCTGAGAATTTTGATATTTTCTGATGCACGTTTGAGCAACATTTGGAGAAAATATGAAAAAATTCATGGTTTTGCTGAAACCGGCAAAAATACATGAGATGATGTAAATAATAAATAAAACATGGGATTACAAGGTGTGGGACCGGCACGGCTAGGGCATGTCCGGCCGGCTGACAGACGTGGTCCCACATGTTTATCCCAGTTTTATGTTATTTTATGTGTTTTCTCTGATTTGAGGGAAATTCATGAAACTGGAGAGTTTGGTGAAATTAAGGAACTCTCATGAGAGATAAAATAATAATAAAATAGGGAATGAGAGTGTGGGACCGGCATGGATAAGGCATGGCCGGTCGGCCATGAGTGCGGGTCCCAAGCCACTCTTCCCAATTTTATGTAATTTTTGATGATTTTAGCTAACTTTCATAAAATCAAACGGATTTGTTGAAAACCAAGATATTTTGTTGAAATCAGGGAGTTTTCATGAAATCAGGAAACAAAACACCAAATAATAATAAAATAATAGGCGTGTGGGACCGGCTAGGGCATGGACGGCCGGCTAGAGCCCGGTCCCACAAGTTTTTCCCTAATTTTTTAATATTTTCTATAACTGTAGAGAAAATACATGAAATTAGGTAATTTTAGGGAAAATTCATGAAATCAAGGGAATTTTCATAATTTAAGAGGAAATAATAAAATAATGAGGCGTGAGGTGTGGGACCGGCCACAGACAAGGCATGACCGGCCGGCCGGCGGTCCCGCGACACCTTTCCCTAATTTTATTATTTTTTGATGAAATCATGTGATTTTAGAGAAAAATACATGAAATTAGGTGATTTTAGGGAAAATTCATGAAATCAAGGGAAATTTCATAATTTAAGAGGAAATAATAAAATAATGGGGCATGAGGTGTGGGACCGGCCAAGGCATGACCGGCCGACCGACAGTCCCGCGACACCTTTCCCTAATTTTATTATTTTTGGATAAAATCATGTGATTTAGATATAAATACATGAAATTAGGTAATTTTCATGATTTTAGGGAAAATTAGTAAAATATGATAAAAATATAAATTGGGCGTGGGACTGGTCACGACATGACCGGCCGGTTAGTGAGCCCAGTCCTCTGGCACCTCTGCTAATATTTTTACTATTTTTCCTTCCTATTTTGCATAGGTTCCTCGTTCATTCGTCCGAAATGTTCGTTTGCGCATTCAAAATGCTGGTCTGTGTATTATTTGTTAATTACACTTGCACCATTTTTGTCAGGGCTTGTTCGATGCTTAGATGCCTGTTTCGTTGAATATTTATTACTAACCTGTGGAATTCTGCTGGGAAAGACCACAGATTGAAGTAACGAAATATAACGAGGAATCACAAAATATTTCTGAATATTCAGGCGATTAATTGACGACTCGTAGAATATTGCTGGATATTCAGCCGATGGCTCATAGAATATTGCTGGATATTCAGACGATTTAAGATAATTAATTTTCGGCTCTATACTAGAAGGGCTTCCTGTCTACAAGCATTAATTGTCTGAAGGTTGAGCAATATGAACTTGCTGGAGTGGCATATTCCTCTTGCATAGTCGGGGAAAATCTGGTTACATCCCGAAGACGTTGTCGCTCTATACTAGAATACATGCTGTCTAAGAGCCGCCCAATCTTTCGATTCTATACAGTATGAGATGTGTCGTGGCCTCAGCTGAGAGACTGCACATCTTCATCTTCTCTGAGAGACTTTCTCCATCATAGGTGGCATGAGATTTCATGCATAGAGGCATGAGTCTCGATACTC
The DNA here is from genome assembly GCF_003573695.1 of Papaver somniferum. Lineage (NCBI taxonomy): Eukaryota > Viridiplantae > Streptophyta > Magnoliopsida > Ranunculales > Papaveraceae > Papaver > Papaver somniferum. The sequence continues at coordinate 151,555,425 of NC_039358.1, read as the reverse complement.
ATCCGATTGCCGGATCCGGAGTAATTACTGAAATTGCTCAGTATTCATGAGATGTGTCGTGGCCTCAGCTGAGAGACAACACAACTACACATACTCTGAGAGACATCCTTCTCAGTCAGAGATTTTACGACATGAGCTTTCATGATTTAATGAGAGACATGAGCCTCAATACTCATCCGGTTGCCAAATCTGGAGTATAGTTTTACAATTCTACCCTTTGTCGAAAATCCACCATCTACAGAGATAATTACAAAAATTCGTGAACCGAGCGAAAATCCACCATCCGCTTCATGAAGCTCTGAGAAGGTCTGGAAACGAAGATTTTCCAATAAAGCTCTGTAGACCGGGATCATGCCGTTGATACACAAGTCTACCAGTTGCTGCTCCGTGACGTTTGGACAATGACAGTCTAAGGCTTGAACTCTGAACCCTTTCACATAATCATCGGGATGTTCACTCTTCCTTTGAATCATCCTTCCTAGATCAGAGATAGCGACTTGATCTGACACGAAGAAGTATTTTCTGTAGAAAGCATTAATCATCTCTCCCCAATCGGTGATACTTCCTGGTGCGATGTTGTTGTACCAGGTGTATGCCCTGCCTTTCAAGGATTTTGAAAATTCCTCCAGACGGACGACATGGTTGTGCTCGTGTTCTCCCAATAATTCCAGAAACCGAGAAATATGTTTTTGAGTATTGCATGTTCCATCATAAAGAATGAATGTTGGAGCGGTATAACCTTTTGAAAGAGGAATCCTTTGTATGGCAGTATGGAGGTTGGTGACGATGGACGGATGATGTCTTGTGTTTTCATCGATCCTCAAAAAAGCACTCCATATCTTCATGAGTGATGAAACTTGCAGGTTCCGTTGCTGGAGAGTCATCTGCAGCTTTGCGGAATTCTTCATCATGTACAACATGGATTGGAGAGATTTCAGTATCAGCGGTTGAAGATGTTTCTTTAGCTTTTCCTTTCTCGCGCTGAGGCTGAGTTCGTTCAAACGCAAGCTTGTCTGTGAGAGTTTTATATAAACACACAACTGCTTCTGTGTTGCAGCCACGTCAGTCTGAACCTTCATGAGATCAACTATGGTAGGCTGATTTCCTCTGGTTTCTTCAGGAGACCGACCGAAGAGTGGATTGTTGATGGCGCCAGTGCCGTCACTTGCAGGGGTGATCACTGGATCACCAGTGCTTGGAGGAGTAGTAGTAACATGTGGCATGACATTGCTGGCTGGAGGAGTGGTATTAGTGATACCACTGAAGCCTGTAATGTTGAGAGGAGTAGTACTTGCGATTGTAGTATCACTAGAAATTGCAACGTGAGAGTCGGGTGTTGAACCCGGATTGGTAACTGAACCGGACCTAAAATTGCTCACTTTGTCACTCTTCAATTGGGATTTTCACTGACCCTCGCACCGACAATATTTCATTATATTGACCCCATGCCGGTGCCAAATCTGGAGTATAGTTTTACAATTCCTCGTTATATTTCGTTACTTAAATCTATGGTTCTTCCCAGCAGAATTCCACAGGTTAATAATAAATATTCAATGAAACAGGCATCTGAGCATCGAATAAGCCTTGACAAAAATGGTGCAAGTGTAATTAGCGGATAATGCACAGACCAGCATTTTGAATGCACGAACGAGCATTTCAAAAATACGAACGAACGAGGAACCTATGCAAAATAGGAAGGGAAAATAATAATAATAAAATATTAAGCAAAAGCGCCAGGGGACTAGGCTCACCAGCCGGCCAGTCATGCCGTGACTAGTCCCGCGCCCAATTTTATATTTTATCATATTTTTACTATCTTCACGATCTCATGAAAATCCTCTTGTTCGAGCAAATTTCCTTTATTTCAAAGAAATTATCTAAATCACATGATTTTATCAAAAATAATAAAATTAGGGAAAGGTATCGCGGGACCACCGTCCGGTCATGCCTTGGACGTGGCCGGTCCCACACCTCACATCCCATTATTTTATTATTCCTTCTCAAATTATGAAAATTCCTTGATTTTATGAATTTTCCCTAAAATCATGAAGATTACCTAATTTCATGTATTTTTATCTAAATCACATGATTTTATCAAAAATAATAAAATTATGGAAAGGTGTCGGGGGACCGTCGGCCGTCCAGTCATGCCTTGGCCGTGGCCGGTCCCACACCTCACGTCCCATTATTTTATTATTCCTTCTCAAATTATGAAAATTCCTTGATTTTATGAATTTTCCCTAAAATTACCTAATTTCATGTATTTTCTCTAAAATCATGGAAAATATTAAAAAATTAGGAAAACTTGTGGGACCGGGCTCTAGCCGGCCGGCCATGCCCTAGCCGGTCCCACATGCCCATTATTTTATTATTATTTGGTGTTTTGTTTCCTGATTTCATGTAAACTCCCTGATTTCAACAAAATATCTTGGTTTTCAACAAATCCCTTTGATTTTATGAAAATTATCTAAAATCATCAAAATTACATAAAATTAGGAAGAGTGCCTTGGGACACGCGCCCATTGGTCGATCGGCCATGCCACGGCCATTGCCGGTCTCACACTCCCATTCCCTATTTTATATTTTAATTTATGTCTCTCATCTCATGGAAGTTCCCTAATTTCGCCAAACTCTCCAGTTTCATGTAATTTCCCTTAAATCAGAGAAAAATACATAAAATCACATAAAACTGGGAAAAGCATGTGGGACCGCGTGTCAGCCGGCCGGCCATGCCCTAGCCGTGGCCGGTTCCACACCTTATGATTCCTTGTTTATTTATTATTTTCATCATCTCATGTATTTTTCCCAGTTTCAGCAAAACCATGGATTTTTCATATTTTCTCCAAATGTTGCTCAAGCGTGCACCATAAAATATCAAAATTCTCTGGACTGAAGCACAGACATCATGGTGACACGGGCACATCCCCTTGACCGACCAAGGGTGACCCTGAAGCTTGCAAACAGCTGGTCCCGCATGTTTTAATGATTTTAACCTAATTTGCTCAGTTGCTCATATTAGTTTCGAACTCTTTCCAAACAATTGGAGGTTCACTCAAACGACCATCTACTGGTCCCACGACCACCAAGAGCCGGTCTCATGACCTCTTGGTCGGTCCCTCATATTTTCTACATCAGGTTTTATGATTTGTCGCTCACACGAGCATTATTTCAGTAAATGATTAAATCAACATTTAATCATTCTTTCACCAACTGGTCCTCAAGAGACTTTGGTATTTTTTCTCATTCGAGCATTTGGGTGTTATATGGTGAACCCGTCATCCCATGTAGCCGGTCCCGTGTTGATTTGCAATAAATCATCATTTCGGTAAAACTAGGGTTTTGAATCAGAACTCTGCAGAAACGTGATTCTGATTCGAACACTCTGATAATTTTATGTTGATTCCATGATTGATATTCATATTTATTTTGCTCGACCCAGCAGTCAGTAACTTAAATTAATATATTATTTGGTCCAGCTACCGACAATTCATCAAAAGAACAATATTTGCTCGAACTAGCAATATTCGCTCGAACCGGCAATATTTATTCAATTAGCAATATTCGCTCAGACTAGCAATATTTTCTCAAATCAAAGAATATTGGTTCAACTACCAATATTCAACAATTTAGCAACACAGTTTTGCTCGTCTTAGGTTATAATGATACCTCGTCTCAGCAGACACATTAAATTCATGAGTTTCGAAACATTTGCTAATCATGTTCAACTCAGCAATACATGGACTCATCGTCCCATAAAGTCAACAACTGACTCCACAATCACGAGATTTCAATCGTGTCATATTGGGGGATACTAACTAGGGTTTTGGTCTGGCGGTCTACGACACGTGTGTTTACCCACGATGAGAATGTGAGCAAGTCGTGCAATCAGTTGGAAGAGTCAGCAAAGTAGTGGGTGGAAATTTAACCAAGTCTCTGCACGATGAGTAATTGGTTTTAACACGATTTCCCCATTTCCCATTCTCTGATTCCAGCAACTGTCACACTTCATGGGATCATGGTGTTTTCAACTACGGCATTATAAAATTCTCTGAATCCCGTGTAGTTGCAGGAAATCCTACAACGCACCCCTTGTATTATCATGACTATGATTTCTAGATCTAAACTTATTTGATATGAAAATAAGGATAAAGATAATGAAAATAGAAAATAAGACATAAGATTTACGTGGTTCGATCAATTTGATCTACATCCACGGGGTTAGGTTTCACTATGATCATTGAATTACATATGAATTACATTGAGACTCCATTAATGAGTATTTGGAGCTCTCTCTCTCTGGTTTTTGGGGAAGAATAAGAAGATAATAATAATACAAGTTACTTTTCTCTATCCTACCTTTCTCTTTATATAAGATGCTACCTAATGGATGACAGCTCACATATAGTGGAGTACAACTCATATTATCTCGCGCCCAAACTACATTCTCACAAGCTTCGCTACCTTCTCCCAAACTCTCTCTATAATTTCGCAGGCTCTATCTATAATTTCACAAATTCTTACTGTTGTGCGATATACGGATCCTACATCTTGCCTCTTTTTCCTTGAATATTGCTTGAAGAGCGATCTTTAAGGAAAAATACACCTTGTTGTAGTCGTTGGAGGAACGAGAGAAAGAATATTGTACTTGAAAAGTACGTACTTGCCTCTATTATTTTGTGAAGTTCTGGAATGTTGAGAAGTAAATAAGAAGTATCATCTTTTGAAATATTCGAAGTATGAAGTATCCTTGAAGAAGTATAAGAAGCATTCAATTCTCGAAATGTAAGAAGTATCCGTCCTTGAATGAGAATAATAAGTATTGCCTCTATTCATGCGAAATTATTACTCCTTTTTTTGTGATTCTTGCCGAGAAGATAAAGAACATAAAATGTTTTCTTGGTAATCCATAGTTGCCTCTGTTCTTTATCTATGAGGGTAGAATCTTTGAGAAAATATTGAATGTGCGAATTATTTCTTCATTCTCATCTTTCCTCTGTCTCATGTTTTGTGCTCATGCGATAGTATAATCTCTTCAAGTTGCTTATAATTGTGCGAAATAATTGAGCGAAATGATCATATCGTTCGGAATAATCACATTCTGCGAAATAATCACATTCTGCAAAATTCTGACACAGTCTGAATAATCCTACGAAACTTTGAATAATCCTACGAAATTCTGACACATTCTGCGAAATTCTAAATAATCCTGCGAAATTCTGACACATTCTGCGAAATTATGAATAATCCTGCGAAACTTTGAAAAATTCTGCGAAATTCTGACTCATTCTGCGAAATTCTGACTCATTCTGTGAAATTCTGAATAATCCTGCGAAATTCTGAATAATCCTGCGAAATTCTGAAAAATTCTGCGAAATTCTGCGATATTATTGCGAAGTTCTGCAATATTATTTCGTACAGTTTTGTAAAGTACTTGTGCGAATATAATGCTTATGTGATGATTATGTTATGAAATGTGTATGCGATTTTATGCTATGCTTTTATGATGCGAGTATGATGTTTGTATGATGAGAATGCTTATCTATTGCAATGTATAGCTAATGTTTGCGTTACTTAGCTCATTTTGCACGCTAAAATTGATGTAGCTTTAAATTGCCTCCATTCTCCATTTCTCTGGCTTTTTATTTAGTGTATGCATTCCTCTTCGTTTAGTTATTGTTCCTCTCAAGTTCTTACTTGTGTTTCATCTTTCCTTTTTCCTGCACTATTAGTATCTCATAACAGTATGATCATAATATCAAGTCTGCGGCATTTTCACTGCCTCGGTTTCATTTCCATGTACATATTCGCAAGCTTGTTTGCTTACATATAATCATTCTCGCAAGCTTACTTGCTTACTCATTTTCTTATGTGGTCTTATTTTTCCTTCCTAGTTAAAGGTCTTATTTTGCCAGCTCTTGTCATTGCGACAAAATCGCAGGACGTCTTTGCACTTTCATGCAAAAACCCATTGATCTTGCCTTAACTTTTTCTTTTGTATTATTGCTTCTTCAGGATTGTTGCGACAATATGACAGGCCTAAATATTCTTGCGAAAATAAAGCCCCATGACATTGCCGTCTTGCGACGAAATCGCAGGACGTCTTCACACTTTCATGTAATGACCCATTGATCTCGTCTTATCTTTTTCTCTAGTATTATTGCCTCTTCAGGATTGTTTCAAAAATATGACAAGCCTTAATACCCTTGCGAGTAAAAAGCCTCATGACATTTGCGTCTTAAGACACTTATCAGCTCCCTAATGGAGGGTGCTGCCCTTATTTTCTCACTGGTTGCCCCTTCAAGGAGGCGTACTTCTACCATACAAGGTTAGCTCCTCCCATCCGGTCTTAAAAACAACCAGTTGTTTTCACAGCCTCTTATCCCTTTTACCTATAGGGCTTATGGTTACGAGACTGCACCCTAAGTGGGGTTTTCTTCGGGCCGAGTGCAGTACAAGCCAAGACTTGTCAAGAATGGCAAGGACGCTTCAAACTCCCCTGGCACTCTTGACTCAACCGTGTACCTCGGCGCCTTGATCAGATTCTGCACTCCTTGGGAGAGTCCTTATTACCTTAGTCGCCCAACCTAAATCATATGCTTAGGCTGAGAATCCAAGGTGCCTCTTCCGGATGGGCTTTATTGACCCCAAATCTCCATGACTCAGGTTCCAGGGGCGGTGTAACCTTTTCTATGAGTCATGCTACAGGTACCCCCTTCTATGACGTACTTTAGGTCTTACATTTTCCTGTTGCGAAATTTTATTCGCGAACTAGGGTGTACGCCATAAAGGTTCGCCCCATTCTAATCTTAGATTTTTATGGATCTTAGATTGTCTCTTGCGAAATTTTCGCGTTTCTTTGTTCTTTTATTCTTTCATTCTCATAATATCATATCATTTGAAGCAAAGTAAATATTCAAGAGAATTTCTAATACATTATAATTCTAAAATCTTTATAATTATGAAATCCTTGTAATTCTGCGATTGTTTCTCATTTTGTAAATCAAATCAAAAATCTTTTTATTCTCTGTAAAAGAAATATTCTAGAGAAACATATAAATTAAATTTTCTCAGTTTTCTGTAATTTTGAAATCTCGCAATCTTTGTAATTTTGAAGTCTTTGTAATCTTGAAATCTTAATAATTTTATAACTTTGAAATCTTGAAATCTTTGTAATCGTGCGATTGAATCGCTTTTTTGTAAATCAAATCAAAAATCTTTTTATTCGTTCTTAGTATAAGGTAAAATGTTCAAGGAAGTGGTACTTATCTTTCATGTGAATCGCTGTTGTTGTCAAAGAAGTGAATAAATGCCTTGAAATGTATGAATTTCGCGCAGCAAAAAGAAGTGTGAGAAGTGAGACTTGAACCCTTGATCTGCTTCTTGGATTTTCTCGCACTATACCAACTGTGCTAAGCCTCTTTTGCGAAATAATTAAAGTTCTTGCAAAGTAATCAAATTCCAACTGTGTAAGAGGCAATTCTGTATAAATTTGGCATAATAAAAATAAACGTGCGAGAAGCAAGAATTGATCCCGCGACCTGATGCTTGCATTCATGCCTCCTGACCAACTGTGCTAACCCTCTCTTGCGAAATAATCAAAGACTGTGCGAAGTAATCAAATATCAACTCTGCGAAATGAATATTTGCGAAGCAAAAATTATTTGGTCACAAGGAGAATCGAACCCATGTCCTCTAGTTTGCATACTCCTTCTCTGACCATCTGCGCTACTTGTTTCTTGCGAAAGAAACACACAATGCTGTGCTTTATTCCATTTCTTCGCCTTTAGGATTTCAAAAATGTGCGAAAAATTAAGCTTGATGAGGGATTTGAACTCGAGTCTTACAACTCACTCTAGCGAAGCTTGACCAACTGTGCTACCTCTTGTTTGCGACCTAATGAAACAATATTGCAAAATTATTCATTTCTTCGCTATTTGTAAAAAGAAGAAAACTATGCTCGCAGGGAAGTTCGAACTTGCAACCACGAACGTACATATTGTTCTCTTGACCAACTGTTCAAGAATCTCTTTGCGAAATAAATGCACAATGTTTTTCTCTTATTCTTTTATTCTCCCATGCAAATGAGAAGAAAATGAAAAATATGTGTCTCTGCGAAATTCGAACCCGTGACCTATCGCTTACTCGCTCCAGCTCAAACCATCTGTGCGAATTTCTGTTTGTGATAGAAATTGCAGCATCTGCCTCTTATCTTTTCTTCGTCCTTCCTTAACTTCTTTCACATTTGCCTTCTTCTCCTGAACATGAAAATCTTCCACTGAAACTTCCATTTTCTCCTTAAATTCACCACAACAACTATTTTTTTCTCTCACTCTTTTCATGTCTTTGAATTGTTGATGATGTTTACTCCCTGAAAGTGTGATTTCTTCCATAAAATTTCCATTTTTGAACATAAATTTTGTAGATCTAGAAAAATATGAACAGTAGCTAATCTTCATGAAAATTTCTTGAATCGACAAGTTACAGGAAGGATAAATCCTTTACTCGTCCCTGTTTCTAGCGCCATTATGTAGTTGCAGGAAATCCTACAACACACCCCTTGTATTATCATGACTATGATTTCTAGATCTAAACTTATTTGATATGAAAATAAAGATAAAGATAATGAAAATAGAAAATAAGACACAAGATTTAGGTGGTTCGATCAATTTGATCTACATCCACGGGGTTAGGTTTCACTATGATCATTGAATTACATATGAATTACATTGAGACTCCATTAATGAGTATTTGGAGCGCTCTCTCTGGTTTTTGGGGAAGAATAAGAAGATAATAATAATACAAGTTACTTTTCTCTCTCCTACCTTTCTCTTTATATAGGATGCTACCTAGTGGATGACAGCTCACATATAGTGGAGTATAGCTCATATTATCTCGCGCCCAAACTGCTACCTTCTCGCACACTCTCTTTATAATTTCGCAGGCTCTATCTATAATTTCACAAATTCTTACTGTTGTGCGATATTCGGATCTTACATCCTGATTGAAAAAACAGAGGCTTTTCGAACAATCGAACAACATTCGCCAAAACGAGCAATTTCTCATCAAAGTTCACACAGACAATCTTTCGTCTACACAAACTCACAGAAATTACTCTCAATTGAGCAAAATTCAATCATTCAGAGCATTTTCACGTTGAATTTACAACACACCTACAATCTTAGATCACCATTGATCTCACACATTTCTCAGCTTCCCTCCTACAGATCAACCCATCCTTGCTTGGTAGTTTCCTTGATGCTGCCCATTTACAATCTACCGCGTACCACGCAACATAAGCTTTAGATGAAGCTTCATCTCAGGCCATGGCGCATCTTTTAGCATGCGCCATGCTAAAAGTGAGGGTGTTACAGTTGTGATCACCCTTAGTGGAGACTACCTATTTTTACATCAAGCGAGGCACCGACCTTCAATTTTTATGACTATCTAAAAAGTCCTTTTAGAGTGTGTGTCACCGTATGTAATTTCCGGGTAGGAATGGTGAGCTACCCAACTTCGCACCACTTTCAGCACTATTTTTTTTATCTCTTGAGTGCTAATTCCGTAAATCATGAGGATGACGTCTAAAGATGAAAACTCCTTCTTGTAGTTTGATTTGCAGTTAGCACCATTCTCTCTCTCTCGACAACATCAACAGATCCATAGAAACACATCATCATCAACGAGCAGAGCAATGCCAAATTCTATGAAGAAATTTTGAAATAGTCTGAGGTTTACATGAAACAAAACGAGTAACAATTCATATCCAAAGTGAAGATATAATATAAAGAGCAGAATTCGTTATACAAAATTGAAGACTTATCTTACAATAGAAAATAAAATCAAAGAAGATGAGAGTTATTGAAGTTCACGAAATCAAGACAATACAGGTTGTGAAAATAAAGTGATAAAGTCTTTCATCCATGGTTTTAGTAGTTTCACTGTTTATTTTGTTGTTTTATTTTCAAGTTGTATTTTTTTAATCAAAAAAAAAAATTAAACTAAGCGCAAAAGTCGTCGTCATGCTAAGCCCTTGGTGTTAAAAAAATAAAATAATAATCTCTATTATTATAGTTTCTTTTTAGTTTTGTTTAATAAACATCATGGTAAAGAAGAAAATTTTAATAGGAGAATTCAAGCAACAAGGAAATCGAAGAGAAAAATCAGAAATTGTCAAGGTTCTACGAAGTTCAGAAGTTCATCATCAACAGTTGAAGACCAAAGAGTGAAGACGTTTCTATGGATGATATGAAAGTGGTGTTGATTTCCGATCGAATGTGAAGGTAAGTGAGTAATCTCATTCTTTCTAATGATTGATTTCCTTTCTTAGAGATCATCAGGAAAAGATTCTTTTTGTCCACGATTCTGTGGAGTCTCCAAAAATTATTTCAGAAGGTTTTCCTTCCCACCATTCAACGTGTGCGGGACTTTCTCTCTTTATTCCTGCCTGCACACATGAGAGACTAAAAAAGCGGTCTTTTTGAGTGCAATTATCATAAAACCCTAGAAGTTGAGGCTTGTGATCACTCTCGAACCCGAATTCTTTCATATGGTATGGTTATTTCTCGCTCAACTCTTAAGGATGAGAATGCGTTCTTTGGTAGTTCTAACTTCTTATTACTAGCATGCAAAAACTCTATGTCCTCATAGATACTTGGATACTTGGGACTCTATTACGCTCTGAAGTTGGAGAAGGTTTTGTGGGTACACCTCTGGTAAACCCTCACGAGACTACAACTCATCCACTAGGGACACCTAGGGGTTCAAAGGCTTAGTGCATACGCTAAATGCATTCGAAAGACCAGCGACAGTGGTATAGTTAGGATTTCTTAATTTTTGTTTCACTTGAGGACAAGTAAAATTCAGGTTTGGGGTATTTGATGAGTGCCAAATATTGCATATTTCTACACCTTTTTATTGGCAATTAACTCATCTTTCGCGCTTTAAAGTCATATATTATCTCAAATTCTGTATTTTCATTGTTTTCAAGAATAAATTCTTGTACTAATTAATTTTGTGTTTTTAGGTATTAAAATAAAGCTTGGATAAATTAAGGGGCCAAAAGAGTAGACAAGTAGAGACAACAAAGCTTCCGCTAGAAACCAGTGAAGAATATTGTTTGCACCTCTTCCGCAAGTGAAGAATGTTGTTTGCAAGACTCAAAAATAGGTGTGGGCTTGAGATATTAGCTTTGAAGAATATTTGGGCCCAGAATAAGATCTTCCAAGAGATAAAACCCAAGATCTAATATCCAAACCCGGTTCCATCCTGAGCCGTCGGTTTAAATCTAGCTACTGAACATCCAACGTAATATCTATGTGATCATCGACATTTGCTTCTCTCGCCCAACACCCGAGCACCTGCTATTCCTCTCCTAATCGAGTAGAAGCCAAACATCTCCTTCACTTCGTTCTCATCTTCTCCAACCTCTGCAGAACTATCACTTCATTTCACCTTCATCAATCAACTCCATCCCCGACCACCTCTGAGCTCAGCCACTCTATCAGCCACCCTATGCAATTAGACTCTTAGTCTCTATCTCTCTCAACCTTATCTTTTCTCTTGTCAAGAACAGTAACCCTAGAATCTAGGATTGAGAGAGATAAGTCTAGGGTTATCTTTAAACAACCATAAAACATCAAAACAAGGTGTTGTAAAGTTGAATTGCAGAAGGGGTTCATCAGAAAACGCGTTTTGGGTGAGTGGCTATTCTCCAATTATCAAATTATAGAGGAATTGAGTGAAATTGTGTATAAATAGGGAGGAGATTGTTATGTAAAACTCATGCCCGGATTATCCGGTGCACCAAGTTGTAGTAGTTTACGTTTGTTTTCAGTATTTTCATTATGCTCTACATTCGTCTGCTAGGGTTTAGATGAAACCCTTGATTATATGCTAGGATATTCATGTTCATGTTATTATTCTTGTTGTTCTTAAAGTGAATTAGGATTGATAGTTAACTGGTTGATCAAATTAGCCTGTGATTAGTTGTACTGTAAGAAGACAACTAATACTAGGGGGAGTTAGTGATGTTGGTTGATAAGTCATCCATTTGAGACCTCTCTGGAAGAAGAACTGTGCTTAATTGAGAAAGGAATGATAGTTAGCTAATTGACCAAATGAGCTTGTGATCAGTTGTACTGTAAGAAAACAGCTTATACTAGGGGTAAGTTAGTAAGATTAACTGATAAATCATTCATTGTAGTCTTTCCTGAAAGGAACAAGAACATAACTTGAGTAAGTATTTGAGATTTTGTGGTGGATTTGTGGTGGATTCGACTGCCATGGTGCTCTTTAATCTTCATTGTTATTTTCTATTTTGTGTTACATAACCAACATCTATCCGTATCGGCAAACAAAACAACCCTTTGTGTTACTCTCTATTTGAATCAGTTGTAGTAAAGACCATAGCTTCGACTTACACCCTCCAAGTCCCTGAGGATCGACCTGTATTTGCACCTTATACAATTGGCATTGTGCACTTGCAGTCATTATAGGTACTGTTTACAAGCCTACCACTAGATTAACTCTTAAACTTTTTGAGAAATACTATCGTGATGGATCAATTGACAAATATCTATTCAGAGCATTTGAAAACGTTTTTAGATACTTAGAAAAGCTTAATTCAGTTAAGAAGAAGAATCACTCGGATAAAATTTCGGTATATGCCAAATCATGTAATCATGATGTACGAACTAGACATTTTATCAACACAAGTAGGCCTAATGAAATGGATTCTCATGTTGTTGATGTTGGTTTAAGATATCGGAAAAATCTCCTCTCTGATCATATGAAAAAGAAATTAGAAATCCCGGTTAACCCTGATTATCATCATTACTATGATTATATCACTGGTACTGCTCACAAATATCGACCAAAAATGATGCATGAGGATCTCTCTGCACACCTTGCCACTTGGTAACTTGCTTGGCACTACCCCATTTGTATATATCTTGAGACGGGGAAAGAAATGGTTTGATTCATGTATAGTTGGGTTAATATATTATTTTGTTCTTCTAGGATATTCGAATAAGCTTTCTACTGCACCGTCTTTTCACACAAATGTGTGTTTTCACGAGTTGCACAACCTTGATGTATGAACATCAAAGAAAATCCTACATTCCTTTATGGGTCGCGGTTCAGAAACGGGTCCAAGCCCATTAATGGGTATATAAAGAAGGAGTACGTGTACCTTCTTCTTCCTTCCATCTTACCCGTGTACGTGAACTTTCTAGGGTTCATGAAATTTTTCCATTAAATCATCTTTGGAGAAAAATAAGGAAAAGGGTGTTCAAGACTCATTCCAAGTAAGTGATTTCCTCTTGTTTTCCTTTCCAATTTCTAGATCTCATGATGAATTTCAAGGTTTCAAAAGGAACTTCAAAAAATTTGGGTTCTTCATCTTCTAGCAAGGATTTTCCTATAGATAAAGATTTTCTTAGGATTGGATTTGTTAATGATTCTTGTGCTAGAGTTTTTGAAACGATTTTGCCTAATGGATTTATTCTAGAAAAGAAATTGGATTTTTCTAGTGGACATAAGGAGGATTTAATTTGCTTTGAAAAATTCAAGCTTGGAAATATTTTTGATGGTCTTGGTGAAGGTTTTGACACTCTTACAAGAATCTTCTATGCTAACATCTATGATGATAATCAAGATGACATGGAATTCAATACCATGGTTAATAGACAAAGGATTCATGTAACTAGAGAGTTAATTTCAAGAATTACTAATATTCCCGTTGGGAATTTTCGCCTTACAAGACCTAGTCATGAACGTCCCTCTTATGAAACCATCTCCATTGGTCTTTGTGATAAGAGTGTTGCTTAGAATGAAGGGAAGCTTCCTACTAATAATCTTAGTCTTGCTTTGATGTCCTTTGGTAAACTTGGAATATCTAATCTTTGTCCCTCCACGATTGAGAATTCTCGTTGGAGTCGTGAATTTGCGGAATTAGTCTATTTTCTTGTGTTGGATTCTCAAAGTCTTGACATTTCTGGGTTTATCATTTATCAAATGTTTTCAATGACTTCTACCAAAAAGAAGCTTGAATTTCCTTGCTTGATTGGGCAAATTTGTCACTCCCTTGTTATAGATCCAATTGGGAACTCTATTGGTACTCCCAATCTAGTCCGCCCTTACAACTTCAATCGCATGAAGGAGAATGCTTGCAAGAGACAAAGAAGCAACACACTTGATGGATCATGTGATTCCTCCTCCATGAATCTTCTTCATCAAATTCACAAAGATGTTTGTAAGATTACTGCCAAAGTAAGGTGTGTTTAAGAACAATTACTTGTAATTGCTACCAAGTTTCCGGATATCAAGGATGACATGGACATGATTCAAGCCACTCTTATGGTTTCCAATGATGAAGATGTTGACTAGTCTCTCCTTGTCTTATCTCTTGTGATTGTTGTTTTGTTTTATTTTTTCTAGGAAACTTCTTATGAGAATTTATTTCTTGTGTTTTTAGAAGGATTACTAGGGTTTGGAATAGCCATTATAGTGAGTACACATAGCTATCTCCAACGTTTTCATCTTCAATGTTTTTAGATTTATTTATTTAAAATTCTAAGTTTTTTTTGGAAGATGATGTTTGCAATTTTAATCTTTATGATTTTATATATTGCAAATTTTTATGGGATATGTTGTTTACGTCCGTGAACCTGTGATTTTCCCATACTTGTTCAAAAGTTATCTCTATTATGTCGGTAGGAAAGTATTGATAAAAGATAGAATGAACTTTTGACAAAAAAAAAGTTAAAGCCTTTTATGTCATTATGCAAATTTTAATGGAAAAAAGGATGAACTTTTGTTTACAAGGATTAAGTCTATTAAATTTCATTGTGCAAATAGTGATAAAAAATATAATGAATCCTTGTTTATTCTGCAGTATTAGTCTTCTCCGATCCACATTCTTGTGCATATACTATGTGGCTCCGTAAGTTCTCTTATGTTGAGCATGGCCAATTGAATTGATCATTTTTCTGGTTAATTCAATTGAGAGTTTTGGATTCAAATTCATGTTTTCATGTGATTTGGTTATAATCCAAAGAAATCCTTCTTTTCTTGTAAAAGCAAGGCCTCCTTTGTTGTTCTTTCGAAAATGACATATTATGGGGGAGAGTTCTTTTTGAACTTGTGCTTAATTGCCAAATCTTTGTGGGGAGTGCGGCTGTGGAATATTATAGGGGTTATCTTGTATCGTTATAAACTCCTTGATGAATTCATTTAGTTTCGGCTTTATGATTGCATCTAAATAAGTTGGTATGTTATTCTCTTTTGGTCATGAAGTATCTCTATGAAAATTTCATGAGGATCCCACTAGTTTGCGTACCTTTGCCAATTTATATTGACAAAAAGGAGGAGAATTAATGTGTAGTTTCATACTACAAATACATATGGTTTACGGATCATTATGTAAGGGGTGAAAAAGCAGGGGTCTAACAACACCACCCAATATTTCGCTTAGCAATCTGTATGGACTAACTCCGAAATACTTTGCTAGAGAATCAACTAGACAGTCAGACTCAATCTAGATAAAAGTACCTCAAGGAGTTAATATCTCTCTCTTGAGTTGATTTTTACTCAAGCTAAAAACAATAGCGAGTCTTTATCAAATATAAGGAATTACTTGGACGGTACCAAAGACTAATGTCCAAGTGTTAATCAATGAAATCAACAACCACAAGGTCGGATCTCTAATCGATTAAACTTTAACGCACAACCTGTATTATTTCAATTATAAAGATAAACAATATAATACAGAAAATGAAATAACACAGACACCAGAAATTTTGTTAACGAGGAAACCGCAAATGCAGAAAAACCCCGGGACTTAGTCCAGATTGAATACACACTGTATTAAGCTGCTACAGACACTAGCCTACTCCAAGCTAACTTCGGACTGGACTATAGTTGAACCCCAATCAGTCTCCCACTAATTCAAGGTACAGTTGTACTCCTACACCTCTGATCCCAGCAGGATACTGCGCACTTGATTCCCTTAGCTGATCTCACCCACAACCAAGAGTTGATGCAGCCCAAAATCGCAGACTTGATAATAAACAAATCTGTCTCACACATAAAAGTCTATCAAAGGATAAATCTGTCTCCAACCGAAAAACCATAGGTTTTTGTTCCGTCTTTAGATATGAAATCAAGGTGAACAGGAACCAATTGATAATCCGGTCTTATAGTCCCGAAGAACAACCTAGATTAATCAATCACCTCTCAACAGTTTTACTTGATTACACATGAGGACGTCGATGAATCACAAACAGTGAGACAAATATGTTTGTGACTTCTTTATCTTGCCTACCGGAGAACTCTCACGATCTCAAGCCAATCCAAAATTGTACTCGTATGATAGAAGATGCAAGATCAGATCACACAACTACGATAAAAGTAGTATCGGTTTGGCTTCACAATCCCAATGAAGTCTTTAAGTCGTTAACCTGGTTTTAGAGAAGAAAACCAAAGGTTAGAGGAGAATCGACTCTAGCAAGCGCACTAGTATCATACAGATGTATGGGGATTATTTTTGCCCAATGCTAGATGTCTCCTATATATAGTCTTCAAATCAGGGTTTTGCCTTAGTTACAAAGAAATCAATATTCACCGTTAGATGAAAACCTGATTTAGATTCAAGCTAATATTTCTCAACCGTTAGATCGAAAACTTAGCTTGTCACACACACTTGAGATATACGTTTACTGGGTTTGTGAAAACCGTGCCAAAACGTGTACGTGTATGTTGGTTCAACATAGTAACCCAAAAGGTCAACCATATGAGCATTTCATATTAACCTTGTTCTTCTTTACCATAACTAGTTCAATTGACTCAAATGAACTAGTTAGAGAGTTGTTCAATTGCTATGAGATCTTATGTAACTACACAAGACACAATTGAAACAAAGATGATTCGATTGAATCGGCTCATGAACTTTATAGCCACTGTTTGCATACTGCATTCCTTAATAATTTAAGTTTCATGTTCAGAGCACATCTTTAGATCATAACCCACTCAAGTACGCAAACAAGTTCGCAGACTTAAGACAACCGGCAGAGTTTTCCAAACTCAGCAGAAAATCTCGGCAAGGAGACTTCCGCCAGTTTGCGGACTAAACACGCAAACGAGTTTTTGGAAAATCCCAGCAGAAATCTCGGCAAGAGAACTTCCCTCAGTTCGCGGACTTGGCAAATCCAATTCCTCTGGTTTCTCTCAATCAACAAAGTTCGCAAACTTCGGATTAAGGAATAGGACTTAGCACATATGTGTTTCCACACAATGCTTATATCCATCATTGGTTATATAGACATAAACTCTCATTCCAACCATTGAAACATTCTTAGAGGATGTTATATAGTTGTTACACTATTTCTCGTCAAAGCGATTTTCAAAGTGATTGAAACAATATGACTTTCGTCATTAGGTGAAGATAAACCCGATCAAAGTGAAACGCTTTACCAACACATGATTTCGAGATATAGATAGGCGAGATATACTCGGCTCGAAATATCAAGTGTGTATGATCCAATCTATATAGCAAACGACTTTTGTCTCATAAGAAGTAGGATATAGAAGAGATAGACTTTTGAGTGATAGATAAGGTCAAGTCTCCACATACCTTTTTTTTGATGAAGTTCCACGATTCCTTGAGTAGATCTTCGTCGTTGTATGATGAATCTCCATGAATTCCTTGAGCTAAACTACACTTTTATATCCTAGTCCGAGACTTAGCTATGTAGGCTAGAAATCAAGACTCATAGTTTTGATCACTAACATTGACAAACATGCTTGAGATAGAAACGCATGCGAGGTCGACCGAGCTATGCTCTAACAATCTCCCCCTTTGTCAATTTTAATGACAAAACTATCAATACATATGGAATACAAAAAAGATAAACTTTAGTGGCTCTTATTCCATAGTCTATTCTTCAACGTTCCCTGAAATCTTCGTCCTTCCAAGTACTCCAATGATCCCAAAGGTTGTAAGTTTAGCATGACCGTTGTTGAAGATCCGTAGCTATAACAATGAGAGAAATCGAGATTCTCGATCATTATTATACAGTGACATAATATTATTATGTAACATCAAAGTCCAATTGCATCACGACTTTAACAATAATACTACGGTGATATGTATCACTCCCCCTTAGTCAATACTCTATCTCACATGGAAACCACTCCCCCTTACACAATGATCCGAAAATCATATGTATATGTAGTAGAACTACACATTAATTCTCCCCCTTTTTGTCAATAAAAT
The DNA here is from genome assembly GCF_003573695.1 of Papaver somniferum. Classification (NCBI taxonomy): domain Eukaryota; kingdom Viridiplantae; phylum Streptophyta; class Magnoliopsida; order Ranunculales; family Papaveraceae; genus Papaver; species Papaver somniferum. The sequence goes on along the minus strand of NC_039358.1, from coordinate 151,537,154 downwards.
TGGCAAAGGTACAAGAACGGGTTCCTAATGAAATTTCCGAGAAGAGACGTTTCATAGACTAAAAGAAGAAATACATACCAACTTAATTTAGATGCAATCATAAATCCGAAGCTAAATGCATTCATCAAGGAGTTTTAAGATACAAGATAACCCCTATAAAATTCCACAGCCGCACACCCCGCAAGATATTACCATTAAGCACAAGTTCAAAAGAACTCTCCCCCATTTGATGTCATTCCCGAGAGAACAACAAGAGCGACCTTAATTTCGAAAGAAAAGAAGGATTTTTAATTGGACAACAAAAACCATAGGAAAATGATTTTTAATTGGTTGATGTAGTCGTATATTCCGTAAGGTTTTCCTTATGTTGAGTATGTGAACGATTAAGTTAGTCATCTCCGTATGATTACCTTAGTCGTAGCTCCGTAAGTTTACTTATGTTGAGCACAATCAATTAAATTGATCACTTTTCTGGTTTGATTTAGTTGCGTATTCCAATCAAATTAATCACAAGTAAACCCATGATTAATTTAATTGGAATACGCAACTAAATCAAAACCACAAAAGTGATCAATTTAATTGATTGTGCTCAACATAAGTAAACTTACGGAGCTACGACTAAGGTAATCATACGGAGATGACTAACTTAATCGTTCACATACTCAACATAAGGAAAACCTTACGGAATATACGACTACATCAACCAATAGAACATAGTTAGTATAGCCGTTCATATACTCAACACAAGAACTTGTGGAATATATGAAAACTCAACTAGACTAATTACAAGAGAACCCATAATTAATCTAATTGGAATACAAACAACTAAACTAATCACGAAGGTAATCAATTTAATTGTCAAAAGTTTTGCTCGACAAAAGAAGACTTTCGGAGCAAATAACTAAATAACCAACCAAGATGATTAATTTAGTTCATAATGCTCAACATATAGCATCTTATGGAACAACCAACAAAGCCAATAAGAATAATCGACTTAGTTGTATCGTGCTCAACATAAGACACACAATGGAGCCTTCACGGTAATACAAAAAGAATGGATCAAAGAAGATCAATACTGCGTAATACATAAAGGATATATTCTATCTTTCCATCATTATATGCATAATGACATAATAGACTTTATCCTTGTCATACAAAAGATTTTATCCTATTCTCCATCAAATAAATTACTGCATAGGCATAACTTTTGTATTTGTCAAAAGTCCATTCGTCCTTTCATCAATACGAAAACCAATTCATAAACGACTTTACTTTTGACAACATATGGGACCTTCAAGTTCTCGGACGCAAACAATACATATCCCATAAAAATATTGCAATATCACAAAATCATAAAGATTAATACTGCAATAACATCACCCTCCAAATATTTTTAGAATTTAAAACCAATAAACCTAAAAAATAAACATAAGAAGATGAAAACAAAATAGCTATGTGTAGTCATAATCTTCGCTATTGAAAACGCTAGTTATTCTTCCAACTACTCCAAAAATAAGATATACTAGGCAACAATTCCTTTGAGAAATTCTTTATCATTCCCGAACTCCTTGTTATCGAAAGCCATCGGGACATAAGGTTCACGGTGATAAGTGTCAATACCCACGAACTGTCTTGGCTGAAGAGGTCGAATTAGGGTCCTCTGAATTTTCAAGGATTTAGACACGAAAGTCTTTATTTCACAAATCTCCCTTCTTATTTCCTTTAACTCATCAAGAACATCGGAAAACTTCTGAGAGTTAGAAGGAGCATCCCTGGGTTTTCTTGTATGCCTTCTTTTTCTTTTCAGGGATTTAGAAACAAGAGATTTCTCTTTTTCCTTGATTGATGGCGTAACAATCATGTTGACATCCTTTCCATCTGATGACATAGTGCTTTGAGAACAGTTATGAACAACTGGATTTATGTGATGGAATCACTTAACTCAACAAGCAGTCTTATAAAGGATGTCAAAAGGGAAAAAGGAATGTAGGGTTCGAAACCTATTGACAGGTTCACATACGCCCAACTCTAAAACCATATAAAGAGTAGAATTGTCGATAATAACCCTTTCTTTTATTTGATAGACAAAAATAACAAATCTAAGAAAAGAAGGTAAAACTTTTCTGAAGCCTGGATCAGCACTCAATCTTGTCTCTTTTCGATCAGGCACATGAGACAAGATTTTCCTAACAACACAATCAAGTTGTGTCGTGATGAACAACGATTTTTCCATCTTTTTCCTCATGAGAGGAATCCTCTGATCTCTGTCTATCAAACTGATTTGACCATATTTTCTTTTCAAATGGTCTTATTCTATCTCTGGAAACCAACTTCTTAGACGAAGATAAGATCCTACATACCTCGGCGGTCTTCTGAGCAAGTTTCAGCTTTCTTGCTAATCGATCTGATCTTCGTTGAAGTTTGCTTGCGTGCCTTATTTGTAACACCTTGATAGTTCATGTCTCTTCATCGAATAAAATGAGCACGTCAATCTTGGATAGTATTCAGGAATCTGAGATGTGCAAGGAGCAAGACATACTGTTGATCCTGAAACATCACTGATAGGGTTTCCAGTTACCGGATTCAGTGAATCTTCCAGCTTGATTGGGTTTCCTTCTTCTCTGAACCCATTGGGTTGATATAATTATTGCTAGAAGTATCAAAATCGATGTTTTCACAAAGAAGCCCTACACTTGATTTTCTATCTTCATTAGAATCATAGGATTCAAATATTTCATCAAATGTTACAGCTATACCTTTGTTCCCAGTGTATTTTCTACGATTTGGGCATTCGTTAGAAAAATGGCCAAAACCCTTACACTTAAAGCACTGAGGCATGTCCTCGTCATCAGCCTCGTCAGCATCCCTGTTTTTAGGAGGTATGAGACGGTGAGGTTTGTCTGATGACTTAGGTTTGTCTCTTGAAAACCGTTTACTTCTCTTCAACAGAAGATCCCTAAACTGTCTTGTGATCAAGGAGACTGATTTGTCAAGATCTTCATCCTAAAAATCATCCTCAGACTGATCATCCTCAAAGACATGAACACTTTTACCTTTGACAAGTAATTTGGTGTTCTTTTGTGTTTTAAAGGCAACATCCTTACCGACTTTGGATGTATGCTCATGGTCAAAGATCTTTAGCTTTCCAACCAAGGTGTTTCTGGAAAGATTATCGAGGTTATTCCCCTCAACGATGACATGCTTCTTAGACCCGTATCTAGATGGCAGCGATCTGAGAATTTTCATCACAATGTCCTTTTCAGGAATAGTCTTACCCAATGCAAAAGATTCATTAACAATTTCAGACACTTTGTGATTAAACTCATCAAATGGTTCTTCATATGCCATACGAAGGTTTTCCCAATCGGAATTAAGGTTTTGAATCCTAGCTTCCTTTTCACTGGAGTTACCTTCAAATATGCTTTCTAAGATATCCCAAGCATCTTTAGACCTAGTGCAATTAGACACATGGTGTTGAAGACTTGGGGCAATGGCATGTACGATAGCATTTAACCCTTCAGAATTCTGCTTTGCAGCAAGAATCTCGACAGCATTATATTCACCAATATTCTTGGGAACGTTTACGTCTCCGGCTGCAACAAAATGCGCATCATATCCATTGACAACATATACCCATGATTGAAAATCACGCGACTGGATCAAGGCTCGCATAATAATTTTCCACCATAACTAATTAGAGCCATCGAAGACTGGTGGTACGTTAGTAGAGATAGCACCTCTGTCCATAGAGTCAGATCGCTACAAACACAGACTGATGAGGCCTTAGTGTGTTTGCCTGCTCTGATACCAATTAAAAAAGAGGGGTTCTGACAACACAACCCAATATTTCGCTTAGCAATCTGTATGGACTAACTTCGAAATACTTTGCTAGAGAATCAACTAGACAATCAGACTCAATCTAGATAAAAGTATCTCAAGGAGTTAATATCTCTCTCTTGATTTGATTTTTACTCAAGCTAAAAACAATAGCGAGTCTTTATCAAATACAAGGAATAACTTGGACGGTACCAAATACCAATGTCCAAGTGTTAATCAATGAAATCAACAACCACAAGGTCGGATCTCTAATCAATTAAACTTTAACGCACAACCTGTATAATTTCAATTATAAAGATAAACAATATAATACGGAAAATGAAATAACACAGACACCAGAAATTTTGTTAACGAGGAAACCGCAAATGCAGAAAAACCCCGGGACCTAGTCCAGATTGAATACACACTGTATTAAACCGCTACAAACACTAGCCTACTCCAAGATAACTTCGGACTGGACTATAGTTGAACCCCAATTAGTCTCCCACTAATTCAAGGTACAGTTGTACTCCTACGCCTCTGATCCCAGCAGGATACTGCGCACTGGATTCCCTTAGATGATCTCACTCACAACCAAGAGTTGCTGCAACCCAAAATCGCAGCCTCGATAATAAACAATCTGTCTCACACAGAAAAGTCTATCAAAGGATAAATCTGTCTCCCACAGAAAAACCCTAGTTTTTTGTTCCGTCTTAAGATATGAAATCAAGGTGAACAGGAACCAATTGATAATACGGTCTTATATTTCCGAAGAACAGCCTAGATTAATCAATCACCTCTCAACAGTCTTACTTGAATACACAAGAGGACGTCGAGGAATCACAAACAGTGAGACGAAGATGTTTGTGACTTCTTTATCTTGCCTATCGGAGAACTCTCACGATCTCAAGCCAATCAAAGATTGTACTCGTACAATAGAAGATGCAAGATCAGATCACGCAACTATGATAAAAGTAGTATCGGTCTGGCTTCACAATCTCAATGAAGTCTTTAAGTTGTTAACCTGGTTTTAGAGAAGAAAACCAAAGGTTAGAGGAGAATCGACTCTAGCGAGCGCACTAGTATCACACAGACGTGTGGGGAGTAGTTTTGCAAAATGCTAGATGTCTCCTATATATAGTCTTCAAATCAGGGTTTTTCCTTAGTTACAAAGCAATCAATATTCACCGTTAGATGAAAACCTGATTTAGATTCAAGCTAATATTTCTCAACCGTTAGATCGGAAACTTAGCTTGTCACACACACTTGAGATATACGTTTACTGGGTTTGTGAAAACCATGCCCAAACGTGTACGTGTATGTTGGTTCAACATAGTAACCCAAAAGGTCAACCATATGAGCATTTCATATTAACCTTGTTCTTCTTCACCATAACTTGTTCAATTGACTCAAATGAACTAGTTAGAGAGTTGTTCAATTGCTATGAGATCTTATGTAACTACACAAGACATAATTGAAACAAAGATGATTCGATTCGATTGAATCGGCTCATGAACTTTATAGACACGGTTTGCATACTACATTCCTTAGCAATTTAAGTTTCATGTTCAGAGTACATATTTAGATCATAACCCACTCAAGTACGCAAACAAGTTCGCGGACTTAAGACAGCCGGCAGAGTTTTCCAAACTCAGCAGAAAATCTAGGCACGGAGACTTCCGCCAGTTCGCGGACTAGGTTCGCGGACTGAGTTCACGGACTAAACACGCAAACGAGTTTTTGGAAAATCCCAGCAGAAATTCTCGACAAGAGAACTTCCGTCAGTTCGCGGACTTGGCAAAGCCAATTCCTCCGGTTTCTCTCAATCAACAAAGTTCGCAAACTTTGGATTAAGGAATAGGACTTATGAACATATGTGTTTCCACATAATGCTTATATCCATCATTGGTTATATAGACCTAAACTCCCATTCCAACCATTGAAACATTCTTATAGGACGTTATATAGTTGTTACACTATTTCTCGTCAAAGAAATTTTCAAAGTGATTGAAACAATATGACTTTCGTCATTAGGTGAAGATAAACCCGATCAAAGCGAAACGTTGTACCAACACATGATTTCGAGATATAGATAGGCGAGATATACTCGGCTCTAAATATCAAATGTGTATGATCCATTCTATATAGCGTACGACTTTTGTCTCATAAAAGGTAGGAGATAGAAGATATAGACTTTTGAGTGATAGATAAGTTCAAGTCTCCACATACCGTTTTTTTGATGAAGTTCCACGGTTCCTTGAGTATGAAAAAGCGGGGATCTAACAACACCACCCAATATTTCGATTAGCAATCTGTATGGACTAACTCCGAAATACTTTGCTAGAGAATCAACTAGACAGTCAGACTCAATCTAGATAAAAGTATCTCAAGCATTTAATATCTCTCTCTTGATTTGATTTTTACTCAAGCTAAAAACAATAGCGAGTCTTTATCAAATACAAGGAATACTTGGACGGTACCAAAGACCAATGTCCAAGGATCAATCAATATCAATCAACAACTAAAGGTTGGATTTCCAATTGATGATCACGAACGCGCAACCTGTATTATTTCAATTATATAAAATATAATGCGGAAAAGAAATAACACAGACACCAGAAATTTTGTTAACAAGGAAACCGCAAATGCAGAAAAACCCGGGACCTAGTCCATATTGAATACACACTGTATTAAGCCTCTACAGACACTAGCCTACTGCAAACTAACTTCGGACTGGACTATAGTTGAACCCATATCAATCTCCCACTGATACAAGGTACAGTTGTACTCCTACGCCTCTGATCCCAGTAGGATACTGTGCACTTGATTCCCTTAGCTGATCTCACCCACATTGCTGTAACCCAAAATCACAGACTTGATAATAAACAAATTTGTCTCACACAGAAAAGTCTATAAAAGGATAAATCTGTCTCCCACAGATAAACCCTAGGTTTTTTTCAGTCTTTAGATATAAAATCAAGGTAACAGGAACCAATTGATAATCCGGTCTTATATTTTCGAAGAACAACCTAGATTAATCAATCACCTCTCTACAATCCTTCGTGACTACACAAGCGGATTATCGAGGAATCACAAACAGTGAGACGAAGATATTTGTGACTTCTTTATCTTGCCTATCGGAGAACTCTCACGATCTCAATCCAATCAATCGATTGTACTCGTACGATAGAAGATGCAAGATCAGATCACACAACTACGATAAAGTAGTATCGGTCTGGCTTCACAATCTCAGTGAAGTCTTTAAGTCGTTAACCTGATTTTAGAGAAGAAAATCAAAGCTTAATGGAGATCGACTCTAGCGGGCGCACTAGTAGCACACATACGTGTGGGGATTAGTTTTGCACAATGCTAGATGTCTCCTTTATATAGCCTTCAAATCAGGGTTTTGCCTTAGTTACAAAGCAATCCTTATTCACCGTTAGATGAAAACCTGATTTAGATTCAAGCTAATATTTCTCAACTGTTAGATCGAAAACTTAGATTGTCACCCACACTTGGGTAGACGTTTACTGGGTTCGTGAAAACCATGCCCAAACGTGTATGTGTATGTCGGTTCAACATAATAACCCAAAAGGTTAACCATATGAGCATTTCATATTAACCTTGTTCTTCTTCACCATAACTAGTTCAATTGACTCAAATGAACTAGTTACAGAGTTTTTCAATTGCTATGAGATCTTATGTAACTACACAAGACACAATTGAAGCAAAGATGATTCTATTCGATTGAATCGGCTCATGAACATTATAGCCACGATTTGCATAAAGCATTCCTTAGTAATTTAATGTTTCATGTTCAGAGCACATCTTTAGATCATAACCTCTTAAGTTCACAAACAAGTTCGCGGACTGGGTTCGCGGACTGAGTTCTCGGACTAAGCACACAAATGAGTTTTGGAAAATCCCAGCAGAAATTCTCGGTCGAGAACTTCCGACAGTTCGCGGACTGAGTCTTCGAACTAGGTTCGCCGACTTGGCAAGCCAATTCCACAATCCTCCCGATTTCTCTTGATCAACAAAGTTCGAAAACTTCGGTTCAAGGAATACATGGTTATGTAATCTAAACTCTCATTTCAATCATTAAGACATTCTCAGAGGACGCTATGTAGTCGTTATTCACAGAACGATTCACGTCAGAGCAATTCTCAAAGTGATTGAAACTTTTCATGACTTTCGTCACTAGGTGAAGATAAACTTGATCAAAGCGAAACGCTTTACCAACACATGATTTCGAGATAAAAGATAAGCAATGAATGCTCAGCTCGAAATGTCAAATGTGTATGATCTAGTCTACATAGCATACGACTTTTGTCTCATAAGAAGTAGGAGATAGAAGAGATAGACTTTTGAGTGATAGATAAGTTCAAGTCTCCACATACCTTTTTGTTGATGAAGTTCCACGGTTCCTTGTATAGATCTTCGTCGTTGTATGATGAATCGCCATGAAGTCCTTGATCTAAACTACACTTTTCTATCCTAGTCCGAGACTTAGCTATGTAGGCTAGAAATCAAGATTTATAGTTTTGATCACTAACATTGACAAACATGCTTGAGATAGCAACGCATGCGAGGTTGACCTAGCTATGCTCTAACAATCTCCCCCTTTGTCAATTTTAGTGACAAAACTATTAATACATATGGAATACAAAAAAGATAAACTTTAGTGGCTCTTATTCCATAGTCTAATCTTCAACGTTCCTTTAAATCTTCGTCCTTCCAAGTACTCAAATGATCCCAAAGGTTGTAAGTTTAGCACCATAGTTGTTGAAGATCCGTAGCTATAACAATGAGAGAAATCGAGATTCTCGATCATTATTATACAGTGTCATAGTATTATTATTATATAACATCAAAGTTCAATTGTATTACGACTTTAACAATATTACTACGGTGATATTATCACTCCCCCTTAGTCAATACTCCATCTCGATCATGGAAACCACTCCCCCTTACACAATGATCCGAAAACCATATGTATTTGTAGTGTGAACTACAATATTTCTCACCCTTTTTGTCAATAAAATTGGCAAAGGTACAAGAATGGGATCATAATGAAATTTCCACAAGAGACATTTCATGACCAAAAGAAAAATACATACCAACTTAATTTAGATGCAATCTAATAGCCGAAGCTAAAAAAATTCATCAAGGAGTTTTAAGATACAAGATAACTCATATAAAATTCCACAGCCGCACTCCCCGCAAGATATTACCATTAAGCACAAGTTCAAAAGAACTCTCCCCCATTTGATGTCATTCCCGAGAGAACAACAAGAGCGACCTTAATTTCGAAAGAAAAGAAGGATTTTTTATTGGACACCAAAAACCATAGGAATGATTTTCTATGTCCAAACTCAACCAGATTAATCACACGTAAACCCATGATTAATTCAATTGGAATACGCAACTAAATCAAACCACAAAAGTGATCAATTTAATTGAAAGTGCTCAACATAAGTAAACTCACGCAGCTACGACTAAGTCAATCTCACGGAGATGACTAACTTAACCGTTCAAATACTCAACATAAGGAAAACCTTACGGAAGATATGACTACATTAACCAAAGAACATGATAGTGTATCCTTTCATATACTCAACACAAGAACTTGTGGAATATATGAAAACTCAACTAGATTAGTTACAATAGAACGTATAATTAATCTAATTGGAATACAAACAACTAAACTAATCACCGAAGTAATCAATTTAATTATTTTGGGCTAAACATAAGAGAACTTATGGAACCCCGACTAAGTTCATCATAGAATATGACAACCTTAACCGTACATGTACTCGACATAAGAAAGAACACTTATGGAGTACTAACTAAATAACCAACCTAGTTGATTAATTTAGTTCCTAATGCTCGACATAATAGCGTCTTATGGAACAACCAACAAACCAAGGTAAATCGACTTAGTTGTAAGGTGCTCAACATAAGACACACAATGGAGCCTTCACGGTAAAACATAATAAAATGGATCAATGAAGATCAATACCATGGATAACATAAAGGATCTATTCTATTTTCTATCATAACGACATAATAGACTTTATCCTTGTTGAACAAAAGATTTTATCCTATTTTCCATCAAATGCATGATTCATAGGCATAACTTTTGTATATGTCAAAAGTCCATTCGTCCTTTCATCCATACGAATACCGATTCATGAACGACTTTACTTTTGACAAAATATGGGACCTTCAAGTTCACGGACGCAAACAATACATATCCCATAAAAATATTGCAATATCACAAACCATTAAAATACTTCAATAAACATCATCCTCCAAATATTTTTAGAATTTAATACCAAAACCTAAGAAATAACATAAGAAGATGAAAACAAAAATAGCTATGTGTAGTCACAATCATCTTTATTCAAAGCACTAGTTATTCTTTCAGTTAATCGAAAAAGAAGACATCCTAGGCGACAATGCCTTTGAGAAATTCAGCATCATTCCCAAACTCCTTGTTGTCAACAGCCATTGGAACATATGGTTCACGAAGATAGGAGTTTATGTCAACGAACTGTCTTGGCTGATTATGTCGTACCAAGGCTCTCTGAATTTCTAAGGACTTTGACACAAAAGCCTTTATTTCACGAATCTTCTTTCTTACTTCCTTCAACTCATCAAGAACATCGGAAAACTTCTGAGAGTTAGAAGGCACAACCCTGGGATTTCTTGTGTTCTTTATTTTTCTTTTCAAGGACTTAGAAACAGAAGATTTTTCTTTTTCCTTGATTGAAGATTTAACAATCATATTGACATCATTTCCATCTGACATGGTTCTTTGAGAACAGTTATAAACAAATGGATTTGTGTGATTGAATCACTTAACTCAATAAGAAATCTTATATAGGATGTCAAAAAGGAAAAAGGAATGTAGGGTTTGAAACCTATTGACAGGTTCGTATACGCCCAACTCTAAAACCCTATAAAGAGTAGAATTTTCGATAATAACCCTTTATTTTATTTGATAGACAGAAAATAACAAATCTAAGAAAAGAAGGAAAAACTTTACTGAAGCCTGAATCAGCACTCAATCTTGTCTCTTTTCGATCAGGCACATGAGACAAGATTTTCCCAACAACACAATCAAGTTGTGTTGCGAAGAACAACGATTTGTCCATCTTTTTCCTCAAGATAGGAATCTTCAGACTTCTGTCTATCAAAACGACTCGACCATACTTTCTTTTCAAATGGTGTAGTTGCAGGAAATCCTACAATACACCCCTCATATGATTTCATTAATACTCAATTCATTTTTAGATTTACAATCTTAATTTTATTGATGAATCTTTGAATATTCTTATAAGAAAAGATAAAGGAATCAAGAATGACCTCTTCTCTAGACTTTCTCTCTCCTATTTACTTGTTTCTTTCTCAAAAAAGATCTCTCCCTTTCCTCACAGTTGAACGACTATTTATAAGGAAATACATAGTGGATGACAGCTAATCTGTCCTTTATTTTCGGATATGGCTTGCGACATTCTCGCAACCTTACAAATGTTAATCTCTCAAACTCTTTAATTTTCGCAGGATTATCACATCTTTCTCATGATTTTAGCTGACGTCGTTTATTATATCGTTTCTGAAATTGTTCTGCGACGCTGTTGTGTTGTGTTGTTGATAATTTCGCTGAAATATTATTGCTGCGAGATTCTGATCCTACATCTTGCCTCTTCTCATATCTTCTCTGCAACGTAGAGAATGATGTGAGAAATGCCGCGGCTATTAATTTCTTCATATTCTGCATTTATCACACGTATTCTTTCTTCCACCTGTTTCTTGACACGTCTTTTGTAACCGCTGTTTTTTAACCGCTTTTATCTTTCCGTATTAATCATGTTTATCTTATCGAGGAAAAATTCCCTTTATATATACTCTTTCTCACTCTCTTCTTCTTTCTTTTCATTTCTCTGCAACTTCATCGTTCTTCTGCAAATTCCGTTATTGCAACTTTTCTTCTTTCTTCTTCAATCTTTTGAAGTTCTTCTTCATCTTCATACTATTTCCTCTGCAGATCTTCATCATTCGTAATTTTCTTCGAAATAATCTTACTGCTAGTGTCTTCCGTGGATTCATCAAGGTTAGTTTTCTTTTTTCTTCTTTATGGGTTTTGTTGAAATTGATCTTGTTTACGGCCTTATTTGATGTTGTTTATATGATTCCCATACTGTTGTTATTTCAGCAAAAGCGCCTCCAACACTAAATTTACAGTTCAGAACCCTAATATTCCCAAACCGGAGCATAAGGTTGTTGCGCATAAAAGAAAGTCTGCGAATCAGAAGGTAGTAAGAAACATTATTCTTTTCTAATAACAATATTGCTGCCTCTGTTTCTTATCTGGATGGTAATTCGCAGGGTGATAAGGATGTCAATAAACCTCTCAAGAAATATCGCCACCTTAAAACTGTTGAAACTTCTGTTCCATTTCACTTACTTATCTCTACTAAGTCTCCTGTGACATCTTCGCAAGATAAACCATCATCTCCAATTCGCGAAAAAGCTGCCTCAGACTTCATTTCTTCAGCTGACCTTTCAATGATTGAAACCCCCATTATTGATCCCTCTGTTAATGAAACTTCTTCTCTTCCTTTTGACAATATTTCTCAACCTTCTATCATTGCCAGTTCTCTACCTGAATCTCTTCCCTTTTCGAAAGAAACTGTGGAAGGAATAAATATTTCTTTCAAAGTTTTGTCCGAAGTCCTAGATGATGGAAAGAAGTCTTCCATTGATCCTGTCAAGTCTAGTATTTGTGAAATTCTGAGCAAGCATTTAGGTTCTGACAGAGCTGCTTCGCAGACAGCTTTGGAAAAAGAGTGTAATGCTCTTCGTCTCGAAAATCAAGAGCTTCAGAATGTTTTGTTAGATTGTGACAATCTTCGCAAGAAGAATGATGAATTGAGAGGTATGATTTTCTTATCTGTGTCTTCAATTTTCCCTTTTAATGGGTTTATCCTTCCCATATTTAATTATCCTTGAAATCCCTCTTTCGCATGTTAAGCCTTAAACCAGAAACGAATAATGGAGAGATATCAATTTGAATCTGCTGTTGAAGAAGCCCGTGTTGAGAAAAAAATTTTGATGGATCAATATAACCAATTAGATAACCTCTATTCATATTCTCTTGATCATATAAATAATCTTACCAATGAAAATACCCAATTAGTTCAAAGGCAAGATTTATTAAGTAATGAAGTATCTCGCCTTTCTTATTCTTTAACTAAATCTAAATTAGGGATGAAAACTTTATCAGATGAGAATAAAACCTTATCTCAAGAGAAACGATCTTGTTTAAACAAGATAGCGATATCTTCGCAACAACTTAGCATTCTTCAAAAAGTATGTAATGACCAAGAACAATCTCTTCGCTCTTTGAGAAATGAACTTAAAGAAGTGACAGAGTCATCCACTGCTGAAAGAGATATACTCATTCAAGGTAGAATAGCTTTAAGTGTAAAGGCGAATCAACTTAAAGAAAAATATTCCAAATTAGAAGAATTTTATTCTTCTCTTGCGAAGAAAAATGCATTCCTTATTTCTAAAGAGAAAAATCTTTAGTCTCGACTTAAAGGTTTAGTTGGAGATAAATTTGATGATGCGATGGGCCGTTGGGATAATAGTTCTCTGAATTTGATTCAACATCTTATTTCGCAAAAGGAAGGTAGTCATAACATTTTGGCTGCCTTAACTATCTTTTCTTTGTCATATCTATTTGAGTTTTTCATCTTATTGAAATTTTGTATTTTTCCTTTCGCAGAGTCTGAGAAGAATCTTCATTCCTCCATTTCTGCTTTGGAGTATAAATATTCCAAAATTCACAAAGAAAACGCATTACTTGTCTCTGTCCTTACTAATTCTCGCGACCGAGCAGAAAGAAGACTTGATTATCTTGCTTACTTTAAGGATATTCAAGATAGGAATCATCAGAGAGCACTTCTTCGTCAAGTTCATCTCCGGGCTGAAGTCCTGGTAAATGATATCTTATTGTCTAAATCTCTTCCTCCTACATCAATCGAACCTTTGGAAGTAGATGATGATGAAGTTCCTCGTCCTGCTGATAGTGATTATAATTACGAAAGTCGTGCAGAGGATAATCTCTTGGAAGATGAAGAAGCAATTCCTTCTAAGGAAGCATCTGCTGGTGTTAATGAGAATGAAAAAGAAATCTCTTCTGAAGAAGCAATTGCTGGCGAAAATCAAGGTGCTCATCAGGGCGAAGATCGGAATCAAGATGAAGGAGAAGCTTGCGATAATGAGAACATTGGAGAAGAACGTTTATTATCTTCTTCTACTGGAATTAATATTGAAGCATGAGCTTCTTGTCTTATCGTTATTACTTTTTTGCGAATAACATTCTTCAACCAACTTTGGAATCAATTTTCCCTTTTAGTATTTTGCTGGTGAGAAAGATAATGTTTCTTATTTATTGATTCCCATACTTTCCTCTCATTATCTTTCTTCCGAAAAAAATAATCTGTTAAGAATACTTATGAATATTTTATTTTATCATGTGGTCTTATTTTTCCTTCCTATTTAAAGGTCTTATTATGCCACCTCTTATCATTGCGACAAAATCGCAGGACGTCCTTGCATTTTCGTGCAAAAACCCATTGATATTGCCTTAACTTTTTCTTTTGTATTATGGCCTCTTCAGGAATGTTGCGACAATATGACAGGCCTAAATGTTATTGCGAAAATAAAGCCCCATGACATTGCCGTCTTGCGACGAAATCGCAGGACGTCTTCGCACGTTCATGCGAAAACCCATTGATCTCGTCTTATCTTTTTATTTTGTATTATTTCCTCTTCCGGATTGTTGCACAAATATGACAAGCCTTAATACCCTTGCGAATAAAAAGCCTCATGACATTTGCGTCTTAAGACATTTATCAGCTCCCTAATGGAGGGTGCCGCCCTTATCTCCCTCCTGGTTGCCCCTTCAAGGAGGCGTACTTCTACCATACAAGGTTAGCTCCTCCCATCCAGTATAAACAACAACCAGTTGTTTTCGCAGCCTCTTATCCCTTTTACCTATATGGCTTATGGTTACGAGACTGCACCCTAAGTGGGGTTTTCTTCAGGCCGAGTGCAGTATAAGCCAAGACTTGTCAAGAATGGCAAAGTACGCTTCAAACGTCCCTGGCACTCTTGACTCAACCGTGTACCTCGGCGCCTTGATCAGATCTGCACTCCTTGGGAGAGTTCTTATTACCTTAGTCTCCCAACCTAAGTCATATGCTTAAGCTGAGAATCCAAGGTGCCTCTCCCGGATGGGATTTATTGACCCCAAATCTCCATGACTCAGGTTCCGGTGGCGGTGTAGCCTTTCCCTGAGCCATGCAACAGGTACCCCCTAATATGACGTACTTTAGGTCTTACATTTGCCTCTTGCGAAATTTTATTCGCGAACTAGGGTGTACGCCATAAAGGTTCGCCCCTTTCTTTTATGTAATTGTTCTGTGATTATCTCTGCGAAAATTTCGCACATCATGGTCTTGTTTTGATATGAAAAATCTTGCAATTATTCTTTCAGAATCCATAACTTCTCAAAGCCTCTTACTGATAATATCTTTTTAAGTACAACCTGTTCCATGGTCTGTCAAGTCTATGACCAACATCTCTACCTTCTGGATTCATTAATCTATAAGCTCCTGTTCCAACTATCTCCTTAATGATGTAAGGTCCATCCCATTTTTCGCTAATTTTCCACCATTTTTTCACTGAAATATTGGTGTCTCTCTCAGAACTAAATCTCCTGGTTGAAATTCGCGTATTTTGACACGTTTATTATATTCTCGGGCTAATCTTCGCTGATAATTCTCCATATGTTGTAAAGTTTTTTCTCTTCTTTCTTCTAATTCATCAAGTTTGTTTAAAATCAAACCCTCACTAAGATTTTTCTCCCAAGCTTCTCTCTTAGTTGTCGGAATAACAACTTCTGCTGGTAACACCGCTTCAACTTCGTATGTTAAACAGAAAGGTGAGATTCCAGTAGCTTCTCTTCTAGTTGTATTATAATCCCATGCTGCATTATGTACTTGTTCACACCATGCTCTGTGATGTACTTCCAATTTCTTCTTTAATATATCTGCGATTATTTTGTTTCTTGCTTCTACTTGCCCATTAGCTTGTGGATACAAAGGAGTAGACTTTTCACATTTTATCTTAAATGCATTAAGTAACATTTCTATGTTCTATCCTTAAAACTGTTTCCCATTATCAGATACCAACTGCGCAGGAATTCCGAATCTGCAAATGATAATTTCGAATATGAATGTAAAGATATCTTTGTCGCGAATATGTTGTACTGCCTTCACTTCTGTCCATTTTGTGAAATAATCTGTTGCGACTATTAAGTATGTTCTTTGTACAGAACCTGGTAAAAATGGCCCCACAATATCTAACCCCACTTTCCAAAAGGCCACACACTGGTTGAAGATGATAATGGTGCTCCAGGTGCATGTATTTTCTTTCCATGTCGCTGACAATGTTCGCAACGTCTTGATATTTGTTTTGCATCTTCGTGCATGAATGGCCAGTAATAGCCTTGCATTTTTCTCTATGTGCCAAAGATATTCCCCCGCTATGATTGCCAGCATCCCCACTGTGTAACATCTTTAGCACTTTTTCTCCTTCCTCTCGTGTCAAACATCTGAGTGATGGTCCATTAAAGGATTTTGGCATAACATCCCATCTCTTAATTCATAATTCGTTACACGGCTTTTTAACTTGTGTGTTTCCAATATATTTCTTGGTGTTTCTCCTTTCGCCAAATATGCATGAAGTTCCGCTCTCCAATCTGCGATATTGTTCGTTTGTTCTTATTCTTCACCGTCTATTATCATCACGTCTACTTCTTCTTCTTCTTTATTGATTGATGGTGATATAAGTGTTTGTATTTGTATGCATCTCGCAGTTGGATCTGTCATCATGCTTAAGATGAAAGCAAAAGCGTCTGCAAGTCTGTTATCCTTTCTTGAAATGTGCCTCCATTTTATTTTTGGGATTTTCGCTGACAATTCTTCAACGAGCTTCTTGTATTTCTTCAAGGATGGTTCATTTGTAGTATCCTCTCCCTTTATTTGGCGAATAACTAGCTGCGAATCACTAGTGATCCTGGAATTTTCTAGTTTCATTTTTATTGCGAACTTCAAGGCATGTATCACAGCTTCATATTCCGTTTCGTTATTGGTGGATGTGAATTCCAATCTGAATGAAAAATCCATCTTCACTCCTTTTGGCGAAATTAAAACAATTCCAACTCCATTTCCTTCTCCATTTGATGATCCATCTACCAATATCTCCCATCTATTTGGTTCTGTTAATAAATCCTTTGGATCTCCATGTTCTTCTTCTATACCCATCATTTCTTCTACCGCTTCATCTTCTTCTAAAGGAAATTCTGCCAAGAAATCTGCAACAACTTGTGATTTTGGTGAAGACAAAATTTCATATTTAATGTCAGAGTGGCCTACTTGTGCATTACATCTCTCCACTCTTCCTGATCTTTTAGAATTCTTCATCACTGATTCAATTGGTACTTTTGTTAATACCTTTATCTTGTGCGCTTGAAAATATATGCGAAGCTTAAATGATGCATAAACTAATGCTATGATCAACTTCTCAATCTTTGAGTAATTCTTCTCGGCAGTATTAAAAGTTTTTCTAATGTAATAAATGGGTTTCTCCACTACTGCGTCTATTCGCAATAACACAACACTTAATGCATGCGACGTCGTCGCAAGATAGATCAATAATTCTTCTCCTGATTCTGCTTTTTGTAAAATGGTTGTATTCATAAGATGTTCTTTGATCCCTTGAAAAAGTCTTTTCGCATTCATCAGTCCATTTGAATTTCGCACCCTTCTTGAGTATGTCGAAAAAATATTTGTATTTGTCTGATGATCGCGAGATGAATCTCCCCAGCGAAGCTAGAAGTCCATTCAATTTTTGTACATCTTTTATTGTTGCTGGTGTTGGCATGTCACGAATTGCTTGCACTTTTTCTAGATCAACCTGTATTCCTTCTTTTGATACAATGTAGCCTAAAAAATTTCCCGATGCAACTCCAATAGTACACTTCTCAGGATTCAATTTAATATTATATCACCGCATTTGTTCAAAAATCTCCCTCAGGTCCTATATATGGTCTTTGGCTTCTTTACTCTTTACTAACATGTCATCCACGTATACTTCTAATGTTTTGTGTATCCATCTTGCGAAAACCTTCTCTACCATTCTTTGGTATGTCGCTCCCGCATTTCGCAAACCAAATGGCATTTTCGTGTAACAATATAAACCTCTAGGGGCGAAGAAAGCAGTATGTTCTTGATCTTCTTCTTCAGCGAGAGGGATTTGGTTATACCCTTTGTACCCATCTAAACACGATACTCTATCATTTCCCGCTGCGGATTCCACAATTTGAGGAATATCTGGTAACCGAAAACTATCTTTGGGGCAATCTTTTTTTAAATCAGTGAAATCTATGCAAATCCTGATTCCTTTGTTTTTCTTTGGGACAATGACCATATTCGCTATCCATTCTGGGTATTTATCTTCTCTTATGATTCCCGCATCAAGCATTTTCTGTAGTTCTTTTTCTATTTGGGAATGGTAAGTTGTTGAAATTTTTCTTATTCTCTGTTTAAATGGTCTCTTATTTTTGTTAATCTCCAACTTGTGGCATGCAATTGATGGATTTATTCCCGGTATCTCATTCATACTTCCTGCGAAAACATCTTTATATTCTCGCAAAAGGTTAACAGTTCTTTCTTCTTCTTCCACATCCATTTTGGTTCCAATTCTCAATATTAAAGGTTCTTCTATGGTCCCAATGTTTATTTCTTTTGTTGGTTCTGCGGCAGTGTACATGGGCTTGGGTTCTCCCATTGGTGTTGGTTCTTTTATTGTTTTCACAGGTCCTTCTCCTTCTTCCAAAATTTCGCTAGGTATTCCCTTGCCTTCTTTTGCCCTTATCATATATACTCTAAATTCTTCTTCTTTCTTTGCTTCTTTTGCCAATTTTCTGCGAAATTGTTTCCTTTTTGCTTGTCCTTCATAATGCTTTACTTCAATTTGATGACAAAATTTCGCATTATCAATATCTCCTATGATTTCTCCTATTCCATTTGGTGTGGGAAATTTAATACATTGATGTAACGTTGATACTACAGATTTTATCGCATGTATCCATGGTCTTCCTAACAACATATTATACGGTGATTCCATATCCACCATGCATAGTGTTACGTGTGTTTCGATCTCTCCAAGTGGAATTCGTACCACTATTTCTCCTTTAGGTTTTGTTGTGGATTTTCCAAAGCCATGAACAAAATATGTTGAACTGGACATTCTTCATCTTTAAATCCCATTCCTCGGAATGCATGATAAAATATTATATCCACTGAACTTCCTGTATTGATTAAATCTCTGTTCAATATCCATTCTCCCGTGGATTTTGTTGTTGTCTCTTTCTCTTTTCGCGTAATAGGAACTGTAATAACCAATGGAGATGTGTGGTTCAAATTTTCTTTTGGTATTTCTCCCGCCATGAATGTAATTTTTTGCTATTCCCAATCTTTCAAGGGTGATGTCTTTTCTACCGCCATAACCTTCCTTCCTTCAAAATTTCGTTTATGTATTCTTCCTTTGATGTTTTCATGGAATTCATTATCCATCGTTTTTGTTATCATATTACACTCCAATCTTTTGTCATATTCATTGATCCTAATCATTTTTCTTTTAACTGGTTCACTGATTTATTTAATCACTTTCTTGATTTGAACAATCTCAACAATAATCTTCAACTTTCGATCTTCAAGTCCCTGTTTCTAGCGCCATTATGTAGTTGTAGGAAATCCTACACTACACCCCTCATATGATTTCATTAATACTCAACTCATTTTTAGATTTACAATCTTAATTTTATTGATGAATCTTTGAATATTCTTACAAGAAAAGATAAAGGAATCAAGAATGACCTCTGCTCTAGACTTTCTCTCTCCTATTTACTTGTTTCTTTCTAAAAAAAGATCTCTCCCTTTCCTCACAGTTGAACGACTATTTATAAGGAAATACATAGTGGATGACAGCTAATCGGTCCTTTATTTTCGGATATGGCTTGCGACATTCTCGCAACCTTACAAATGTAAATCTCGCAAACTCTTTAATTTTCGCAGGATTATCACATCTTTCTCATGATTTTAGCTGACGTCGTTTATTATATCGTTTCTGAAATTGTTCTGCGACGCTGTTGTGTTGTTGATAATTTCGCTGAAATATTATTGCTGCGAGATTCTGATCCTAAAAATGGTCTTACTCTATCCCTGGAAACCAACTTCTTAGATGAAGATAAGATCCTACATACCTTGGCGGTCTTCTGAGCAAGTTTCAGCTTCCTTGCTAATCGATCTGCTCTTCATTGAAGTTTGTTGGCGTGCCTTATTTGGTGCTTGTACTTGTAACACCTTCATAGTTCGTGTTCCTTCATCGAACAAAACGAGCACGTCAAACTTGGATAGTGTTCAGGCATCTGAGATGTGCAAGCAGGTAGACATACAGTAGATCTTGAAACATTACTGACAGGGTTTCCAATTAGAGAATCTTCCAGATTGATTGGGTTTCCTTCTTCTCCGAACCCATTGAGGTTAATATATGTATTGCTACAAGTATCAAAATCGATGTTTTCACCAAGGAGCCCTACACTTGATTTCCTATCTTCATCGGAATCATAGGTTTCAGACATTTCATCAAGTGTTACAGCTAGACCTTTGTTCCCAGTGTATTTTCTACAATTTGGGTATTCGTTAGAAAAATGGACAAAACCCTTACACTTAAAGCACTGAGGCATGTCCTCGTCATCAGCCTCGTCAGCATCCCTGTTTTTAGGAGGTACGCGACCGTGAGGTTTGTCTGATGACCTAGGTTTTTCTTTTGAAAACCATTTACTTCTCTTCAACAGAAGATCCCTAAAATGTCTTGTGATCAAGGAGACCGACTTGTCAAGGTATTCATCTGAAAAATCATTCTCAGACTGATCATTCTCAGAGACATGAACACTTTTACCTTTGGCAAGTAATTTAGTGCTCTTCGGTGCTTTAAAGGCAACATCCTTACCGACTTTGGATGTATGCTCATGGTCAAAGATATTTAGCTTCCCAACCAAGGTGTTTCTGGAAAGATTATTGAGGTTATTCCCCTCAACGATAGCATGCTTCTTAGACTCGTATCTAGATGGCAGCGATCTGAGAATTTTCATCACAATATCCTTTTCAGGAATAGTCTTATCCAATGAAAAAGATGCATTAACAATTTCAGACAATTTGTGATTAAACTCATCAAATGTTTCTTCATCTACCATACGAAGGTTCTCCCAATTGGAATTAAGGTTTTGAAGCCTAGCTTCCTTTTCACTGGAGTTTCCTTCAAATACGGTTTCTAAGATATCCCAAGCATATTTATACCTAGTGCAATTAGACACATGGTGTTGAAGACTTGGGGCAATGTCATGTGTGATAGCATTTAACCCTTCATAATTCTTGTTTGCAGCAAGAATCTCGGCAGCATTATATTCACCAATATTCTTGGGAACAGTTCCATCTCCAACTGCAACAACGGGCGCATCATAGCCATTCACCACATATACCCATGATTGAAATCACGCGATTGAAGAAAAGCTCGCATATCAATTTTCCACCATAAGTAATTTGAGCCATCGAAGACTGGTGGTACGTTAATAGAGTTATCACCTCTGTTCATAGAGTCAGATCGCTACAAACACGGACTTGTTAGGTCTTAAACGTGTTTGCCTGCTCTGATACCAATTGAAAAAGCGGGGGTCTAACAACACCACCCAATATTTTGATTAGCAATCTGTATGGACTAACTCCGAAATACTTTGCTAGAGAATCAACTAGACAGTCAGACTCAATCTAGATAAAAGTATCTCAAGGAGTTAATATCTCTCTCTTGATTTGATTTTTACTCAAGCTAAAAACAATAGCGAGTCTTTATCAAATACGAGGAATACTTGGACGGTACCAAAGACCAATGTCCAAGAATCAATCAATATCAATCAACAACCAAAGGTTGGATTTCCAATTGATGATCACGAACGCACAACCTGTATTATTTCAATTATATAAAATATAATGCGGAAAAGAAATAACACAGACACCAGAAATTTTGTTAACGAGGAAACCACAAATGTAGAAAAACCCCGGGACCTAGTCCATATTGAATACACAATGCATTAAGCCGCTACAGACACTAGCTTACATCAAACTAACATCGGCCTGGACTATAGTTGAACCCCTATCAATTTCCCACTGATAGAAAGTACAGTTGTACTCCTACTCCTATGATCCCAGCAGGATACTGCGCACTTGGTTCCCTTGGCTGATCTCACCCACAACCAAGAGTTGTTGTAACCCAAAATCACAGACTTAATAATAAACAGATCTGTCTCACACAGAAAAGTCTATAAAAGGATAAATCTGTCTCCCACAGATAAACCCTAGGTTTTGTTCCGTCTTTAGATATAAAATCAAGGTAACATGAACCAATTGATAATCCGGTCTTATATTCCCGAAGAACAGCCTAGATTAATCAATCACCTCTCTACAATCCTTCCTGACTACACAAGCGGATTGTCGAGGAATCACAAACAGTGAGACGAAGATGTTTGTGACTTCTTTATCTTGCCTATCGGAGAACTCTCACGATATCAATCCAATCAATCGATTGTACTTGTACGATAGAAGATGCAAGATCAGATCACACAACTACGATAAAGTAATATCGGTCTGACTTCACAATCCCAATGAAGTCTTTAAGTCGTTAACCTGATTTTAGAGAAGAAAATCAAAGCTTAATGGAGATCGACTCTAGCGGGCGCACTAGTAGCACACAGACGTGTGGGGATTAGTTTTTCATAATTCTAGATGTCTCCTTTATATAGCCTTCAAATCAGGGTTTTGCCTTAGTTACAAAGCAATCCTTATTCACCGTTAGATGAAAACCTGATTTAGATTCAAGCTAATACTTCTCAACCGTTAGATCGAAAACTTAGCTTGTCACACACACTTGGGTAGACGTTTACTGGGTTCATGAAAACCATGCCCAAACGTGTACGTGTATGTTGGTTCAACATAGTAACCCGAAAGGTTAACCATATGAGCATTTCATATTAACCTTGTTCTTCTTCACCATAACTAGTTCAATTGACTCAAATGAACTAGTTACAGAGTTGTTCAATTGCTATGAGATCTTATGTAACTACACAAGACACAATTGAAGAAAATATGATTCGATTCGATTGAATCGGCTCATGAACATTATAGCCACGGTTTTCATAAAGCATTCCTTAGTAATTTAATGTTTCATGTTCAGAACACATCTTTAGATCATAACCTCTTAAGTTCACAAACAAGTTCGTGGAATTAAGTTAATCGGTTGAGTTTTCCAAACTCAGCAGAAATTCTCGGAAAGAGAACTTCCGCCAGTTCGTGGACTGGGTTCGCGGACTGAGTTCGCGGACTAAGCACACAAACGAGTTTTGGAAAATCCCAGCAGAAATTCCCGGTCGAGAACTTCCGACAGTTCGCGGACTTGGCAAGCCAATTCCACAATCCTCTCGATTTCTTTTGATCAACAAAGTTCGAAAACTTTGGTTCAAGGAATACATGGTTATGTAATCTAAACTATCTTTTCAATCATTGAGACATTCTCAGAGGATGCTATGTAGCTGTTATTCACAGAATGATTCACGTCAGAGCAATTCTCAAAGTGATTGAAACTTTTCATGACTTTCGTCACTAGGTGAAGATAAACTTGATCAAAGCGAAACGCTTTACCAACACACGATTTCGAGATAAAAGATAAGCAATGAATGCTCAGCTCGAAATGTCAAATGTGTATGATCTAGTCTATATAGCATACGACCTTTTTCTCATAAGAAGTAGGAGATAGAAGAGATAGACTTTTGAGTGATAGATAAGTTCAAGTCTCCACATACCTTTTTATTGATGAAGTTCCACGATTCCTTTGTATAGATCTTCGTCGTTGTATGATGAATCGCCATGAAGTCCTTGAGCTCAACTACACTTTTCTATCCTAGTCCGAGACTTAGTTATGTAGGCTAGAAATCAAGACTTATAGTTTTGATCACTAAAATTGACAAACATGCTTGAGATAGCAACGCATGCGAGGTTGACCGAGCTATGCTCTAACAGAGTGGATCTTCGTCGTTGTATGATGAATCTCCATGAAGTCCTTGAGATCAACTACACTTTTCTATCCTAGTCCAAAACTTAGCTATGTAGACTAGAAATCAAGACTCACAGTTTTGATCACTAACATTGACAAACATGCTTGAGATAGCAACGCATGCGAGGTCGAACAAGATATGCTCTAACAAGGGGGAGTGATTTTCATGTTGAGATGAAGTATTGACTAAGGGGAGTGATAGATATCACCATAGTATTGTTGTGAAAGTTGTGATAAATTGAACTTTGATGCTGTGTAATAATACTATGACACTGTATAACAATGATTAAGAGCATTTGTTTTCTCATTGTTATCGCTACGGATCTTCAACAACTATGATGCTGAGTTGAACACGTATAAAATCATGGAGTACTTGGAAGTGACGAAGATTTTGAGTCGTGTTGAAGATGCCAAGCAGATCAAGCATTTGGATGAGAAGCTACAAATTTTTATTTATTTTGTAATACATATGTATTGATAGTTTTTTCACTAAAATTGACAAAGGGGTAAATTTTTAGAGCACTGTTCGGTCGAACTCGCATGCGTTGCTATCTCAAGAATGTTTTTCAATGTTAGTGATCAAACCTATAAGTCTTGATTTCTAGACTATTTATAGATGTCTCGGACTAGGACATAGATTGTGTAGTTGAGCTTAGACTTCACGACGTTCATCATTTGAAGACGAAGAACTACTAAGGGGATCTTGTGGAACTTCATCGACAAAAGGTATGTGGAGACTTAAACTCATCTATCACTTGGAAAGTTTATTTCTACTCTATATCCTATATTGAGACATAAGTCGTATTACGATATAGTTTTCTATATACACATTTGAGATTTCGAGCTGAGTTTATCTCGCTTACATATTTCTCGAAATATGTGTTGGCAAGCTTTCGCTTTGACCAAGTTCATCTTATATCATGTGAAAATTCCCGAGTAACATCTTACATGGTTTGTGTGATACATTCATTTGGTGTTGTCTTGGAATGTTTCGTGATGATTATTTCAATAACTTGAAAATTCCTTTGATGCTAATAGTGTGTGAAAACGGTTATTGTCATCCTCTAAGAAAGTTTCAATGATTGAAATAAGAGTTTCGAACACTTAACCATTATTGGATATGTCATGTTGTGCACTCTTGCACATATGTAATCCATGTCCGGGAACCATACTATGCGCACCCGTTTGCGTACTGGTTGGTTTGAGAAATCCGGGAACCTAAGTATGTGTACCCATTTGCGTACTAGCGTACAGGTTCATGTCCGAGAATTCTGATGGGATTGAAAGTTCACGTACCCGTTTGCGTACTGGCGAAACCCAATCTTAGTCCGGGTATTTTAAGTATGCGTACCCGTTTGCATACTTGAAGGTTAAAATTCTAAAATCGGTTATGAACATGAACATAAACATTTATATAATAAGGAATGCAAACTTTGCAATCCGTGGCTATAGTATTCATGATTGATTCGAGTGAATCTAACCGATTTTGCTTCAATTGTGATCTTGTATAATTCTATGAGAATATAACAATTTATCAACTTTTTAACTAGTTTCATTTGAGTCATTTGGACTAGTTATGGTTAAGATCAATAAGGTTGATATGAGAGTAATCATATGGCTAACCTCGGTTAACTATTTGTGAAACAACATGGTGTATACGTTTGGGTACGGTTACATAAACCTAAATGAGGGTACATTTCATTTGTGTGTAATAAGCTAAGTTCGATCTAACGGTTGAAAGATGTTAGCTTGGTTGAATCAGGTTTTCATCTAACGCTGAATATTGAATGTTTTGTTAACAAGGTAACTTGGATTGAAAACCCTGATTTGAAAACTATATAAAGGAGAACTCTAGCAACTGGGAAAACTAATCCCCACACCTCCTGTGTGTTACTTGTTGCATAAACTAGAGTCGATTCTCCTTTAACCTTAGGTTTCTGTCGAGACCTTGTAGGTTAACGACTTCAAAGACTTCATTGGGATTGTGAAGCCAGACCCAACTATTTTTTTGTAGTTGCGTGTTCTGATCTTGCATGTTTCTATCGTATTGAGTTCAATTGAAATAATTGAATCGAGATTAATTTCTCCGATAGGCAAGATAAAAGTAATCACAAACATCTTTGTCTCATCGTTTGTGATTCCACAATATCTTGTTTCGCTAGTCAATTAAGATTATTGTGAGGTGATTGATAATATTAGGCTGTTCTTCGAGAATATAAGTCTGGTTTATCAATTGGTTCATGTTCACGTTGATTTATCAAAAGACGGAAGAAAAACTCTTGGGTATTTCTGTGAGAGACAGATTTATTCAATCTTGTAGACTTTTCTGTGTGAGACACATTTTTTTATCAAGTCTTCGACTTTGGGTCGTAGCAACTCTTGGTTGTGGGTGAGATCAACTAAGGGAATCAAGTGCGTAGTATCCTGCTGGGATCAGAGACGTAAGGAACGCAACTGTTCCTTGAATCAGTGTGAGATTGATTAGGGTTCAACTACATTCCAGTCCGAAGTTAATTGGTAGTAGGATAGAGTCTGTAGCGGCTTAATACAGTATGGTGTTCAATCTGGACTAGGTCCCGGGTTTTTTTTTGCATTTGCGGTTTCCTCGTTAACAAAACTTCCGGTGTCTGTGTTATTTCTTTTCCGCATTATATTTTGTTATATAATTGAAATATCATAGGTTATGCGTAAGTTCAATCAATTAGAATATCCGACCTTGGGTTGTTGATTTAAATTGATTGACACTTGAACATTGGTCTTTGTTACCGTTCAAGTTACTCCTCTTATATTCAATCGGGCTCGCAGATTTTTATTTGCTGATTGCAGATTGAATTAAGAGTTAGAGATATTAAACTCTTTGATATACTTTACTCTATATTGAGTCTGACTATCTAGTTGATTCTCTAGAAAGTATATTGGAGTAAGTCTTCTCAGATTGCCAAACGAATTGTTGGATGTGGTTGTTAGACCCCCGCATTTTCACTTTGTTCTATCGTATTGAGTACTATCTTCTCTAAGATTTGCTCGAGATTTATCTCTGATTAATAATATATAAAAGGTAATCACAAAGCTCTTCGTCTCATTCTTTGTGATTCCATAACAACTTGTTCTACTACCATATAGTTAAGTTATTGTGAGGTGATTGATATTTCTAGGCGTTGTTCTTCGAGAATGTAAGACCGGCTTATCAATTGGTTCTTGTTCACCTTGATTTATCAAAAGACAGAACAAAAATTTTGTAGGTATTTCTTTGGGAGAAAGATTTATCTATTAAAATATACTTTTCTGTGTGAGAAAGTTTTGTTTATCAAGTCTTCGACTTTGGGTCGTAGCAACTCTTAGTTGTGGGTGAGAATGTTCATATGGCTAACTTCGGTTAATTATTTTTGAGCCAACAAGGTGTACACGTTTAGGTACGGTTACTCATATCTAAATGAAGTCACTTTTCATTTGTGTGTAACAAGCTAAGTTCGATCTAACAGTTGTGAAAAGACGAGGGTACCCAAATATACCTCAATCTAAAACTTTTCCACCTATAAGTCCTTTCTCCGAAAGTGATTGTCTATGGACTGAGTGGAGATAATACAACTAATCGGTTCACACTTCGTGTGATCGTCTATGGATACGATCGAGATAATATGACAACAAGATAACTTGTGTGATTGACTATGGATAGAAGATCAAGACAATACAACAAACAAAGTATGTTTACTTGATAAAACGTTCGGACTTAACCAAACACATTAGGATTACTATCAAGTAAATAGGAATTAAGGTTTGTGTATTTTACTTCTAATTATAATAAAAATAATTATAATTGCGGAAATAGAAAAGTAAAATACACAACAAGATTTTGTTAACGAGGAAACCGCAAATGCAGAAAAACCCGGGACCTTGTCCAGAATTGAATACTCTCAGGATTAAGCCGCTATACAAAATCGAACCAACTTCGTATAGTTGAGACCAAGCAACTGAATCTATAGTTCACCTAGTTCTGTATGTATTCCCACGCCTCCAACTTGTAATAAGTCACGTACTTGGAACAATTCTTTTGGTTCGTATTCCAAACAGTAAAGGAACAACAAATCTGTTTGGTAACAACTCTTTTCAACCAAGTGATGCGAGTTCGACAAAAGGATCTTCCATTTATCCCAATAAACTCCTTTGTCAGGTCCTTAGTGTTAGAGCATAGCTCGGTTGAACCCACCAAGCATTGGTATGTCAAGTTTGGTTGTCATACTCTAGTGAATCAAAACTCATGTTAAGAGTCGCTTGATTATGTACTAGAGTCAACTTCGTATAGGTTATCTTGAAAGTATTAAGATTTGATACTTTTCAAGTATTGCGAAGACTTGAAGATGTGAAGAAGCAAGGAGCTACAACGACAAAAATAATCCTTCCACTTGAGGTTAGTCATATTTGACTTGAACTGTTTCATTCCTAACGTATCTTTCAAGTCATGCATATTGAAAACAAAACTGCGAAGCATATTTGAACTCTAGATAGACATAGTATTAAGGAATACAATAAGAGGTTTATTTCTTAACCATTAAACTTTCTAGATAAGACATCGCCATATTCATTTGAATGTTATTGTGATTATGTATGGGGTATGAGGTGAGGATTTCATCCTAGGGATTAATGTTTTACATTTGTTTTAAGGAAGTAAGTTCATAAACTTGTTTGTGAATCGAAAAGGAAATCACCAAGAGTTATTGGTTTTGTTATTCATTGCATATCTTATGAACAACCAATATGTGTGATTGAGTATAACCGTTCACAACTTGTTTGTGTTCTTGGTAGAACTATTCACAAAGGCCTGACTTATGTATTGGTATGACTTTTATTAGTGAAACCGATCTTAAGTAATCACCTGAGATGGTATGATCGGGTTTGTGATTTTATGTCTGACCAAATATGGGAAAAGGGAACCGATCTAGTAAGAGGTGCAGTACATCACAAAGGGGAACCGATCCTTGTATGAGGTGCAGCAAGGTCTATAGCAGAAAGGGGAACCGATCCTATGAACATGTGCACCACGTTTTTTGGCAAAGGGGAACCGATCCTATGGACATGTGCAACACATATAAGTTATATACCATATATATGTGGGGAACCGATCCTATTACCTAGTCAACCAAATTTTGGAAAGCTAGTGTAACTATGCACAGTACTCACATGGAAGGTAGAACCGAAACTTGTTTTGGTGTAACCGTTAAACCCATGATTGTGATTGAATGTTATTTAATCAATCGCATAGTTCTTGAAAGTCAGATGAACCAATTCTAAACTTGTTTGGAAGTGTGGCAAATCGGTTTCAAGGTTGTAAGTGTGAAAGAGAACTTACAAAGTTAAGATGTCGACATACTTTGAACACGTGCTATGAATGTTTATTTCTTTAATTGTTCAAAGTTATTCCTTAATAGCTAAGGGAAGAGAATCCCAGGATCGAAACATAAATAAGTTAAGAATCTTTAATTAAGGTAATTCACTTCATTTTTAGGAAAATACGAATTAGTAATGTGCATTTACTAATTAGAGATTTTCTGAGAGATTTCGATCATTATTTTTGGACATAGCATTTCCAGGAATTATGAAAACTGAATTTTTGCTTTAATGAATATCTTGAGAATATTTTCGGTTTTGGAAATTCCTTGGTGTCCAAACTTCCTTGTCTATAAATACTTGAAGTTTTCCTTTCTTACAAACTAATCCTTCGTAACAACAAACTTCCTCTTTGTTGTGTTGTTACTTGTGTAGCCGCCTATTCGGAGAGAAGAGTAACCTAATTAGGAGAAATCTCTTACGGTCGCTCAGTTTAAAATCTTCTTTGGGATTGAGAAGCTCTACGAGTACCATTGGTGGAAAACTAGATAATTACGGTTTATCTTTTGTTTTCATTGATTTGGTTGACTAACGGTGGTTGAACTTTGATTGCACCTAGTTTGTTTTTTCTTCGAGAATCTTCTCTTCTGATATAAGATTCACTCAAACTAGCTCAGAGTTTCGACAGGGATCTTTAGACTGTTGTTAGTTCTAAAGACGATCTTGTGATAATCCATTGTTAACAGACTCCGTTCTGTGTGTGATTGATCACAAGAGATTCAAGTGATTGTGTGTAGGTGTTTATTAAAGATCTAAGAAGATTTGAAGACGAAGAAGATATTGAAGATTTCTGATTTGTGGGTTCATAATCTTTGGTGTGCACAATACTTGTTTCGGTAAAAGAGGATCCAATTAATAATCGGTTCATCCTTGTGATAGATTGGATTGATTAATTGAGTATATCGACATCAACACAATTCTTTGGATTAATAGTGTTGTTGGCTTAATCTTAAACGATTACTTCGTTAATTGAACATAAGATAGATCTAAAGACCTAACGAAAGAGTTTATGATAAGATAAACTGAAGATCCTTTGTCCAACTCATATCACTTGGTTGAATAGAGTTGATACCAAACAGATTTGTTGTTCCTTTACTGTTTGGAATACAAACCAAAGGAATTGTTCCAAGTACGTGCCTTATTCATAGGTCGGAGACGTGGGAATGCAGACGGAACTAGGTGAACTATAGGTTTAGTTGCTTGGTCTCAACTATACGAAGTTAGGTGTAATTTTTTGTAGCGGCTTAATACTGAGAGTATTCAGTTCTGGACAAGGTCCCGGGGTTTTTCTGCATATGCGGTTTCCTTGTTAACAAAATCTTGTTGTGTCATTTACTTTATATTTCCGCATTATAATGGTTTTATTATAATTAAATTAAATCACACAAATGTTAATTCCTATTTACTTGATAAGTGAATCCTATTGTGTTTGGTTAAGTCCGAACCTTTTTATCAAGTAACATACTTCGTTGTTGTATTGTCTCGATCTCGTATCCATAGACGATCACACGAAATGTGAACCGGTTAGTTGCATTGTCTCGACTCAGTCCATAGACAATCACATTCGGAGAAAGGACTTATAGGTAGGAAAAGTTTTAGCATTATATGGATGTGTAACTCTCAGTTACACAAGTTAAGTTGATGTGTAACTTTTACTTACACATACTGATTGGATGTGTAACTCTCAGTTACACAAGCTAAATAGATGTGTAATTTCTAGTTACACATGCTAATTAGCATGTGCAACTTTTACTTGCACATACTGATTGAATGTGTAACTTCAGGTTACATAGATTTTACTTACATATAGTAATTAATTTAGGTTCTTGTGTTGGCGGAGTAGATAGGGGGGACTTCAAATGCAATGATTTAGAACAAGAAGAGGATATCGAGGACGGAAATAAAAATCCAAAGATGATGTGAGTATCTTGTACATTCTTAATCTTGATTTGTATGAACATGTGCAATGCGTTTTTAGATATTGGGAACCGATCCTATGGACATGTGCAACAAATACAAGTTAGATACCATATATATGTGGGAACCGATCCTAGTACCTAGTCAACCAAATTTTGGAAATCTAGTGTGACTAATTCTAGTACCCACATGGAGGTAGAACCGAAACTTGTTTTGGTAGAACCGTGAAACCCATGTTTAGTGATTGAGTGCTCTTAATAAATCACATAGTTCTTGAATGTGAGATGAACCAATTCTAAACTTTTGCAAAGAAATGTCTAATGTCTTACACCTAACTGAGAGTTACACATCCATATATGTATTTGAATTACCTGCTATAGCATCCTATGATGTGTTTGATCTTACAATGATTAACCTATAACATCCTCACCGCAATCATTAACTGTAAGATTTCCAAGCTTAATGTAATAAACAACAACTTGAGAATCCTTAAGAACTGAAACATACTAAAAAGAAATAGATGCAGTGAAAAGTACTGAATGACACCCCAAAATTGGGTAGAGAGAACTTACAACTATGATCGAATTAGAGAATAAAAGAGAGGTTAGACTTATCTTTCAATTCCATTTCATACAAAATATGATAATATAAAATAGCAAAAGACATTCTGCACAAGAAGTGCTAATTGAGAAGTATGAACATAGATAGTAATTACCTGCTTGCATAGAAACCATAGTGAAGCAACATCTTGCCTTGTGAAATTTATTTGGTATCGCTGAATCATTGCAGAGGCTACTTCATCCAAGATGAGTTTCATGCCTCTCCTTACACAAACAAATAAAACCAACAAAATCAACACCACCAGAATTGAGAAATAGAATTAATACTGAATAGAGATCATAATTTCACAAAGAAACATCGATTTCAATGAATTTGTCTAGACGAATTATTTTACATAGAGAAGAAAGTCGAAATTAGGTTTTGAACTTTGAAATGACTTAACAGAGGCTCTGCAATCCATTGAATCCATTCCCGACACCATTCAAAAACAGCTTCCATTTCATATCTACCAAGAACATATGAAATTGAAAATTAAAAGCGAATAAAATTCAATTAAATTTACGGGTAATAAAGATGATGAGTCGTTGATATCGAATCTCTAATCAATTTTTAGATCGCAACTTGAAATTGAGAGTTACAATGATTTTGACGAAGAACAGATCTAAAAATTTTGTTTAAAGATTCTTCAAAATAACTACATGATACAACCAGAGAGACTAGATGAATGTAAATCTAAGATCTAAGTTAATTGAAAAACGCCTGAAGATTTATGTTTTGAAAAGTGTTTTTCTCAGATTTGTTTCTGAAATAAACAAACTAAAATCTCTCAATCGAAGCATAATCACTAGTAGAAGAGGATACTTATCTATGCGCTTGCTGATGAACTTGTTTTGAATCTATAAATCGATTGAAACACAACTCGACTAAATCAGTACCTGAGAAATCTTTGAATCAACTGAAATCGATTATTTGATTGATATGTTAAATTGATTAAACATCATCAGCAGAGATCCATAAACATCATCAGCTAAGGTCGATGAAGCTAAAATCCTCTTCTTCTTCTTCTTCGTAAAACACGATCTGAAAACCCTAAAACTATTCAGAGCAGAAACTAGAGAGAGAAAGTGAAAATGAAAATGAAAATAAACCGATGATATTTCTCCTGTATATATTCTAAAGGGCAGTGTTGTCATTATTAAAATTCCTAATAATTAATTATGGGCCAGATCTGAAGAAAATTTGATTTTTCGGGACTAGTAATATCATTTTCTTAAAGTATGGAGTTGACAGTGGAAGATCCATTTAATGGGGCTTCTATATATTGAACCCATATGGTAGGGGGTTCCAGTATTTTTCACAATATTAAATAGCCAAAGCCACTTATTCCTCCAACAGTCATATTTCTAGTGAGACACGAGCATAGAGTTTTAGATACAGCTAATGTCTTTTTTTTTTGCTACGCTGGCCTTGGCCAAATATTAATGATTCTAAATTTCTAATGTCAACCATATACATTCATTCTTATTCATGTGTACAGTTTTTAAAATTTCCAGACAAAATTTGGTTACTATTAATGTTGAATTTTCAAAAAAATAAATAATAAAAGACATTAACTGAAACAATAAATAAGAAAAATCAGAGAGATTAGTTAATCCATGGCTATAAATACTGCAAACAAAGTCAATTTTCCTTAACAAAACAAAACAAAAATGTCAATTTTGATATAGTATTGTCGATATCACACAATTCATTCATATAGCTGTATCTTCCTTTAAACCTTTTCTTGTTCAGTGTCCCATATCAATCCTTTCCGTTCCTATTTATTAGCAACGCCGTATGTACAACGTGCGCACAATTTAGAAGGAATCCAGTGTTTGGATATTTAAACATCAAAGAATCCAAGAAAAACTTGGAGCAGAAGAGTCCAAGGAATCCGTACCTTTTAGGTTTTTATTTGTTACCTGTTATAAGGGATGAAGAAACCTTTAAAGGGCCTGATATAATAGAACAAAAAGGGTCATTAGATGGTAATGTCAAAAGCCCCTTATGAAATTCTTTTTGATAATGAATAATTGACCCTTACATAGTTTAGTGTTGATAATCTAATTAAAATTAACTAATGATGATTATCAAGTTTCAATTATATTTAATGATGATTATCAAGTTTCAATTATATTTACTCTAAAACAAAACAAAATCATATTAGTTTTAGAGTTAAAAAAACAAAAGTGTAGATTTGTGAAACCCTAAGTTTTGATTGAAGATATTAACCAACAAAGTGAAGAATTAATGGCTGGAAATGACCAAGTATACCTCTAAATTAGTTCCAACTATCTTTTTGTTGCTCAAATTATCTAAAGTACGCAAAAAAAAATCAAAACTTTTACATTTACAGATATACTGACGGTTGGAATTGGTCATGTAACCAACCGTAATTAGTAGTGACGGTTCGTAACTGATGAACTACCAACCGCAACTGGTTAAATTTGGGGAAAACCCAATCGTAAAACCAGTTACGGTTGGTAGACAAATCTTCCAGATGAATCGTAACTAATTTACGGTTGTTAACATCGTTTAGTTTTTTCCAACCGTAACATACTATGTGCATGGTTGTAGTTATTGCACTAGTTACAGTTGGTATGTTGAAAATCGAGACCAACTGTAAATATTTACGGTTTGTAAATTGAGGATCGAGACCAACCGTAACTAAACTACAATTGGTATATAAACTAAATGTTTGAACCGTAAAAATCTATTTGAAAATAAAGTTTTGAGCCACAAGAAAATTTACGATTGATAATGGTTGATACAAACACAAATCGTAACCACATTACGGTTGATAAGTTATAAATCGTAGAAATTTTTGGAGACATGCAGGAATAGTTACGGTTCATAATGGTGGTGTTGACACCAACCATAAGTGAAGTTACAGTAGCAAAAATTATCGTAACTGCACTTTCATTCTCAGGTTTACTAATCTATGGTTGGTAATTGAACTCTTATTGGCGGTTACAAATCGTAACAGCATCAAAATCTTCAATTACGGTTTGTAATTGAATTAAAATCAACCGTAACTCACATGAACCCAGAATTTGGAATTTCAATTTTCATCTAAAACCTTAATTTTCGATAGAAAGTTAACCTAAATCGAACAAAATTAACTAAAGCCTATTTGGGTTTTTCAAAACGTACCTCATATAAGTCATTCATGTTCATTTTTCGGGCTTTAATGGAGTCGGCTATAGAGGTGAAGAGAAGATGAAGAAGATGACAGTTTTAAAAATAGTGGAGGATGATTTTGTATTTTCATATAAATCTATAAGGGTAAATTAGGCCATTTAAAGTTAAAAGGGTAATCTAGACAATTTACACTACCATTAAGACACCCCCTAACCAACTAGAGGGACATTATTATCATGGTTCATCCCCTCTAATGTTTTCTTCGGCCCCTATAATAGGTTACTTTTATTTTTATAGGTTCTTGCCCGAAGCATTATTTTAGATCTATTAGCGATAATCTAAAATTACCATAAAAACACATAACAATATAGGGGAAAGTTATGGGAGTAGAGCGTGTTGTGCTGGTTTGTTTGCAACACACTACAATAAACTAAAATTTGAGCATAACACGACATATGACACTAATAGGTATGAGGCACAACATGAATGTGGCACAATATAAAACAACACGCAAATAATACACGACACATCATGCATAAAGTATGACGCAAAACGTATAAAACACAACGAATTGCACCATAATTCGTGTATATTCCAGAAAAACATTTTTATTCGAAGCAATTGTTATCACTTTATTTCTGTTACGTTGACTATCTTTCATGACAATATATAAATATTTTCCATCGTCGGGCAAGACAGCAAAAATAATAATATATACATTCAAATTTATTAATTTTTTATCGCCGGCCATTCATTTGATGTTAAAACTGATAACAGTGTAATCGTTGTTTAATTTTTGGTCGTATATTTAACAATCAAATTATTATCATGTAAAATCAGACATACACTTACTTTTAAGAATAAATTATTGCTTTTTCTTAATTTATTATTCCTATCTCGAAAACTCATTAAATTACACATTATACAAATATTTAAAAATATTTATTGTAAATGTGTTGGCAACATGTAGCACATTACTATCACTTTAAAAGAAGGACACGACACATCATGATACACTCGACTTTTTGGCACGACGCAACATGATATATTTTTTTTCCGACATAACACAACATGGCACACTTAAATTTCGGGTACAAAACTACATGATTGGAACGCTCTGACCTATGTCATGCCTACTCGATTTACACCTCCAAAATATAAAAAATATTATACAAGTTAAACTGGTTTCCTTGGTCCTATCTTGTAGCCACCTTTCAAAATATATCATGAATGTATCGTCATGATACATGGTTTTGAGTGATTTTTCTTCATTAGATAGTACTAACAGGATTTATTATCTTGCTTGTTAGTAGGCCACGAGCTTGTTCTTCTAATGTAAAACAAGAAACGAAAAATAAATGGCAAAATTTATTGGAAATTTAATTTGGTTTAAATAAGAAGATGACGACACACAAATTTGTCGTAAAATTTCTTGATTTTTTTAGACAACAATTCAACTTTTCCGAATAACTACGCAAGTATGATAGGTTAGTGAATTAACTTTTTTAAGATGCAATGTAGCCCTAACCAAAATAATCAAATTTAAGGTTTGTGCTTTCTTGATTCCACAAGATAGATATTTAAAATTTTCTTAGATTTTTCTTTTATTCTTTGTGTGAGGTAAAATCGATTAGGCATCTGAAATGACCAGGGCACCAAGTAAACTACAATTTCTTTTTGATATCAACCTACGATAGACACACCTTGTACAGTCTTATATAGACAATAATTTTCAAAGATTATTTAAATCTATGGGATCGTGCCAATAATTGTTTTTGTAATAATTGTGATGCCCCAAATATTAAACATGCTTGGATAATATAATTGTGGAAATTTCTGACAAACCCAAGTTTGGATCCTCTCTCTTTTAGAAACCCGTCATTAAAATTGTATATATGTATAGTCCAAATGACAAGATATACGGTTAAGATGAATAGTTTCATATTGATTTTATGTTTTCATATTTTATGCATGACTAAATTAGCCTTTTATCTTTTATTAACAATTTCTTTTTAAGAAAATAAGGTCAAACTCAATGGATTTGGGATACATAACTATAATTAACCATACCAAATAAGGTGGCATTTTCTAAATTCAGGCTTCATTCTATCTCTCTGTAGGTGGTTCCACGTTTCACTCTTTGTTTCTCAAAATCTTCTCTCTTATTCTCCATTACCAAAACCTAAGTTAACCACAAATGGGGAAGAGTATCCATCTGATAATCTGCTCAGTATCTTCGCCACTTTACCAAAAGAAAGAATGTTTTTTGATCGGTCCAATAGAAATTTCATTGAAAAAAAGGCACTTAAGAGGGGTTCTTTAACCCAATGATTACAACCGAACATAAAAAGGGGAACCGGAAAGGGGATTCGGCTATCCAAATAAAAAAACACAAAAATTACGGAGGCCGGTATAATGAATCCCATAAAGAAATCACAATATTTGTCGTAAGCCATAACATTTGTGTATTTGATTCGGCCTAAAAGAACGCTTGCAATTTGATATCTCTAATGAGGCTTGCCAAATTTTTGTTTTTGGTGTCGAAGGTTCTTGCATTTCGCTCTTTCCATATACACCACCAAATTGCAACCGGGATGTTATTCCATATGCGGCTAAGTCTTTCGTCTCCCCAATTAAACTTCCAAGTCTTGATAGAAACAATGATATTAAGGTCGTATGACCATCCAAAGTGGCACCCTTCAACGAAGTAATCCCGTATTCTCCGGGTTCTCCAACAACCATAGAACAAGTGCGAACTCGATTCATCGTCTTCCTCACAAAAACGACAAACACTAGAGACATCCATACCTGTTCTTAGAAGTTTATTCGCCGTCATTACCCGATTATGAGAGAGAAGCCAAAGAAAAAAATTGATTTTGTGAGGGTACTCATTACTCCATACAACATTGATTGGATAATCCGGCTCACCTTGATCGTCGTTGTCTTTACTTCCATCCTTAACCGTATATTGACCATGATCACTACCAAACCAAATTCGGGTATCCGTAACCCCTTCTTGAATAGAGATGAAAGAGAGAAGATTTGATATAGATAACACTTCACTTGTAATGGTTTGAGAGTATCTTTTCCTAGACATACATGCCCACCTTGCACCTGCTTCCCTAACTTCATACATACTAGCCACCACAAACTCCTTGGTCCTAGAAGCTTCATAAGCCAAAGGAAACATATCGCACAATCTTCCTTCACAAAGCCAAGAATCTTCCCAAAATCTAGTTTCCTTACCCGCTCCAATCTTGAATCTAATATTTTTATTGAAATCTTCAAGCTCTTTATAGATATTGAACCACAAGCTACCGCCTTTCGATCCTTTGGGTTGGAGAGTTTCCCAACCGGTAAATGTTTCACCAAAATTTTCAACTATGATCTTCCTCCAAAAAGATTCTTTCTCTATGCCAAAGCGCCACCACCATTTTTTTAGCAAAGCCGAGTTCACTTGCTTAGCTCTTCTTATACCAAGACCACATTTTTCTTTTGGTTTTGAAGACAATTTCCAACCAATATTGTGGATTATTTTCCTATTTTAATCATCCCATAAGAAAATTCTCACAATTCTATCAATTTTCTTAGTTATGGAGCAAGGAGAAAGAAAAATAGAGAGATAATAAATGGGTAGGC
Source organism: Papaver somniferum (assembly GCF_003573695.1). Classification (NCBI taxonomy): domain Eukaryota; kingdom Viridiplantae; phylum Streptophyta; class Magnoliopsida; order Ranunculales; family Papaveraceae; genus Papaver; species Papaver somniferum. The sequence continues at coordinate 151,498,352 of NC_039358.1, read as the reverse complement.
TAGCTAAAACGTTTTTGATGAGAATTAACTTACCTCCTCTTGCTATTGCTTTTCCATTCAAACAAGTAACTCTTTTTCCACAAATTTCAAGTGTTTTTCCCCATTTTTGAGTGCCTCCTACCTTATCTCCCAAAGGTAGGCCAAGATGGAAAGAAAAAAAAAGAATTACACGTCCATTCAACCCTATGTACTCAGTAAACATGGAAACAATAGAAATCATCTAATCTACTTCATGCTGCATCACTACTCCTAAATTCTCAAAATAGCTGCATCCCAGTTGATGGCGTTCTGTTTGATGATTCACGTTAAATATGTGAAAATTGTTATAGTGCACAATAGTTCGAATCCTTGATGAAAATTAAAGTAAGGTGATAAATAGTAAAACTTTGAAAAGGGAAAGAAGACTGTATGGGATGCATTTTGTGAGAAAAGACATTCTACTTCTTTCCAAAGAAGGTCATTTCTGGTTGTGTCCAGCCTAAAATTACATTGGTCGCTTTTGGCATTTGAGCCTGTTATTCCATTTTTACCTGAAAAATTCTTTTTTTCACTTACATTTTGGATGAAAAGATCACTTTTCACGTTTTTATTGTGTGAAAAATAATGTTTTCATCATTCATAATGGGTGAAAATTTGCCTTTTCCACTTTTTTTAAGGGAAAATCTGTGTTTTCACTTAAAATATTTCAGGGAAAACTTTTGTTCTCACATTTGTAAAAATTGTGTTTTCACCATTATTTTTGTACAGAGAAAACTTAAATTTTCACCATGAGACGCATGCAACTATTGTGATAGTTGATTTTTTTTTTATTATCCGCAAATTTTTAGGAAGCAATAAAAATGGAGTTCTTTTAGGAGTCAGAGATAAAGGAAGATATTTTAGGTAGGTCAACAGGGGTATTTTAGGGAGTTCTTTTAGGAATTTGTTAAAAATCAAAAGATTGATATTAATTTTTATTTAGGAGGTGTAAGGTAATTTTTGTAAGCGGATCCCAAAATTAATAATTATTGGTTTTGCATATACAAAAATTTAATGATGGGATTTAGATATAAGAAAAAAAATATTGGGCTAGGAAAAAAAATCCCCTAATATAATTACAACCTAAGCATCAAACCTAAATTATCGATTTTTAAGAATCATCATTACATAAAGTACTAACAACAAGACCCAAAGCTCTCTGATATTGTATAAAATGAAAACTCTCTCGAGTGATATATAGATATATTAATGAGTTGTTTTCCAGATTATCAAAAATATACATAAAAGATACAAAACATCTACAATTCGAATAAATCTTTAATCTACGAAAACATATATCTTCATTTGCACAATTTCCTCTGATAACTGAAACTGAAGTGGGAACGAGTGAGCACATCATCCCAAAAGGGTGCCTAATGGAAACATATAACTCTCCAGTAATCACTGACATGCTCCACAGTTCTAAAATAATGGTAACTGAAAAAAGACAATGAAAAATGAAAACATTCATCGATTTATGCATATGAAACAAGTGTTACTCCAACCTCGCCAAACTCATTGGAGAAGACGATGCTAGAACAACTCTCATCAATAATAATAACATCATCCACATGAAGTGCTGAACCAAATCATGATCCGGAATATTACCATCGAAACCAGAAATTTAGTCAAACAAGCATAATATGCACATAAGTGATTTGAGGTGCACGCGAGTGATTCCCTTCAAATAAAATAGTATATATAATATCATAACGGATGATTTACCGCCCTACTTATATAATATTTCTTACGGATATTAGTTAACTCCCTACTATATTAGTAAACAAGAAAATAAATAAATATCGAAACAGATGAGTTGCTGCCCTACTAAGATAATATTCATACGGATGAGTTACCGCCCTACTAAGCTTAGCAAGGACCTGTGGAGAATCACATACACTCCTTGCAGGGAAATCTCACAAAATACATATTATAGACAAACACATTCTTAGAAAACATCGTACATACAGATACAACATATACATCATGCTCAAAGATACAGGAATAATATATCAAAGTACACGTACTCATGGACATAGATAGTAAAGTCTTATCATGCTTGCAGATAAAAGAAAGCTTAATGATTACAAGAAGGTTACAGAGTTCCCACCTCTTTTGAAGGCAGATCACTTCATCTCCAAGATTCTCAATCTATAATTTCCCATCTCTGGTCATCGTCATCATTGTCCTGGTAATCTGAAGTAATTCCATAACTTTCATCAGATTCTTCTTAATGTTCTCTATAATATTCTACTATCCCTTTCTTTATCAAATTTTCTATTGAAAGTTTTATGTCCAAATTAGTCATCGAAGGGTGGGAAAAGTGTTAGATCATAGCTCGGTCGACCTCGCATGCGTTGCTATCTCAAGCATGTTTGTCAATGTTAGTGATCAAAACTATAAGTCTTGATTTCTAGCCTACATATCTAAGTCTCGGACTAGGATAGAAAAGTGTTGTTGATCTCAAGGACTTCATGGCGATTCATCATACAACGACGAAGATCTACTCAAGGAACCATGGAACTTCATCAACAAAAAGGTATGTGGAGACTTGAACTTATCTATCACTCAAAAGTATATCTCTTCTATCTCCTACTTCTTACGAGACAAAAGTCGTATGCTATATAGACTGGATCATACACAAGATCAAAAGACCAACCAACCTGACTTCCAAAATAAGTTTTATGTCGAGAATTAATCCTTGATTCCTCTAATGAACATATGATGTTTGTTCATTGATAGATTTAACTAAAGCTTCATTTTCAGACTCAAAAACTACGGATGTTAATCCTTTGCTTATAGCTAGCACACTGCGTTATTCATCGCAAGGAAATCCAGTTGTTCCAATTCATAGTCTTTGATCAACCCTCTATCAAAGCATCTTCCTTTTTCTCCTTTGCAATCACCTGCAAAATTTCTCATAATTAGTCCAATGCCACCCTTAAGAGTTTCTTTGACAAAGGAGGATTTCATGTTAATCTTGAAGCAGTCTCTGGCTGGGGGACTCCAAGATGGTACCTGCAAATCAGAGCTGCTAGAAGACACATTACAATTTTTAATAGATAAACAATGGCTACTTAGATTCAGGATTCTTTCAATAGAGATATTCCTATTAGGCTTAACATTTTGAAATACAAGGCTACACCTATCTTTCCATATAGACCAGATAGTTATCATCAGATGGTAAAGCTTTTTCACAACATCACCATTTCCACCTACCTGTTGCTGATAAGCAGTATCGAACCAACTCAAAATCCAGATTAATAGATTATCATGCCTAGTCATAACATTATGCATATTCACATTAATGCCTATCCATACAGATTTAGCATATCAACATTCCATAAAGAGATGCTTAGATGTTTCTAAAGTGGAATTACAAAATTCACAATGAAGATCAATATCCTTTTTATATCTAGAAATCTTACTCCTAGTGGGAGCAATGTCTTTCAAGCATTTTCAGGAAAACAATTTAACCTTATGTGGGAGCATAGTTCTCCATAAAACTACCCACACAGAGTTGGGAATCAGTTGATTTCTAACAATTGCATTAGTTCTACTACTAAGGATGTTATAAGCACTTTTAACAGAGAAAACTCCATTTTTATCTGGTTTCCACATAAGAGTATCAACACCAATCTGTGGGACATGCATAGAAATAATTTTAGAAGCAGTTTCTACAGGAAAAACATTATTGATCAAAACAACATTCCAAGTTCTTGTACCAGCTATAAAGAGATCAAAAACCACAATAAGAGTTTGAGTGATAGCCAAACCTGCAATCGGATTAGGAGGAAAGTCCAGTCCAACCACCCAACAATATAACCAAATATGGATTTTGGTGCCACATCTAACACACCAAAAACTATTATTTTCAATAATGTCTCTGCATTTATGTATACCCTTCCGGATCCAAGAACTTGTGTCACTAATCTTGTCTTGATTTAAGAAACTAACATCTCTGAAATATTTGGCCTCCATAATTTGAACCCACAACTCATCTCTTTCAGTACAGGGTTTCTAGGCCAGCTTACAGATAAGAGCTTGGTTAAATAATTCTGTATTTCTAAAGCTAAGGCCACCTAAATCCTTAGGTTTATACATATTAGACCAAGCAATGAAATTAATACCTTTATTAGCACTATAACCCACCAGAAATTCATCTGGAGAGAATCCAATTTCTTGATGAGAGTAGATGGGATTTTAAAACACCCCATTTGAAAAGTTGGTAGAGAGTTAAGGATAGATTTTATCATAGTGGACCTACCAGCCTGGTTTAAAGAAACACTTACCCAATTTTTAAGTCTAGCTTCAAAATATTGGGCAATAGGATCAAAAGCTTTCAGTTTAGAGTGACCAAGTAAAAGAGGAGCTCTTAAATATTTTTCAGAATCATTAACAATAGTCATATTAAGCGATTTGGCTAGATCAACACAAGATTCAGGACTAAGATTACCACTGAAATGCACACAAGATTTATTAAAATTTAACAGTTAACCAGAATACTTACCAAAATTATGCAAAAGACCCAGAAAATTATCAATATGATTCATACTAGCATCAACAAAAATAAGAATTTTATCTGCAAAAAATAAATGGGTTATAGGAGGAGCTCTCCTAGCAACTTTCACACCACGAATGACACCATTTCTCTCAGCATGCATAAAACTTCTAGATAAAAATTCCATGGCAATGATGAAAAGGTAAGGATACAAGGGATCTCCTTGTCTTATACCCCTAGTAGGATTAAACTGTTAACAAGGAGAACCATTGAGAAGAATACTAATACTAGTGGTGGACACACACTGGAAAATCAAGTCAAAAAGTTTTACTAAAACCAAAATTTTCAAGGACTTTAATAAGAAAGTCCCATTCAAGCTTGTCAAAGGCATTTGACATAGTGGATTGTACTTTCCTCATGGATATCATGAAATAAATGGGCTTCAGTGATAAGTGGTGCAACATTATTTACTAATGCATATCCACCACCAATCTGGTTATCCTAGTTAATGAAGCTCTTGGTAAAATTTTCAACTCCTTCAGAGGTCTCAGACAAGGGGACCCCTTATCCCCTTACCTTTTCCTTTTTTGCATGAAATCCCTCTTTATAAATCTTGTTAATGCTTAAAATCCTGGTCTAATTCATGGAACCAATACCCTGGAGCTCTACTTATCAGTCACCTCCTCTTTAAAGATGATTATATTGTCTTCTGCAAATCCAACATGTAGGAATGCAAGAGTCGGGTGGAAATCGTCAGTAACTATTTTGGTCAAATGATAACTTCTCCAAATCTGGAATCTTCTTCAGCAAAAACACTGATTCTGACATAGCCAACTGTATAAGCAACTTCATGCAGGTTCAAAAGATTGATTCCAAAGATAAATACCTGATGTCTCCTCTATTCACCAATACAAGTAAGATTCAGGCTTTCGAACCCTGTTTAGACAAGCCGAAGTTCAGGCTTGATGGCTGGAAAAGTGAAAAACCTCTTTCCAAATGGCAGATCCATTATGATTGCCGCTATCACTTCCATTTCAAGCACATATCAGATAAATTGCTTCAAACTTCATAACAAGACTTGTTAGGAAATGGATAAACTTCAGAGAGAGTTTTTTTTTTTTGAAAAAAATGCCCTTAGAAACCCAAAGATTATGCTTCATTTCCTGGGGATCAGTCTGCAAACCAAAGATCTAGGGGGTATTAGCTTCAGAAATATGGAATTCTTTAACAATGCTATGATTACTGTAATAGCCTGGAGACTAATAGCTGAAACGGATTATTTGTGGTCCATCACCATGAAATCCAATAATTTCATATAAAAAGATGTTATCAGAATGGACACCAAACCTAAAAGAACTGATTCTTGGATTTAGAAATGAATTTTGGAAGGGGTGGAAAATATTCAGAAATACTACATCTGGGAGGTTGGTAATAGCCAGAACATTAGAATTTGGGAGGATAGATGGATCCACGATAAGGAAGAAATTATAGAAAAACCTCAACACTGTCCCAGTGACCTTCTATTTGTCAGTCAACTAATTAATACTTCAGAGGAATGGAATATGGATCTTATATCTCCATGGTTTAATGAAGAATACCAAATTAGAATCCAGAATACTGCTCCCAAACCTCAGGAGAAAGATATAATTATCTGGGGCCTCACTGATAATGGAAAATTCACTGTAAAATCCCTTTATGACAGGATTATTAATGATAAGTACAAAGATGAAATCCATAATCCATCTTGTAAGGAGATTTGGAATCTTTAAACTTCCTCATCCATACAAATGTTCATATCTAAGTGTGTCATGGAATCCTTCCTACCAATGCCAAGACTGCAAGCATCCTCGATTATATATTGATCTTATCTGCAATCTCTGCAAAAATGCTAAAGAAGACATAACACATACTCTCATATATTGTTTATATGCTTCTGAGGTGTGGATAAACCTATTTGGTCCACCACACCAATGCATTGGTGATGCCACCAACTTCAATAATTGGCTCGATTCTTGGTTTGTTCCTCACTTTCAGTTGAAGGACCGGATTCCGACCTTTGCTATTATCTTCTGATTCATTTGGAAATCCAGATGTGATCTTGTTTTCCAGAAGATAAAGCCCTCTGCGATGACTACTGCCAAAAGGATTAAGCAACACATTTGCTCATATAATAGAGTGATGCACAACCAAATCCATATTCTGAACAATCTTTATTATCAGCAATCTGAACAAGATAAGATAGACAGAAATACTACTGAATACAGACTGAAATTTGGTACCACATTAACATAAGTTCTATGAGCTACCCTAACGAGGAAGGACCTGATCGTCCTACATTCTATACTAACTTTGCTTCCATTTCTATGTCGTATACATGAATCTATGTGGGAGCAGGAAGAATCAAAGAATGCATCTCTTGAGACAACATAGCTAGGAGGGGAGCTGAACTAATAGTCAACTGGCCCAAAGAGTTGTGAAGTACAAACTTAGATTTCCAAGCAGAGGATGATGCAACTCTAAAGGAGATGGAGGATGAGTACAAGTCAAAGTACAAGGAAGATTTAACCAGGAATACCATCAAACGAAATATGGAAATTTTGAAGCATTTTTTTTTGTCCTGGGAAAGCTGATCAGGATCACTGGAGATCAAAACACTACGACAGTTAAATTAACTAGATTAAATATTCGTTCCAGTCACTTGGATAACTTAAATTGGAAGGTCCAAACTTAAAAGATTTTATTTAACTTTCTTTAGTATGTAAGAGTCAATGGTAATGACATTGCTCGGGATTATTCCCAAAGGTCTTTGCATTATCAGTTGAGTTTCTACCTTATGGTAGTGAACTTTTTTCTTATATAAAAAAAAAAGATACAACATGACCGAGTATAAAAACAGTGTCTCAGTAATGACGTTTTGGTATTTGAATTGATAATGTTCCTTCTGTTTCATTTTACATGAGGGTTTAAAGATTTTTTCTAGTTCCATAATACTTGGGAGTTTTCATATTTTTCCATAAAACTTTCCACAAAACCCTTACATTTTGTCTTGGAATTATAAGTTTTTATTTTATCATAGACTCAACTGAGTCACTAGTGTGGAAAAACCAAACTTGTATGTCTGTTCGACAACAAAGGAATAACATTAGGCTGTGGTTAACGATTGACACTGCGGGACGGGTGCACCGAGTTAGGAGCTTGTATTTTCTGATAATTCGAAAATAAAATAAAATAATAATTATGAATAATATATTTGATTTTTCATTTGCTAAAATAACAACAATTGAACTCGTTAACTGGACAAACATAATTTGATTACTTAAACTTTCTTTTGACATTTTTGTTATAGTTTACCAAGCACTTATTATCTTTTTCTCCCACGACGCACAACAATATTTGATAATAGCCATGGCGATTGTAAATTTTTTCAACAGCCGACAGGGTATTTTTTGAAGACCTTGCCGGCTAATACAGCCGGCAAGGTCGTAACATGCATATCTTGCCGACTTTTCATAATAGCCATGGCGACTGTAAATTTTTTCAACAGACGGCAGGGTATTTTTCAACAGCCGGCGGGTTTTTTTGTAGACCTTGCTGACTATATTAGTCGTCTCCTGTGTGTCAAAAAAATAAGTCGGCATTGTCTTCATTTGAATACCTTGCCGGCCAAAGTTAGTCGGCATCATCTTCATTCATCTACCTTGCCGACCAAATATAGTCGGCATGATATTCATTCGTCGATCTTGCCGACTTTTCATACTTTCAGAACTGAAAGTGTTGGTTTCTGATCTAATTTTGAGTATGATTTCATACAACAACTTTGCAATCCCCTTTTTAGAAGTGTATGGGTAGTGTGCTTTCATTTTTGTTGCAAAAGATTTTCTCAAAACAAAAAAAATTTCATCAAAAATCTTCTCAAATAAGTTCAATAAAAAACAAAATTTCATAATCAAATTCATAATTTGAGAAGTTTTAATCTACTCAATTAATCAATTTAAACTCAATTAATTAAGCTAATCATATTTTTTAGTGTTAATTAAACAAAGGTATGTTAGCCATTTAGAAAATACATGGTTAAGGGGTGGCTTCTTTTACTTCAAAATGACCTAGCTTTTGTCTCATTAGGTATACCCCCATTAATCTGGGTATACCCAAATCAAGCCAGGTTTTAAAACACCTATATAATAAATATAAACACAATTATCAAATTTTACATGTCTTATACTAACAATAATTAATTACAAGGTAGTTTTAGAGTTATCCACTTGTTTGATGATATACGTCTCCTATTAGTGGGACAAAATTTGAAAATAAATAGGTTATCAATTAGCGGGACAGAGGGAGAGGGGGTAGGGGGCCAGGAGTAGCAAAGAGAAGTTATGTTGCAGTCAATTTGTTGCAGTCAATTTGTGTCATTGATACCTGTAAAAAACCTAGCATTTTTAGGGGCGACCCCAAAAGAATTAGGGGTGACACAAAAAGACAAAAAAGGTCTCCCAAGCGTAAATCTAAGCTACCCCTTATCTTCGATTTTTCAAAATGGCCGATACGCCCTTATATTTCGGCTAATATGCCATTCTATAATCGGTAGATAAAAATAACTTATAAGCTTACCGATTATAAGTAACCCCAGATTCAAACTTGGCCAAATTCCATAGGTTTTGAGGGTACTGATGTGTTTCAAAAGTTGTTGTAGTAGTAGAGTTGTAAAAGTTCGTTCAAGACTTGTGAAGGTTCGATTTTTAAATTTAATAAAAATAAATGTTAACAAAGTGGGCGAGAGGTACTGGGAGTAGGATTCCACTAAATATTCAAATTCATGCGATTCACCTATTTATTCTAAACCATTATAGCTCATTCAACAAGTATTTTGACTCTATTTCTTTGCCTAAGGTAGATTCTTAAAATATTAATTGTAAATCTTAAGCATGGCATATCAAAATAATTAATCCTAAGCATAAACCATCAAACGAAATGACAATTAATTAAGAAAATTTTTTTTTTCTTAATTTTAATTTAATGCAAATAGTCAAATAAAGAATTAAATGAATTTACCGCATGATGAATTTTGATTTCCTCCGTCGTCCCAGCGTTGGGTTTATCTCATCATGATGAAAACACGCTAAAAGATTTATTTATAGCTCAAATGGTTTTTACAATGGTGAGAAAATGAGAAAATGGTGTGAAACTGTAATCTGCGACGTACAAAAGGCGTCAGAGAATAAACGATAAAGCCTAGGTGATGTAGTCACTATTCCGCTGTCGCTGAAGAACTGCCGCAATTGAAGGTGAACTACGACAGTTAATAAACGACTGTCTCTGCAGGTGCGTTCTTCGTGTTCATCATCATCATCAGCAGCAGAAACCGAGTTTGGGAAAACTCGAATTTCTTCTTCTCTGGCTCTCCTCAGCCCCCCCCCCCCCCCCCCACCCCCTCAAACTCTCGACACCCTTCCATGATACCTTGTGAACATATTTATTTGTGATTGCGACATTGAATCTCCTTCATTAACTCCAAATAATCTTCATTTACTCGGCTTATTTTCTTTTCATTTTTATCACTGATATTGATTTTCACGCATTCTGAAGCTTCCATATTTCCATATTTAACTTCTTCACACTCCAAATAGTGGTTAGGTTCTTCCAAACACGAGCATCACACGTCTAACTCGCTGTAATCCCGTGAATATCTTCTTCCGTGTACGTGCTGCCCTGTTTTCTTCTCATGGATTTTTCAGCCAAATTTGATCGAAACAAACACCCATACCAGCTTTATTATGACATATCACGTCAACCCATTAAGTTTCAGCCCTTTAGTCTACCCAGAACTCCTTCAAGAATCGATCGAAAGTTACACAGTTGAGAATAAAATTTTCCCGCCAAAACGAATTTTTGAAATGTTGAAGATGGTGTCCCCCTAACCAAACTGGGGGTGCGAATAGCAGGTGCCCAACTGAGGTTACCCTTATCCAAATTTAGGGTGCATTTAGTACTTTTCTCTGGGAGTCCAAATAGCACTTTTTGAGCAACTTTTTCCACACAAGTGTATTTCTCCAAAAACACCTACAAACACACAAAGCATCAAAATTAGTACAAAAATCGAGCACTAACAATAGAGACATTGAGTACAATTTAGACACAAAAATGTGTCTATCAAATATCCCCAAACTTATTATTTGCTAGTCCTCGAGAAAAATTAATCTAGAAAATAACCGAGTTAATCTCGGGAGGGTTTACCAAAGGTGTACCCACAAAACCAATACTCCAAACTCTAGCTATCTACGCAGAACTTTGGAAGGCACTAAAGAATCTCCTTGGTTGGCATACAATCATTGACTATAGGAGGAAGTACCCTGATGCGAAATTCCAATTGTTGTACACGAGTTTGCACTCAAGCATACTAAAATTCATATATAAGTCACAGAGCTCTACTCAGATAGTTTCTGTACATCATAACCGGAGTCAACCAATCATATGAAAAGATTAAGAAGATGGATAAAGAGAAAAATAGATGGTTTTAAGTGAACGGTGTTTCCCATATCTGTCTGAAGGCCTCTGCCAAAATGAACCTATCTTAATGGACTGAGATACCAGTCTGACTAATATCAACACAACTGGAAAATACAAGGGGACCAGTGGTCGATAAACCTAACTCTAGGTCAACACAACTGGCATATACAAGGGCACCAATGGTCGACTTTATTGAATTTATTCCGGTTGGTCTGATGGTCTGGTCTCAATTTTCAATTTTTTTTTTGGTATCTCAATCACTCTATTTCACCCTAGCAATGGTAACAACTTGAATCGTGTGCCCCACCAAATCACTTAAGAAAAACAGAAGATTAGGATTCAAAGAGATATGGCGAAACTTGAATCGTGTGCCCCACCAAATCACTTATGAATAGACTCTTTAGATGTTTCCATCTAATCAGATTGGTTCCTCAACTCCTACAACCAAGATGTTCCCATCCACTTAGATTGGTTAGTGCCAACCTTAATAAGTATAAATTTCTAGGCCCTGGAGTTTATTTATTGCAACTAAAAGTTTCTCCCTTACCCCCAAACTTAAATTTAACATTGTCCTCAATGTTCTAAAGATAAAATTAAAAACATGAACAAGGAGAAACTATTACCACTTGAGGGAAAAGAAATAAGGAAGAATATTACCGTGTCGCATGAAAATGGGTTACCTCCCAAGAAGTGCTAAGTTTAAAGTCTTCAGCCAGACATCGGAAGGAATTAGTCACCTCATAGTATCATACAAAAGTAGACGGAATAACTGTCGGTCATCTAGATCAAAAAGTGCTAACCACAAGAAGAGGAAACTACAACAGACCAAGAAGATACCGAACATACCCTTGTTTAAGACAACTACAACTAGTTGTGGTTCAGGTTCAGGCTCTATGAAAGGGTCTAGATAAAATATTTTCATGGACTGCATTTCCTCATAGCTAAGATCCGATTCAGGTATTAGAGTCTGGAAAAACTCAAGTAAAAACTTAGAAGAACATAATAATAACCTAAATAACTGCGGATCCTTAAATTCAATCAAGTTTGACTCACACAGCTGACCACAAAGAAAGAGGTGGTCCTCCTTAAGCAAATGTGTCGACCCTACTCTCCTAAAGTAATTAGGTTTAGTCTCAAAACTTAATAACCGACACATCTGAAAATCATATGTTCCCACAATTGGAAGAAAAGTTTTTGGTGGGAAAACAAAGTCAATATTGGTATGATATCCTGGGTTAACCACATCAACCAGAGGATGGGTTTCTAACAACTAAGCTCTCCTATGGACACAACTAGGTTCAGGAAAAAGTGTATGAAGATAATCTTGTAAGATGGCTGAGGCACAAATTTCAAGTCCCGACTGAGGGATCTTTGTAAGAGATAAAGGTATGGCACAAGGGGAATGATAATCACCCCCAAACTTAGATTTTTGGGTATCTCTAGATAGACTAGCTACAATTTCATTAATTTCTAGATCGTTGGAATCCTGAAAATAGTCAATTGGTTCTTCTAGGTTATACTCAAGTGACACATCCTCACTCATATTTAATAGCTCTACGAGTTCATTTTCTTCATCTAAGACCATTGTTTCTAAATCGCTAGACTCTAAAACAGTATTCTCAAAATAAACTCGTTCCTCTAAACCATTATCGACTTCGTAATCAAAAGGAAATACTACATCATCTAAAGAGGTGGTATCTCTAATCAAATCCTCGTCCTTTTGAATAGGTGAATAATCATTAAAATTATCCGGATTTGAACCAGAAATAACACTATCATCATAAAGTTCATTTAGAGTAACAAATTCCTGATCACTATGCCTACAAATTTCAAATTCTTCATCAACACTATCCACATCATCATAACATGAAAATGGTTGAACCTCATCTAAAGTAGTGTTACCAATTCTAACCTCGTCATCTTGATAAAAATTATCCTTATTTTCACGGGTGATATAGGAAAGAATGTATTGGCAATCAAGAGTAATTCGAGCAGTTCTTTCTTCCGTCTCTAATTTAAGCCTGCGTATTGACTCAGCAAACTCACGTGTTGACTCAGTTAACTTACGCGTTGACTCAAGTATCTTACGTGCTTCATCGAGAGGAGAGGAATTATAAGAATCTTGCTCGTATGACCGGTGGGCATGTGGATAGTAATTGGGATCACCATGGTATGACCCATATCCTTCAAAAGGATGGCGTTCCCAACCACTATTCCCAACATGGTCATAAAAAGGATGATGTCCATATTCAAATTCAGGTCGATATTCATTGTATTGGCTTCTATCATACTAGTTCGACATTCTTAATTGCAAGGGAATTCTACACAATCACAAACAAGGCTGACTCGACCAAATCAAACCTATAAAATCTAGCAAACAACAAGCATGATGGCTCCACTTAGATTGTTTCTAGACCAGCTTATAATCTTTCGAAAAGGAATTCGTTACAATCTGAGCAAACCTCTCTGGAATCAATCCGAGTTTAAGTAAGTTGAATTGAGACGAGGGAAGCTGCGAGGAGCTTTGATACCCAAGGTCTCACCGGTATTATAAGGCGGCGCAGTCACGCATTCAACTCGCAGAAACCATCATGAACTTCAAAGTATGCTCAAAAGAGTAACCAATATTTTTCGAACGACTTTCCTATTAAGCTCGTTACGCTATAGGTCTCGTTCTAGTCAAAATTTTAATCTTAGGTTCGCGTTTGGTTTCGTTTTCCTAAGGCGGGCAAGAAGGAAACGGTGATGAAATCTGAGTCCTTATATTAATTTGGCCAGGCCTTGCCCTTTACTAGGAAATTAAAACAACCTCAGCATATATTCACCTTAAGGCATACAATAAACCCGCTGACAGGGGATTCACGGGTGTTTCGAAAGCTTACCTCCCGTACCAGACGGGCCCAGAACCACTGAAGTCGACTCGGGCCACGACTCATATGTCATGTGCGAACCCGAGGGGCTGAGACGATATTGTAATCGTCGTCCTTCCCTGCAAACAGTTTTATATTTAATGTACCCGTCCTTAGGGTTTAAAAAAATAATTGTCCAAGTCCAAAGTCCAAATAAAGTGCAAAAGAAAAGAAATAAAAAAAATAAATAATAATAATTACAAAAAAATGGAAGGTCTCTAAAAAAAAAATTCTCTCTCTTTTTTTTTTAATTTTTTCTTTCGCTCTTTTTTTTTTTTTTTCTTTGTCTTTTTCCTTCTCTTTGGCTTTAAGCTTTGACTCCAAGTCTTTAGTATCCAACTTCAAACCTGTAATACAAAGACACGCCCAAAGAAACGTAAAAAGAACAAATGAAATAAAAAAAAACCTAAAAATTCTACCTAAGCACAAATCCGCGTCGGCGGCGCCAAAAACTTGATGTGTTTCAAAAGTTGTTGTAGTAGTAGAGTTGTAAAAGTTCGTTCAAAACTTGTGAAGGTTCGATTTTTAAATTTAATAAAAATAAATATACAAATAATGTTAACAAAGTGGGCGAGAGGTACTGGGACTAGGATTCCACCAAATATTCAAATTCATGCGATTCACCTATTTATTCTAAACCATTATAGCTCATTCAACAAGTATTTTGACTCTATTTCTTTGCCTAAGGTAGATTCTTAAAATATTAATTGTAAATCTTAAGCATGGCATATCAAAAGAATTAATCCTAAGCATAAACCATCAAACGAAATGACAATTAATTAAGAAAAATATATTTTTTTTAATTTTAATTTAATGCAAATAGTCATATAAAGAATTAAATGAATTTACCGCATGATGAATTTTGGTTTCCTCCGTCGTCCCAGCGTTGGGTTTAGCTCATCATGATGAAAACATGCTCAAAAGATTTATTTATAGCTCAAATGGTGTTTACAATGGTGAGAAAATGAGAAAATGGTGTGAAACTGTAATCTGCGACGTACAAAAGGCGTCAGAGAATAAACGATAAAGCCTAGGTGATGTAGTCACTATTCCGCTGTCGCTGAAGAACTGCCGCAATTGAAGGTGAACTGCGACAATTAATAAACGACTGTCTATGCAGGTCCGTTCTTCGTGTTCTTCATGTTCATCATCAGCAGCAGCAGAAACCGAGTTTGGGAAAACTCGAATTTCTTCTTCTCTGGCTCTCCTCAGCCCTCCCCCCAAACTCTCGACACCCTTCCATGATACCTTGTGAACATATTTATACGTGATTGCGACATTGAATCTCCTCAATTAACTCCAAATAATTTTCATTTACTCGGGTTATTTTCTTTTCATTTTTATCACTGATATTGATTTTCGTGCGTTCTGAAGCTTCCATATTGCCATATTTAACTTCTTCACACTCTAAATAGTGGTTAGGTTCTTCCAAACACGAGCATCACACGTCTAACTCGTTGTAATCCCGTGAATATCTTCTTCCGTGTACGTGCTGCCCTGTTTTCTTCTCACGGATTTTTCAGCCAAATTTGATCGAAACAAACACCCATACCAGCTTTGTTATGACATATCACGTCTACCCATTAAGTTTCAGCCCTTTAGTCTACCCAGAACTCCTTCAAGAATCGATCGAAAGTTACACAATTGAGAATAAAATTTTCCCGCCAAAACGAATTTTTGAAATGTTGAAGATGGTGTCCCCCTAACCAAACTGGGGGTGCGAATAGTAGGTGCCCAACTGTGGTGCCCCTTATCCAAATTGAGGGTGCCTTTAGTACTTTTCTCCTGGAGTCCAAATAGCACTTTTTGAGCAACTTTTTCCACACAAGTGTATTTCTCCAAAAACACCTACAAACACACAAAGCATCAAAATTAGTACAAAAATCGAGCACTAACAATAGAGACATTGAGTACAATTTAGACACAAAAATGTGTCTATCAGGTACACAGCCAACCATAACCATTTGGTTTCGTGTTTTGGATGTATCCATAATCGGAAGATGAATTGGTTACAAACACTCTCGATTATGGGTTGCCCCAAAATGAGATTTTGTTTAAATCCTACATTTGATAAATTTTGAAATCTGCCATAATCGGTAGCTAATCTAACTTGTAAACTACCGATTATAAGTGGCCCCAGATTCAACATTTGCCAAATTGCGTAGGTTATGAGGGTACAGAGCCAACCATAACCATATGGTTTATGTTTTGGATGAGCCATAATCGGAGGTAAAATAGGTTACAAAACCTCTCGATTATAGGTTGCCCCCAAAATGAGTTTTTGCTTAAATCTTTTTTTTTTTCAAAATTTTGAAATCTGCCATAATCGGTAGATGTTCAAACTTATAAACCTACGATTATAAGTGTCCCAAGATTCAACCTTGA
This sequence comes from Papaver somniferum, assembly GCF_003573695.1. Classification (NCBI taxonomy): domain Eukaryota; kingdom Viridiplantae; phylum Streptophyta; class Magnoliopsida; order Ranunculales; family Papaveraceae; genus Papaver; species Papaver somniferum. Next base: position 151,482,032 of record NC_039358.1, on the reverse strand, counting down.
CAACCATAACCATTTGGTTTGTGTTTTGGATGTAGCCATAATCGGAAGTCCAATAGGTTACAAAGCCTCCGATTATAGGTTGCCCCAGATTCAAATTTTGAAAGCTACCATAATCGGTAGATATTCTAAATTAAACACCTACCGATTATTGGTTTCCCCAGATTCAACCTTCGTTAAATTAGCCGTTGCAGTTTAAATCAAATTTATGAAATAGCCGTTGGAGTTTTTGGGAAAAGCAAAAAGAGCCGTTGGTCCCTAAATCTATATAAAGAAACTCATATCTATCAATCCAATTGCACCAAACTCTTTCCTCTCTTCAATTCTAATTTTGAAAACAAAAACATGGATATTGCTTTTGGCGAAGAAGAAGATTGTGCTATTTAGAGCGTACGTTGTGATAACTGCTCATGATCGTGTTCACAAGCTCCACAAATCGGAATCCCAAGAGCATCTATGGAACCGTATTTTAATGGTATTTGAGGCGTTATATGGTAATTGAATTCGAAGATCATCCAATAACATTAAGATGAGAAAGAATGCGCTCGATAAGGATATTGACAAACTGAAGATGAGGAATGATTTGTTAGGGACGCTTATCCTTGGTGGACGTATGAAAAACGAGTAAGTATCTTTGTAACTCCGGCTCACATAAACATTAGTTAGTACTAACTTGTTACTCATTCGTAATTTCAGAGAAATCTTGTTGATTGCCAGTATGTGGACCTCTACGGGAAACGATTTGAACATGAAGGATGCTACAAAATCAAGAGGGACAATTTCTATGGTCACTGGAAGTTATAATCTTTTTTAATACTTTTAAGTGATTGTAAGCGTATTTAGGTGGTTTTAAAGTGATTGTAACATTAAGGTCTTTATGTAATGGCTGCAATCGGAAGATTATTAATATAAAATCCTACCGATTAACTATAAGCGGTAGTTTATTTGGTTACATAAGCACCCGATTACCATAATCGGAAACTTTATGAGTTAATTTAATTTTTGAATATTATGTTGTTTGGATACAAAAAACAAAAGGACTTTCGATTGTTATAATCGAAAGCCAAGGAGTGATATATGTTTCCCATTATGGTGTTGTTTGGATACAGAAAACAAAGTTATCTTCACATAGAATAATCGAAGGAAACATATAAAATAAATATACCGAATTTTATAATCGGAAGTTGAAGAAGTTAACTTCGTTACCGAATATGGTGTTGTTTGGTTACAGAACACAAAGGACTTTAGAGTGTAATAATCGAAAGCTAAGAAATGATGTTAGTTCTCGATTATGGTGTTGTTTGGATACAAAAAACAAAGTTTTCTTCACATAGAATAATCGTAGGAACAATATAAACTAACCCTACCGATGACAATAATCGGCAGTTTAATAAGTTAACTTAGTTCCCGAATATGGTGTGGTTTGGTTACATATCAAAAATTATTTGTTCACAAAGCATAATCGGTAGGAAACGAAATTAACAATCTTTCGAATCTGATTTTTTTTGCAAAATCCCCAGATTCGGTAGGTACATAATATAAATAGCTCCCGATTCTGACAATAAAATAAAAATATCGCCAGAATCGGGAGCTACGTATATAAACTAATCTTCCGATTGTTTGTATAAAATTCAACAGTTTCATATCTCTGCATGTGATTCGCTTGCGAGTCATCGTTAAATGCATATAGATAGCAATAAAACCATTCATAATTCATACAACGAACCATGCACAAACCATAAACATAACATACCAACTTATAATCTGACACAAACTTTGAAAACGACATAATCCGACATAAACAAAGTTATCCATAAAGTTAACAAAACACTGAGAGTTTAGTACATCGAGAGTTTAGTTGTTCCTATTTTCTTTGACTTTGTGACCTTTACTACCTCTACGACTTGGACCAACATCATCATTGGTTTCATCATTTGGGACATCAACTTGAGTGCTCGATGACGCCCGAGTTCTTTTGGTCACCTTCTTTGTAGGTTGCTTTCCTTTTTCCCCGAACTGAGATGCATAATCTTCATTGTCAACGTTATAAATCAACTCTTGGTGCTTTTTTATCTTCTCAAGTGGCACAGGCTCTCCGGCCTTTATGCAATTAGTGCACCATTTGGACAAACTCTTGAACCTGCTCATCTTTTTTAAAACATGGCATACCATCAAACGGTTATTACTCTATTTTGACCCATAATATTAAACTAAATTAACAAAACAATACGTACCAATCTATCAAAACCCGGAGGTTTCTCTTTGAGGATGCTCTTATACGATGGTGCGGGCTTTGCTTTAAGATCACGGATTACACGAAGATGAGAAACATTCCGGTACCAATCCATATAGTTGGGAGCAGTTTTAATGGCCAATCCCAAGATAGGGAAGTGGTCGTAGATCCATGTCTATATTGTCATTTTTGAAAGTATTGGAAATTGATTCTTCAATGGTAGAAAAATTAAAAAATAACCAAGTATATAGAGTTAATAAACAATACATGTAGTAGACTCACGTTCCCGGCCACTTGGCTAATTCCAAGCCTCGACGCCTTTCTCAACTCTTCCATCAACCACGCATGGTATGCCGTGCCCCAAGAGTACTCATGCACTTTATTGAGAGGATCCAGAAGTTGTAAAAGGTTGGCGTCGACCCGATTGCCACTGGTGTTTATGGGTGAAAACTATTTCTGCCGGTTTTGGTAATTTGGGGTGTGTCAATGAGAAATGAATCTAAACCCTAAAAAAATGCACTGCACGGGAGTGCTTGTGATTCGACAAATCAATCTGTACAATTCTGGCCTAAACCAAGAAATGGTCGTTCCAGACTTGCTTCGGTCACAAAGTGAAGGAGATGGGGTTGATCTTAGGGAGGAAAGCGAAGAAGGTGTTGAGATTGTGAAGGTGTTGGCTGTGTATGACTTGTATCAGAAAGATGAACTGGCTTGCAGAATGTAAGCTATCAGTTCTGGTGTTTGGATACGATTGTATCAACACTTGGTTTTTGTTGTCTTGTTCTGTCTTGAAAATAGGGAGGAGAACCTATTTATACAAGTCATTGAGCCTAACCTACGTATCTCATGGGAAATGGAGAAAGTCGAGTGATGGAGTAGTGGAGTTGCGTGTGTTAGTGTCACATGATCAGTCTTGCCCACTTCTCCCATCATCACTAACCGTCCATGTCTCCCTGACACGTTCTTGTGATGGCGCGTTGTGCGCTGCACGTTGTAAACCGCCAGACCAATACCCCAGTAAGTATCCCCCAGTTTGTGACATGTTTGATGTCTCGAATGTGTGTATCGTGGGACCCACAAAAAGTAGCATGTGACGCTAGATTAAATAACTAAGTTATTTAGGAAGTCAATACTTGTGATGTATCGTGTGTATTTTATGCAGGTAATGCATCGAATATATTCAGCATGAGTGAAGCATCGCTGTTTTAAGGCTTAACGGAGTAAGTCGCGGATTAAGCATCTTAAAATAGCATCACGTACAACCATCTTCGTGTGATCGTTTGGAGGTTGTACAGGTAAGTCCTGACTTAGACGATCATTTTGTGTAGAAGAGTGATGGACGGTGATCATGGTGATGCATCACTGGTCGCCTAACTCCTTTCTTAGGCTGTCCGTCCAAGCTGGTGAAGTTGGAAGGACGAGATGGCTTGCGACCCACATCTGCGACCGTCGGATTAGGGTTTAGGAGGTGCTCGAACACCAACCTTTAGCTTGGTCGAATCCAAGCATGGGACACGTTTTTGGTAGGGCCGATTGGGCATGCGTGTAGACGGCATGTTGGTGTAGGTGTCTGTACCTCACCGTCCCATGTAGATGCGATCTAAGCCACTCATTTGTCTGGTAAAGAGGAGCGGTTGAGATTGATTTGCGACAGAAATCGCATGCCGCAAAGGAATTGAATACCGCACGTCGTGCCTACTTCGGGAGCGTGTTTCGAGACGACCAACCATGGTCGGTCTTGGCCGATCAGTCAGGCGTGCAGTCGGCAGGCCAGTGTACATGCCCGTACCTTACTGTCCAGTGAAGATGTCGAGATCGATTTGCAGTTGAAAACGCGTGGCCATGACTAGTTTGGGCGCACGAATCGAGACGACCAACTATAGTTTGTCTTGACCGATTAGTCATGTATGTAGGAGGGCCCACGGTGATTGTGTTGACATGCTCTGGTCCCTTTGAATCTACATATACACCCTCCATCTATGCCTGCGAAGATGGATGGTTGAGACTAATTTGCGACACATGTGATGTGCCGCAAACCCTAATTAGGGTTTCACGTCCACGCTGCTTTGGCTGGACGAATTGGCAAGCCACGCTTCTCTTTTGGGGAGGCCGACCATGTGGGGCCCACGTTGGACCGGTGGTGAACGCGCCAATACCTGCCTGGTAGCTATGGGTGCGATCTAAGCCATCCAATCATGCCGCTGAAATGGGATGGTCGTGATCGATTTGGAACCTTTAGTGGAATTTCCTGCGACCCTCAATTCTTCACGCTGACACAACTTCGGACAAACGTATATTGCAATCTGGTCAGGTTAAGGAAGATTCGGTCATGCAGGTAGGAAGAAGGTCCTCTGGTGTACACCACGACGCTTGTTCGACCGGCTTTGGGATGATCCACGTCGTCCAACCACGCCGGTGAAGTTGGACGGACGTGATGAACTTGAGACTTCCATAAGCGGCCTTTGTTTGTACAATTCCTCCAAGCTGCTTCATACCAGTCTGGACATCCAACTTCAGGCTGGTGTTCGGTGGTAGTCTGGGAGGCATGGTAGGTATTCGACCGACCAGGGCATAAGTGGGCTTGCTGGTGGTCATTAATGTATCAGCCTGCTCCTGCTGAGGCTCGTCTAGGCTGGTTAAATCGTGCGTCCGACTTGTGTGGCCGTGATTGTTTCTGAGACTGATATGGACAGTCCAGATTCAAGTATGTTTAATCGGGCAAGTATAACACACCGAGAGATGTATCTTGTACGAGTATTTCGTGCATACCTCATTATCAACGTTTGGAGATTCATGTTACTCTGCTGAGAGCAACACTCAGTCGTCATGCCGCACTAATAATGAGAGTTCAGCGGAACAGGAAATACAAGGCTAGTCATGTATTAATTGATAACGCTATAAATTCACAGGGTATAAGAGATTGTTGCTACATGCTCCAACCTGGATGAATTAGTAAAGTGGAGAAGTATTCATCACTTATCAGTGGCTCTATCCTTTGCAGGATGTCAGCGCATAATTTTTTGGCTTTTTACAATTTTAGCCTTAAATGAAAGCCCACCATCAACATTAAGTCCCCTGCCTAGCACATAATGGTAACACTATTGTGGGGTAGGCATGAGATGGTGACAAATTTGTATACTAAAATGACCAAGCTAGAGTAAATACATATTTACCGCATAAACATCGCCAGGTGGAGCTGGTCAAACTAGGGTTTGGGAGAAAAAGCACGACTTGGTCGGCGTTGAGACCTCAGGATAAGCTCTATTGTAGCTGATTCAGTCTTTCTTAGGGTTTTCTTCAACATGTATTCGGGGTTTAAAACCGCCATTCATTGATAGGCTTTTCTTGCAGAAACTCTATCTCTTCAACATGTCGAACAACAGCAGATCATTTTCTTCGTATAACCTATGATCTTCTGTTAAACGCGCACGCCCATCTGAGGTTCAAGATGAACAGCTTTGTGATGACTCTCATGTTCGTGCTCGCCGGAAGGCCGTACCAGTTTGTTCTCCCCCCTTTTTTACAGAGACGCCCATGCGTGACAGTGGTCGATGATGATGATTTGACCAGTCCTCTTACTTCAAATTCAAACACAACCACCCCTGATGACCTCGATGATGCATATTTAGGTATCTCGTCTTACGAATATCCCAACGCAGGTCTTCCATTTGATATTCACATGAAATGTCTGTCTTCCAGCTACTGAACCATCGGCAGATTCTTGGTGTGGAAGGAGTTTGTGCCTTTATACACAAAAGTATGAAAGAGGTATGGCCATATTACAACCAGGAATGTAGTTCAACACTGTGCATCTGCTTTGGTTACTACGGTGAACTGCCTTCTTCCCCTGATTGCCGGTATGGAAGGTATCTCCATCCGTAACGTTGCCGAATCAAAATTTGAAGAGTGGGAGGACATGTTGTCTACCTGTGAATCGATGGGATTCAATGTGGGTTGGCTACGGCAACGTCTTGACATCATCAAGGTTGATCGAGCCGGCATCCTTGCAAACGTAGTTCCTTCTGCGAAGGCTATCTTGGAAGAAGAAAAGGCTTTGGCCGCTGAATCGGAGAAGGTGGAGCAGGCAGTACAGAACTTGAAGAATATGACAGAGAGATATCAAGCTAGGTTGAAGATGATGCTCTCAAGGAACTATAACCTGCTGGATGGACTTTTCTAAGCCGCATTCAGTTGTATTCTCTTATTGTTAATGATGTTCATGTCAAGAAGATTTCTGAACATCTTTGTGGAATAAATTGCATTGGTTTTTGGTTGGTGAAAATGGGTTTTTTCATTAATGCAAAATTGATAATTCGAACGTGTAATGAAAATAAATGCATGTATTGTTGTGTCATGAGACAGAAGCGGACAATGATCAAGCATGATATGCCTTGAGCCATTTTCCATTGATGACTGCTTCTAACTTGCCCCCGTCCACCTTGATGTAGCCGGTATTGTAAGTCTTAGTGATTGTATAAGGACCTTCCCATTTCGGTGAGAATTTTGGTGCAAACATGTCTTGCTGGATGTGCTTAGCCGTCTTCAAGACCAAATCTCTCACTTTGAAAACACGTGGTTTCACAGTTTTGTTATACGCCCTGGAAATTCTATTCCTGTACACCTGAATGCGTTCCTCTGATTTGCTTCTTCTGAAATCCGGAGTGTCTAACTCAGCTACTCTGGAGTTAGATGCTTCAGCCTCGTTCCAGTGGACCCCGGTTGCTGCTGCAATCCTGGCTGATGGGATTTTGATCTCTGCAGGGAGAATTGCGTCTGCACGTAAACAAGTGAGTATGGAGAAACTCCAATGGAGCTTCTTGGTGACGTCCGGTATGCCCATAGCGCCATTTGTAACTGGTCGTGCCATTCTCTAGGATTTTCATGTACTGTTCGACTGATAATCCGGATCAATGTCTTGTTGGTACTTTCATCTTGTCTGTTTCCTTGAGGGTAGTAGAAAGTGGAGAAGACCTGCTTAAGTCCATATTCTTCAAGTAACTCTCGTACCTATTTGTTGACGAAGGGAGTGCCATTATCAGTGATAATATGCTTAGGCACAATAAAACGGCAAATGATATACTCTTTAATGAAAGCCGAAATTGTTTCTCCTGTAGTTCCTCGCAGAGGAATGGCCTCCACCCATTTAGTGAAGTATTCTGTTGCGGTTATGATATATTCGTGCTGCTTCGATGATGGCGGGTTGATTTTTCCGATAATGTCCAGTCCCCAACTGTAAAATGGCAATGGACTGCTTATAGAGTGTAAAGGGGTGGAAGGCGCGTGAACAAGGTTCCCATGAATTTGACATTTGTGGCAGCTTTGAACAAAAGCAGCTGCATCGTCCTCCATGGTCGGCCAATAGTATTTCTCGTGTATCTGGAGAAACAGTTTCCTCTTCCTTTGATGTTCCCCTTCGTGTGTTTCCTTCATCACAACCGGGATTTCTGTCCCAGCCAGGCACCTCAATTGATCACCTCTGAATCTCTTGCGGTATAAGATCCCTTCGTGAAATATGAACCGCTTCGCCTTTTGCTTTATCTTGACAGCATCCTTTTGACTAGAAGGAGTTGCCCCGTCGCGGAGATAGCTAATGTACGGCTCTCTCCAGTCCCCAGTGTGGTCCACACTAAAAACCTCGAATTGGTGTGGCGGTGCTTGATAATTTGAGCAGGACTTCTGAAGCAGTCGGGATTGAGCCTCCATCTCTGGCCAGTAATAGCCCAGGCGTTGAAGTCGTCGGTAAAATGTTACCACCAGTGATTGTCCACAAATTTCATTGTGAACGCGGTTAAGCTGTAGTCGTGCTTCATCATCCCCAAGACATCTCGATAGGGAACCATCCGGGTTTCGATGATATAACATACCATGAAGCATGAAGAAGTTCTGCAGGGTTTTGAGACTGACCTTTCCTTGGGAAAGTGAGCTGCTGAGCTCCTGAATGATCGGAGTTCGCCAATCACAAATCTTGGTGTCTTTGTATTGTGACAACCATGTTGATTCTATGGTTCTCCTCTTTACTGTCAGGGTTTCTTCCAAACCTTCGAACTTCAATTTGGACGCCAGCATGGCTAGACAATCGGCGTGTTTGTTTTTGCTGCGACCAACATAGATCATGGTTGCATCGGAAAAGTAGTTTAGTAACCTTTGTGCTTATGACCGGTATGTAGCTAGAATTACTTCCTTCAATACGTATACTCCATTCATCTGGTTCACCAGTAACTTGGACTCATCTCTTATCTACAGACGTGTGACTCCTGCTTGCTTGGCTATTGACAGCCCTATGAGGAAGGCTTCATACTCCGCTGAGTTGTTGCTGCATTGGAAGTCCAACTTGAAGGAGTATGAGAATACTTCCCCAGTTGGGGATACTAAGACCACTCCTTCTCCTCCGGTGTTATTTCTAGGGGTGGCGGAGCCGTCAAAATACAACAGCCACACTTCTTTCTCGAAAACAGAGATGTCTGGAAATTCTCCAGGAAGATCCTCGTGTAGCCCCGTAGTGCCTTCTCCAGGGAATGTTGCTAGTAAGTCTGCGAATGCTTTCCCATTGATAGTTCTAGGCGATGCACATATTATGTCCATCTCTGACATTTGGAGAAGCCACTTGGTTGTCCTTCCCGTCAGGACTGGTTTTGAAAGTAAAAACTTTGCAGGATCAGATTTAGATACGAGTACCACCTTGTTGGAAAATAGGTAATTCCTAAAATTCTGAATGGAATGGATTAGAGCTAAACATGCTTTCTCCGCCTTGGTATATCTGAGTTCAGCATCTCTTATTATTCGGCTGAAGTAGTATATGGGATGTTCGATTCCCTCGTCGTCCTCTTGAGCGAGCAAAGCCCCGACGGCGGTATCACTGAAGGCGGTGTAGAGACACAACGTCTTCCTTTGGACAGGAGAATTCATGATGGCTGGAGATGACAGTATTCGTTGAATCTTTAGAAACGCTTCCTGTTGGGTTGCGGTCCAGACGAAGCTGGATCCTTTCTTCAGCAAGGGGGTGAATGAGGCAATAAGTTGGGCCAGACCAGGTATAAAACGTCGAATGTAGTTCACCTAGACCATGAATATTTGGAGTTCCTTCACAATTCATGGAGTCGTCATCGTGAGAATGGCTTGAGTCTTGGACGGGTCTACCTTGATCCCTTCTGCAGTTACTTGGAATCCTAGAAATTTGCCTGAAGAGACACCGAAAGAGCATTTCAAAGGGTTTATCTTCAATTTTTATTCTTGACACCTCTCGAACACTTGCCGTAAGACTCCGGTGTGGTCTGCTCGAGCTCTTGACTTGACCACAATATCATCTACGTAGTCTTCTACTTGTTTATGCATCATGTCGTGGAAGATTGCCGTCATAGCACGTTGATATGTTGCACCGGCGTTCTTTAAACCGAATGGCATAACAGTATAGTAGAAATTTCCAAGGGGGGTTCGAAAGGTTGTCTTACTTGTATCGTGTTCATACATCCTTATCTGATTGTAGCCGTTGTAACCATCCATGAAGGAGAACATGTTGTGTCCACTAGTGGCGTCCACTAACATGTTGATGTTGGGCAGAGGAAAATCGTCCTTGGGGAAGCACTTGTTCAAGTCTCTGAAATCTACGCAACACCGGATCTGTCCGTTTTTCTTCTTTACTGGAACCACGTTAGATAACCAGGTTGGATGATGAATAGGTTTGATGAAGCCGGCAGCTAGCAACTTCTGAATTTCGTTTTTTATTTTCTCTTCCACTTCGTGTCTAAATTTCCTCGGAGACTTTTTGATCGGCTTGGATCCAGGTATGACATGTAGATGATGGGTGACCAATTTTTCATCCAGACCAGGCATTTCCTCATATGTCCAGGAAAATACATCTTGATACTCCTTGAGAAGTTGGACAAGACTCGCGCGTTCGTCTGTGGACAAAGTCGAACTGATAGAGAAAGGCCTGGAAGATTCTTCATTCCCGATGTTAACAGTCTTGAGCTCGGCAGTTGTGGAGTTGGTGTCATCTTGTAGCTATCACGGAGCATCCAATACCTCCTCTTGTGGCCCGTCGTTCTTGAAGCATTCATCTGGGCGGAGAGACTGGGTACCAGTCTCCCCTGCTAATTGCTAACAGCGGCGTCGGTATATTGTTTTCCCCTTCTGATCACGTCTTGCCTCGCAAACTCATTCCCTCTTGGTGTGGATGTGGGTTGCGGATTCATCGGATGAAGAAGAGTGCCTGGTCAGCAAAGGTGCATCGTGGGGCTTAGCCCTCAGTGATGCAAGTCAGTCCTCTTCCTGAATTGAAGTCCACGTGGGTAGTGGGGTGCACAGGATTTTGTCTGATCCTCCTCGTGAAGTTTCCTTTGGCTCGAACAGTTCCACTCCGCGTATTGGTGCGTAAGGAGACAATGATGTAGGAATACGAATGACTTCTTTATTCAGCATGGTCTTCAGGCACTGATGATACGTTGAAGGGACGACCCTATTTTCATGAAGCCACGGTCTCCCTAGTATCATATGATAGTCTGGCTCCTTCTCTTTGACTTCAAATTTCACTTTTGACTGAACGTGCCCTATTGATAAATTCAGATTGACAACCCCGTATGTGCTGGTCTGGTTTCCTTCAAAGTCTGTCATTGTGGTAGGCTGTCGTACGATATTGCATGGGCGAACCTTGGCTTCCCTGAGAGTCTTGAGAGTAATCACATTCGAAGATGCTCCTGTGTCGATGAGGGACCTCCTGAACTCTGAACCCTTGATGCGTGCGGTAACATGCAGGGCCCGGTTGTGACCTTCCTCCGCTATCATGTCATCCTCTGTAAATTTGACATTATTTACAGATGTTTCCGATGCGTTTAGAACTTCTTGACGTGAAGGAGCCAGGTGTACGTCCAGGGCTATCTGGTTAATTGAAGCAAACGTCTCCGTCCGCTGATTCTTCGAGAGGTGTAAAAATTCACACAAACTTTCCATTAGAGATGTCGCTTCCTGATCCACTGGTCTCTGGTTCATAGTAAAGCTGTTGATTTGAGGGTGACCAGTCCCGGTGTAGAAGTCTCCGGAACGCTCATCTCCCATGTGATCTTGACGAGGAGATCAAGTATGTCATTTATCGCTTCCTTGATTATCTCCATGTTCTTCGTATGAATCTCTTGTACCCGCGCTAGTTCACTCAATGTTGGAAGTCTCCTGATTATACCATCAGGTACGCCGTTGGAAGGAGGGGTATCTTCGTTGGAGGAATCACCAGGATTTGAGGCCGTTGAGGCGGTCCTAAGACCAACCATCTTGAAACCGATCGAATGGTATTGAAGAAATTGACTTTACAACCGAGAGATTAACCTCCCACTGTGGTCGCCAATTGTTTATGGGTGAAAACTATTTCGGACGTTTTTGGTAAATTTGGGGTGTGTGAATGAGAAATGAATCTAAACCCTAAACAAATGCACTGCACGGGAGTGCTTGTGATTCGAGAAATCAATCTGTACAATTCTGGCCTAAACCAAGAAATTGCCATTCCAGACTTGCTTCGGTCACAAAGTGAAGGAGATGGGGTTGATCTTAGGGAGGGAAGCGAAGAAGGTGTTGAGATTGTGAAGGTGTTGGCTGTGTATGACTTGTATCAGAAAGCTGAACTGGCTTGCAGAATGTAAGCTATCAGTTCTGGTGTTTGGATACGATTGTATCAACACTTGGTTTCTGTTGTCTTGTTCTGTCTTGGAAATAGGGAGGAGAACCTATTTATACAATCCATTGAGCCTAACCCACGTATCTCATGGGAAGTGGAAAAAGTGGAGTGATGGAGTAGTGGAGTTGCGTGTGTTAGTGTCACACGATCAGTCTTTCCCACTTCTCCCATCATCACTAACCGTCCATGTCTTCCTGACACGTTCTTGTGATGGCGCGTTGTGCGCTGCACGTTGTAAACCGCCAGACCAATACCCCAGTAAGTAACCCCAGTTTGTGACATGTTTGATGTCTCGAATGTGTGGATCTTGGGACCCACAAAAAGTATCATGTGATGCTAGATTAACTAACTAAGTTATTTAGGAAGTCGATACTTGTGAAGTATCGTGTGTATTTTATGCAGCTAATGTATCGAATATATTCAGCATGTGTGAAGCATCGCTGTTTTAAGGCTTAACGGAGTAAGTCGCGGATTAAGCATCTTAAAATAGCATCACGTCCATCCATCTTCGAGTGATCGTTTGGAGGTCGTACAGGTAAGTCCTGACTTAGCCGATCACTTTGTGTGGAAGAGTGGTGGACGGAGATCGTGGTGATTCCTCACTGGTCGCCTAACTTCTGTCTTAGGTTGTCTGTCCAAGCTGGTGAAGTTGGACGGACGAGATGGCTTGCGACCCACATCTGCGACCGTCGGATTAGCGTTTTTCAGGTGCTCGAACACCAACCTTTAGCTTGGTCGAATCCAAGCATGGGACACGTTTTTGGTAGGGCCGATTGGGCATGCGTGTAGACGGCATGCCGGTGTAGGTATTTTTACCTCACTGTCCCATGGAAATGCGATCTAAGCCACTCAATTTGTCTGGCAAAGAGGAGCGGCTGAGATTGATTTGCGACAGAAATCCCATGCCGCAAAGGAATTGAAGACCGCACGTCGTGGCTACTTCATGTGCGCGTTTCGAGACGACCAACCATGGTCGGTCTTGGCCGATCAGTCAGGCGTGCAGTCAGCAGGCCAGTGTACACGTCTGTACCTTACTGTCCCATGAAGATGTGATCTAAGCCACTCAATTTGTCCGGCAAAGTTGAGTGGTCGTGATCGATTTGCAGTTGAAAACGTATGGCCATGCCTAGTTTGGGCGCACGAATCGAGACGACCAACCATAGTTGGTCTTGACCGATTAGTCATGTATGTAGGCAGGCCCACGGTGATTGTTTTGACATGCTCTGGGCCCTTTGAACCTACATCTACACCCTCCATCTATGCCTGCAAAGATGGATGGTTGAGACTGATTTGTGACACATGTGATGTGTCGCAAACCATAATTAGGGTTTCACGTCCACGCTGCTTTGGTTGGACGAATTGGCAAGCCACGCTTCTCTTTTGGGGAGGCCGACCATGTGGGGCCCATATTGGGCCGGTGGTGAACGCGCAAATACCTGCCTGGTGGCTATGGGTCTGATCTAAGCCATCCAATCATGCCGGTGAAATGGGATGGCCGTGATCAATTTGGGACCTTTAGTGGAATTTCCTACGACCCTCAATTCTTCACGCTGACACAACTTCGGACAAACGTATATTGCAATCTGGTCAAGTTAAGGAAGAGTCGGTCATGCAGGTAGGAAGAAGATCCGCCGGTGTACACCACGACGCTTGTTCGACCGACTTTGGGATGATCCACGCCGTCCAACCACGCCGGTGAAGTTGGATGGACGTGATGAACTTGAGACTGCCATAGGCGGCCTTTGTTTGTACGATTCCTTCAAGCTGCTTCATACCAGTCTGGACATCCAACTTCAGGCTGGTGTTCGATGGTAGTTTGGGAGGCATGGTAGGTATTCGACCGTCCAGGGCATAAGTGGGCCTGCTGGTGGTCATTAATGTAGTAGCCTTCTCCTGTTGAGGATCGTCTAGGCTGGTTAAATCATGCGACCGACTTGTGTGGCCGTGATTGTTTCTGAGACTGATATGGACAGTCCAGATTCAAATATGTTTAATCGGGCTAGTATAACACACCGAGATATGTAGCATGTACGAGTATTTCGTGCATACCTCATTATCAACGTTTGGATATTCATGTTACTCTGCTGAGAGCAACACTCAGTCGTCATGCCGCACTAATAATGAGAGTTCAGCGGAACAGGAAATACAAGTCTAGTCATGTATTAATTGATAAAATTATAAATTCACAGGGTATAAGAGATTGTTGCTACATGCTCCAACCTGGATGAATTAGTAAATTGGAGAAGTATTCATCACTTATCAGTGGCTCTATCCTTTGCAGGATGTCAGCGCATAATTTTTTGGCTTTTTACAATTTTAGCCTTAAATGAAAACCTATCATCAACAACTGGTATTGGGGGAAAATGACACATCCCAATACGCATAGGAGATATGCGGTGGCCGCGTAGTTGACTTGCTCATCGGTTAAAGTTCATTTCTCTTCTTTTTCCTTGGTGCCCTTGAACATATCCATCAGAGTACCCATGTTGAACTGTCTAGTTCTATACTTCATGCGTCTTTTGAACTCAGTTGTTGATGTTTCTTCATCCCAACCCAAACACTTCTTAGTTAGAGCATAAAGTTTGGTCCATTCCAACTACTTTGTGAACTCAGCCCTGACACCTTTTCCATGGACAGGGAGTCTAACAATCTGCACAACATCATCTGGGGTAATCGTCATCTCCCCAAACGGCATATGGAAGGTGTCGGTCTCAGGATAAAGTCTCTCCATAAACGCCGATATAGACACCCGGTCATGATCCAACATAGAGTTCTCCGCAGCATCATCCAACCTAGAATTTGCAATAATTGTCTTGAACCTTTCACATTCATCCTTAAAAGGCCAATCCAGCATTTTTGTTGGTGCGGCGGTCGGTTTGAGTATACGAACCGCATCGGAATGATACTATTAGACAAGTTAAAAAGAAATAGAATAACCTAAAACTATAACCCTTAAAACTATTACGAAGAAAAAGATAATAGGTAAATAAATGAATACGATTATTACCTCGGTTTCATATATTTCTTTGGCCCAGGAGTCTTTGTATCCAAATAACAATTGTCCTCTATCCTCCGGAAGCCCAAGGATTACACCTTCTGGAATATCCTGCACCTTCAGTCTTTGTGGGACAAGGTGTTGCGCTTTCTTTCGAGGAGGATTTTTCTTTTCGGCTTCTCCTTCTTCTTGCGCACCACTACGTTGTCCTACTTCTGGTAGTCTATCTTCGGGTGCTTCTAGTTGAATTTCTGCTTGTGATTGTGGAGCACTTGGTTGAACACCTTCTTGAACTGGTTGTGATTGAGAGGCACTTGATTGAATACCTTCTTGAACCGGTTCTGATTGAGGGGCACTTGGTTGAACACCTTCTTGACTTGATTGTTGAGGTCCATCTTGAGCACTTGAAGCGGCTTTAGAAGTCCTAGCTCTCCTTGCACTAGCTGTCAGGTTCTGACGCCTATCCTTCCTTGCACTAGCTGAGACAATTGCATCTTCGACTTTTTTACCTCGCCTATCCCTAAACAACAAAAGAAAGTACAACAGGTTAGTAAACTATATAATCGGAAGTTAATCTAAAACCAACGTTCCCGAATATACATATTCGGTTGGTTGAGTTAACCATTAGCCTCCGATTATGAACAATCGGAAGTTTCAGTTCACCAAAAGCTACCGGATACGGATGATCGGAAACAAAAGAAAATTTTTGGTGTTCGAATATTTATCTACACACAATAATCGGATGCTAAATTTCAACATAATCTTCCGAATACGAATAATCGAAAGTCAGAAAAACTATACCCTTCCGAATGCATCACAATCGAAAGCCTCACAAAAATAATTTCTACCAAATATGCATCACTTTGTGTCCAGAAATTACTAAAGTGGCTGAGCCTAAACAATCGGAAGCAAATTACAAAACATATCACCCGATTATTGCGTCTCTAATACTTGTTCTTCCCTAGTATATTCGGAAGGAAAAAACACAATTAACTTCCGATTATGATCGATTTAGGCCTCAGTAATGAAAAACTTTCTACAATCGGTAGGAAACCTAAATATTTACCACCCAAATATGACAAATGTTCTTGTGAAATGAAGAATTCGACCACAATCGGAAGTTTAAAACAATAACTAACCTACCGAATCTGGGTAATGACCGAAAACCCTAAAAAAAAATCATGGATTCGTCGAATTGAAGCAATATAAACCAAATTAATGGTAGAATCTTACCTAATCGGCGCCGTTTCAAGTTGCCTGAGAGTTTGTCTATCAGTATCGCCTACATCAGGGACATCATCATCTTCATTTTCTTCGTGTTCTCCGTGTTCTTCGCGTTCTTCGCGTTCTTCAGTTACAATCTCTTTATTACGGGCATGCAGTCCAATATTTGGATCCACACCGCGCACTACGTTTTTGGTTCGATCTTTCTTACGTTCCTTATCTTTCATCTTTATAGAGAATAATCGACGATGGTTCGATTCGACGATTAATGATAACGATGTATTGAAGCGGAGTTCAACGAGGGGGAAGTTTTCCTCTCTGCAATCGGATGGGAAGAGGAGAAGAGGAGTTGAAGTTGAAAAGGAATGAAATGAATTTAGGTTGACATTGGTTTTGTAGGTCAAATGGTTATTAATCAGTAGCTAATAACATCTCATTAGCTACCGATTATAAGTAACCCCAAATTACAGTTATTCAAAATTCTAAAAAAACTGAATTTCTCGAAAATAATAATCGTGAGTTTAGACATTTTTTTAACGTTCGATTACATGGCAAAATTCTAAAGATTTCTTATTTCTATACTTTAACAATCGGTAGTCTCGTGAGGTTCTTGGTCCTACCGATTATAAAGTTGCCCCAAATTTCTTCTTCGCCGAAATCACTGTTTTTTGGAATTTAGGAACTACTATAATCAGATGTTATCTACCGACTGCTAGCGACCACATCATTGAGAATACTAATAATCGGTAGGTTATATCACAACCGTAGATACCGATTGTATGATGATACAATGTTAATCTCTGCAAATTTGGACGTCCCATAACGTTGTCTATGGGTTGGGAATAAAAAAGTCGCCCCTAATTCTTTTGGGATCGCCCCTAAAAATGCCCGTTGAAAAAATTGAGTAAGTTGCATTAAAGATTTTGGTATAAACCATAATTTTGTTTCTTTTTCCTTGAACGGTAGTTTTACTACGTATGTACGCTGGAAAGGAAATCTACTCTAGGGTGGGTAGCACCTCAAGAACATTAGAATGTTGGCTACAAAAAATTAATGCAACATGAATCAGATATGTGGTGTCATTGCGATTTATTTCTATCTGACTACTTTTTTTCAAGGAATTATCACTCTATTTATTTTAAAGGTACACCTGAAACTTATTATCCCTTCATTTATGTGGTTATAAAATCTGTCTTTGGCGTTGTTAATTAGTTAGTTTGGATTTGATGCATGTCTTGTTTTAGCAGAACTAGTCTTTTCTATTGCCATTACTTTTTCTATCTTTCTTTCCCGGAGATATTTGTTCCACGTTCTTGGTGTGAGTCGTATGACGTTGAGCTTGGTATGAGTCGTATGACGTTTAGATTAGCAGATTACGTGCTGAGCTGGCTGCTGAGTTAGTCAAAGTCATACTTTAATGATCATTTAGCAGTTAACCGGAGTATTATTTAAATTCGTTAAATTAGTGCAACCAGCCTGAGAAAACAATCCAATGTTAAATATTACAATGATCATACTGGATAGAGGGGAAAATTTTGATTGAGAATTTGAAAAAAATTAGCTTCTCCGTTGCTTGGTGTTAAATGATTGAAGAGTGTATCTCCATTGTCTCTACCTCAATTTTTCTCAAAAGTGCCCTAGGTAATGTTTATCTTCTTTCGAGGGATTTGAGGTAAGGTGATCCTTTATCTCCTTTGTTAGAGCATTGCTCGGTCGAACTCGCAAGTTTTTCTATCTCAAACTTGTTGTCAAGGTTAGATGCGCAAAACTATATCTTAGTTTCTAGTCTACTTATGTCAAGTCCGGGGCTATGATTAAAATTTGGTAGTTGACTATCAGACATTACTGAATAACCTTCGAAGATTGAAGACTGAAGATCAAACGAAGATATTTAGAGAACTTCATCAACAGAGAGGTATGTGAAGACTGAACCATATTTACTTACAAGTATTACCATTTTATTTGTATGCGACTACATCGTATGATTTCGATTAGATTTAATATTGCAAAAAAGAAGTTTCGAGTCAAGTTTGTCTTGTTAAACATCTCGAAATATGATTCAAGCAATGGATGATTCATGGTCCTTAGAAATCTCAGTTCGAAACAATTTATTATTCAAGAACTATGTTTGTGGATCATTTGGAAATGACGCAAGCAATGATATTTATATCTATGGCGATTAGGAATGTTTCAAACATCAAAAGAGAGTTTTCAGAACTACTGAAATATGGACTCTGGATAGGTACGCATACCCAGTATGCATAACATGGATATCCGAAGTTCTGGAATATAGGTACGCACACCCAGTACGCGTAATAGCCTTAAGGTACGCATTCCCAGTACGCGTACCTTGGCCATTTGAATTCGTGAATTGGTTCATAGGTACGGGTACCCTTTCGCACACCTACCCAGTACGAATTGAGCAGATGCTCATAAACTATTTTCATAAATATATTTAACACTAGTACAACTCTCGTGAACACCTCTAAGACATCTTCGATCATTAAAACACCTGGTATATGTGCATCATGGTTCAAGTCTTAAGTGTTTAAACAAACAAGATTATGCTTATTAGTTCCTAATACATACTTGCCATGAACTATCATTATACACTCTGGACCATAATGTATATTCTTCTATGTAATTTCAAGACAAACTTCTCGCATGTTTACATGAACTCCTAACAAGAGTTTCACCTAAACATATAAAGTGTTTGCTTCAATCTCAAATTATCTTAGCTTGAATTCTAAGCAACCCTAGTCTTGAAAGTTTATAAATAAAGAGACTCACACAACCAGGAAATTCAATCCTGATACTTTCGTGTCCTAGTTGTTTTCTAAAGTCTTCCCTCTATGAACTAGGTTTCCTCTGAGAAACATAATTAGGTTTATGACTTAAAGACTTCACTTAGGGATTCGTGAAGCCAAGTGCGACTATGTTTACCTTGATAGTTCGTGTATCCCGATTTTGTTCTTTCTTTTATCGAAGTTTTTATAATTTCTTTCAGGAACGAGATAGATAGAAATCGCAAAGTTCTCTTCGACTTTGTGATTCCTCAAGATAGATATCTAAAACTCTTTTTTATTGATTGGTTTAAGATTGTTTCTGAAAGGCCATGCTTCTCAGCTAACTGAGTGTAAGTATTCCGTATTTATGAGGTTTGCTAGCTTTATCTTTTGCAAACATATTTTCAAGCATTGATCTATTCTCTATAAAGGGAAATGAAAAAAGGGCTTATCTGCAAGAGGAAGATTGGTATCAAAAGTTTTCACTTATGATGAAACAACTTTTAGGATGTAAAGGACGTCATCTAAAGGAATCAATTGTGTAGAGCCTTACGAGATTCAATAGACGTAAGGAGAACGACTGCAGATGAATTGCTTGGAAGGTGAATTCAGTCTCAACCGCATTCCAGTCTGATAGTAGGCTAGTGTGTGTAGAGGCTTAATATAGTTCTGTGTTCAAATCTGGACGAGGTTTTGGGGTTTTTCTGTAGTTGCAGGTTTTCTCGTTAACAAAACTTCTGGTGTCTTATGTTTTTTCTTTTCCGCATTATATTGTTTATCTTTATAATAGGAATATCACAAGTAGAATGTAATCAATTCTAGTAGATACGTCCATATTAATTGTGGCTGATTAGGGGACTCGTTCATGTAGAATTCGCATCTTGAAAGATAGATAACAAGTTCTATACTTAGCAGAATTCAGATCTGATTATTTGGATACGACTAAATTGATCTTGGATATTGATTTTTGAGATCATCCAAGTATTCTTCTATGCAATCAAGTTCATGGACTTTGTTTCCTTAACTTTCTGATTGTGATGAGGTAGAGATATAAACTCTATATACATATTTTTAAAGGATTATTAAGTTTATCTACTTGTAATTGTATTAGGTTTTTTCCATACATGTTGCCTAATGAAAAAGTTGGTGATATACTTGGTAACCTCTCCCTTTGAATTTGTATCAAAGCAGGAAAACACCATTAGACCTAATAAGTTTTTGTTTGTATTGGTTCTAAAAGAATTATTCTAATGGGAAACTTTTTTTGGAGACTTGTTTCGTTCACCTGTAACGTATACTAGAATTCCTTAAAGATTCTTCAGAGATTTTTATCTAGAAGACTTAATTATTCAGTTCCTCTACATGCTCACGAGTCAATTAAGACCTTCAATCTTCCAGTTGATGTAAATAGTCTTGAGAAAAAATAAATGTCCTTTTAGCAATGACAAAAGTCAAGAATGTGTCAATCCAAAAGAACTTGGCTTCGCAGTCTTAAAATATTGCCTCTAAATCTGTTTAAGGAATGCAACAAAGGACGTTCTATAGATGAGGATCTCTTTAAATCCATAAAGATTACTCGTGAATTCTTGCAACGTCTTGTTTCGATCAAGAATAACGTTAATTTCTTTCAAAGTCCCGATTCTGTCAAAATGTGTTTTCAGTGTGGAAAAATAGTTATGCCAGGATAGTGTCTATAATGGATTAATACAGTTTCATATACAAATATGGACGAGGTCCCGATTTTTTATGCAGTTGTTGTTTCCTCGTTAATAAAACTTCTGGTATCTTGTGTTTTTCCCTTTCCGTATTATATTGCTTATCTTTATAATAGGAATAACACAAGCAGTACGTATTCAATTCTAGTAGATATGTCCACATTAATTGTAATCGTTTACGAGACTTGTTCTTGTAACATTCGTATCTTGAAAGATAGATAACAAGTTTCATACTTGGTAGAATTCCGATTCGATTATTTGGATACGACTATATTGATCTTGGATATTGATTTTTTAGATAGTCCAAGTACTCTTCTTAACAATCAGGTTCATGGAATCTTGAGTCTAAACTTCGTAACTGAGAAGAGATAGAGATATAAACTATATATACATATTGTCAAGGATAACTAATTTGGTCTACTTGCAATTGTATTAGGTTTTGTCCATACAGGTTGCTGAACAAAAAATTTGGTGGTGTACTTGGTACCCTCTTCCTTTCAATTGGTACTGATGTATTTTCAAATGTTGTTGTAGATAGTGGTAAAAACTGGGTTCTTTTCGAACTTGTGAAGGTAACTCTTTTTTTTAAGATTTAAACAAATAAATAAATGAAGAAAATTAATAGTAATGTCAAGATTTAGAAGGATTAAGGCTCGGGATTCACTACCACTCCAAGTTGATTGGTTATAAATAATATTTCATAAATTATTATTAAGCTCTTTTTCTTATTAAATCACTTTTTAATTTAAAAGGTGTCCAAATATTAAGTTGTAATCCTTAAGCATGATTTATCAAAGAATTATTCTAAGCATAAAACATCAAACTGATTCACAACTAATTAAGAAAACCATTTTATCCTCTTTTTTTTATATTTATCCAAGTGAATTAAATAAAGTAAATAATTAAAGAAATTATAAATAAAAATATTACCAATCAAACATGAGTGAATAGATCCTCCATTGCCTCAATCACCAAGAATTTAGCCGCTCATCATGTTGGAAAACCTCTCAAAATATTTCATTGATTCTCAAAAGTGTTTTACAATGAGAGAAAGACAAGAAAATGATGTAAAACAGGATTCTGCGACCCACAGAAGGCGTCCAGAATCAACGACAAAGCTGAAGTGCTGTTGTCGTTGAAAACCTACGACCCACAGAAGACAGTCGATGTTACTGTTGATAAACGACTGTCTTGGAGAGTCTGTTCTTCACGTTCTTCCTCCTCGCAGCAGCAGCAGCAGAACCAGAATCTCTGCAACTTGGATTTTCTTGCTCTGTAGTGCTCTAAACCTCTCCCAATTCTCCCTAAACTTGACTAGCCCCTTATTCTCGACACTAGGGACCTATTTATACACAACAGGTCACTCCAATCCTTGTAATAACTCCAAGAATATCCGGCCATAAAAGAATATTTTCCGATATTTTTTTTCTTTATTTCTCTGATTCGTTACGGATTGTTTCTTGGTTTATCTCTTTCACGCATCATCTCTGAGTTGTAGGAGAAGTTTCCATCCAATAGAGTTAACCCATGCACGTCTCTTCCATCCAACAATTCCAAAAATAGAATACCTTCCCTATTTGAGAATATCTTCCCTGTTTTGATTCCCACCGATTATCTAACCAAATTTGACCGAATCCAACACCTATACCAGCTCTATCTAGGCCCTAGGAACAAACCCATTTAATTTGGGCCATTGAATCTCACTGGAACACCTTCGAATCATCAACCCTAGTCACGGCAGTTCAAGACAATTTTTTCCCGCCAAAACTGTTCTTGATGTTTTCATCACCTGGTGATTATCCAGCCAAATCCGATCGAATTCTATGCCCAAAATGTGTTTCTTAAGCTATATCACATCTTCCTACCAAAATTCAGCCATTGAATCGACCTACCACTACTTCATTTCTTCGATCGAAAATTCTCCTGTGTGTGAACATTTTTCCCGCCAATTTTGAGAATTTGAATTGTTGAAGAAGGTGCCCCTTATCCTGGACTGGGGTGCGAATAGCATATGCCTTGGGGGTGACCTGGGGGTTCCCCTTAGTAATTAGGTTACCCCTTATCCAAACTTCGGAGTCCGAATAACACGTGTCCTCCGGGTGCCAAAATCAACTTTTCGAGCCGAATTTTCCAAAAATGTTTATTTCCTAAAAATACATAAAAACACAATATTAGTACAAAAATAGAGTTCCAACAATACTGACATTGAGGACAAATTAGACACAAAAATGTGTTTATCAAATACCCCCAAACTTATTATTTGCTAGTCCTCGAGCAAATTTATTCTTGAAAAGTGACCGAGTTAATCTCGGGTGGGTTTATCAGAGGTGTACCCACAAAAACCAAAACTCCAGACCCTAGCTATCTACGCAGAACCTTGGAAAGCACTAAAGAACCTCCTTGGTTGGCATACAATTATTGACTTTAAGAGGAAGAACCCTGATGCGAAATTCCAATTGTTGTACACGAGTTTGCACTCAAGCATACTAAAATTCATATAAGTGACAGAGCTCTACTAAGATAGTTTCACAATGGACATCATACTCGGAGTCAGACTAATCACATGAAAAGATTAAGAAGATGGAAAAAGAAAAATGTAGATGGTTGAAAAGTGAACGGTGTTTCCCATATTTGTCTGAAGGCCTCTGCCAAGGTGAACCTAACCTAAATGACTGAGATACCGGTCTGACTAATATTAACACACTGGCATATACAAGGGAACCAGTGGTCAATAACTTAAATCTAGATCAACAAACTGGCAAATACAAGGGAACCAGCAGTTGACTACACATAACAATAACCATTTTTTTTTTTTTTTTTAACTTTTTTTTTTTTTTGGAACTCAGTCACTCTATTTCACCCTAGCAAAGGTAACAACTTGAATCGTGTGCCCCACCAAATCACTTGAAATAAAAGAAAACTAAAAATAGAAAGTGAAAAGGACTCGACGAGATATGGCGAAACTATCATGTTATTTCTAACACCTGAGCTCTGTGCTTTTATGAATAGACTCTATAGATGTTTCCATCTAGTCAGATTGGTTCCTCAACTCCTAAAACAAAAATGTTTCCATCCACTTAGATTGGTTAGTGCTATCCTTAATAGGCGTAAATTTCTAGGCTCTGGAGTTTATTTATTGCAACTTAAAACTAACAAAAAGTTTCTTCCCCCCCACCCCCAAACTTAAATCTAACATTGTCCTCAATGTTTCTAATGAAAGAGCAGTACCAAAAGTAACAAAACGAGGAGAAGTTGGAAAGATAGTACCTGGTGAAGAAAATCAAAAACTAATATACAACATACAATCCGCCTCGATGGTCAATCAAGGGTAAATAGGGTCCTCCAGAGGGACCTCCTCAACATCACCTGTAGGAAAGGGCTCTAAAAAGGGTTTCAATCTCTGACCGTTAACCTTCGAAGAACTACTACCATCCGGTGACTTAATTTCAACAGCTCCATGAGGAAAACAGTGCGAACAATAAAAGGACCCGTCCACCGAGAACGCAGCTTCCCAGGGAAAAGATGTAAGCGGGTATCATACAGAAGAACTTTTTGACCTGGAGAAAATGTCTTTTAGAATATTCCTATCATGCACAAGTTTCATTTTGTTCTTATACTCCTTCGCACTATCATACGCATCTCTACGAATCTCTCCAACTCATTGAGCTGGAGTTTCCTATGGGCTCCTACCTTGTCGAGTGAAAAATTTAGCTGCTTAACAGCCCAATAAGCTCTATGTTCTAACTCAACAGGTAAATGACATGCCTTGCCATAAACAAGCCGATAAGGCGACATTCCAATAGGGGTCTTAAACGCAGTACGGTAAGCCCATAAGGCATCAGTAAGCCTAGACGACCAGTCTTTCCGATTAGGATTAACTGTTTTCTCTAATATACGTTTTATCTCCCTATTGAAACCTCAACTGACCACTAGTCTGTGGATGATACGGGGTAGCTACCTTATGAGTAATACCATATTTCTTCATTAAAGCCTAAAAGGTCCATTACAAAAGTGCGACCCTCCATCACTAATTATAGCTCGCGGTGTACCAAAACGTGTAAGTATATTTTTTTCAAGAACTCTATCACAACCCTATGGTCATTGGTTTTACACGCAACCGCTCAATCCACTTAGAGACATAGTCTACAGCGACAAGGATGTATAGGTTACCAAAAGAATTAGGGAACGGACCCATAAAGTCAATACCCCACACATCAAAGACCTCAACACAAAATCGGGTTCAAGGGCATCATGTTCCTACGGGAAATGGTTCCTAATTTCTGGCAACGTTCACAAGTAACACAGTAACTATGGGAGTCTTTAAACAACGAAGGCCAATAGAATCCACACTGCAATATCTTAGCAGCAGTCTTCTTAGCACTAAAGTGACCCCCACAAGCATGATCATGACAAAAGGAAATACTAACTGGTCACTCTCAGGTATACATCTCCTAATAATCTGGTCTGGACAATACTTAAACAAATAAGGATCATCCCAAAAGAAGTGCTTAACCTCGCTAAAAATCTAGAACGATCTTGTTTACCCCAATGTTGGGGCATTCGACCAGTAACAAGATAGTTCACTATATTCGCATACCAAGGTAATTGGGTAACAAAGAACAATTGTTCATCAGGAAAGCTATCCCTTATAGGAAGGGAATCATCTGGGGAACTAACAACTAGCCTAGACAAGTGATCTGCTACAACATTTTCGGCACCCTTTTTGTCTCTAATGTCTGGAGAAAACTCTTGCAACAACAGAATCCACCTAATCAATCTAGGTTTAGTATCCTTCTTAGACAAAAGATATTTTAAAGCAGCATGATCAGTATATATGATGATCTTAGAACCTAAGAGATAGGGTCTAAACTTGTCTAAGGCAAACACAATGGCTAATAGTTCTCTCGGTAGTGGTATAGTTCAACTGGGCATCATTCAGAGTTTTGCTAGCATAGTAAATCACATGAAGTAACTTATTTTCTCGCTGACCTAGCACAACACCAATAGCATAATCTGAAGCATCACACATGATCTCAAAGGGTAGGTTCCAGTTGGGTGCCTGGACTATGGGGGCGGTAGTGAGTAATGACTTAAGCTTCTCAAAAGCCTCTAAACAAGCATCATCAAAGACAAACTTAACATCTTTTGCAAGCAAATTGCAAAGAGGTCTAGACATCAAGCTAAAATCCTTAATGAAACGACGATAAAAACCAGCATGCCCTAAGAATGACCTAATATCTCTTACGGTTTTTGGGACCGGTAAAGTTTTAATAAGGTCAACTTTGGCTCTCTATCTACCTCTATACCCTTTGAAGATACAATATGCCCTAGAACAATTCCTGAACGAACCATAAAGTGACATTTCTCCCAATTAAGCACTAAATTCTTTTCCTTACACCTAGTCAAAACTAATGACAAATGATGCAAGCACTCATCGAAAGATGAACCAAACACTGAAAAATCATCCATAAAGACCTCTAAGAACCGTTCTACCATGTCAGAAAATATGCTCATCATGCAACGCTGAAAAGTCGCAGGGGCATTACATAGCCCGAAAGGCATGCGTCTATACGCAAAGGTACCAAAGGACAGGTAAAAGTGGTTTTCTCCTGGTCTTCTGGGGCAATAACGATCTGATTATATCCAGAGTAGCCATCTAAAAAGCAGTAGTGACTATGTCCAGCTAATCTCTCTAGCATTGGTCGATGAAGGGAAGGGGAAAGTGGTCCTTCCTAGTGACCTTGTTCAATTTCCTATAGTCAATACAAACACGCCAACCCGTGGTCACTCGGGTCGGGATTAACTCATTGTTATCATTCTGGACTACAGTAATACCAGATTTCTTGGGAACAACCTGAACGGGGCTGACCCACTTACTGTCTGAAATAGGGTAGATAATGCCTGCATCTAATAGCTTAAGAACCTCAGTTCGAACTACTTCTTTCATATTGGGGTTTAGTCGACGTTGCATCTCCCTAGAAGGTTTGGTGTCTTCCTCTAAATAGATCTGATGCATACAAACAGTAGGACTTATACCCTTAATGTCTGCTATGGTCCACCCTAAAGCTTCCTTGTTGTTTTGAAGGACGGTTACTAGCCTACTTTCCTGATCTTATCCAAGTCGGAAGAAACAATCACAGGTAAAGTCTCAGACGGGCCTAAAAACACATACTTCAGGGTATCTGGCAATGGTTTTAGGTCCAACTTAGGAGGCTCTTCTAAAGAAGGAACTAGGGTAGACTTAGAAACTGGGTGGTTCGAACTTAGGTTTCCATCCATTACTAGTATCTAACAAAGGGGTTGAATCTAACAAAGCATTCACCTCATTAATCACTTATCATCATCAAAATCAATCCCAAAGTGAGCTAGGCATTTCTCTAATGGATCTTCTAACAAAGTGTTTGGTAATGACTCCTCGACTAATGTTCCTATCATGTTCACCTCTTCTATATTCGAGTCATCTAGTTCAGAGGGTAGCTTACTAATATTAAAAATGTTCAGCTCAATAGTCATATTACCAAAAGACAAATTCATAATACCATTTCGACAGTTAATGATCGCATTGGATGTAGCTAAAAACGGGCGACCTAAAATCACTGGTATTTGGTTCTCTGGGTCAGGGACAGGTTGGGTATCTAGGATAACAAAATCCACCGGATATATAAACTTGTCACCTCTATGAGAACATCCTCGATCACACCACGAGGAATTTTAAGGACCTATCAGCTAACTGAAGTGTCATCTGGGTAGGTTTCATCTCACCAAGTCCTAGCTTAAGGTACACATGATGGCAGTAAATTCACACTGGCTCCTAAGTCAAGCAATGCTTTCTCAACACGGTACTTACCTATTGTACAAGCAATGGTAGGGGACCCTGGGTCTTTATACTTAGGAGTAGTGGTATTCTGAATAATAGAACTCACGTGACTAGCTATGAAGGCTTTCTTCTGGACACTGAGCTTACGCTTTCGCGTACACAAGTCCTTAAGGAACTTGGCATAAGAGGGAATCTGCCTAATTGCATCTAATAATGGAAGGTTGATATTAACCTGCTTAAAAACCTCCAATATATCATTAAAGTTGGACTCCCTCTTAGTCGGAACTAGCAGCTGGGGAACGGGGCTCTGGGAACAAAGCGGGCTCATCAGGACCCTCATTGGTCTCTTTGGAGACTCTATCAGTCTCTCATTTTCTGGCTCATAGGGTGAACTACAGCATGTTCACTATCAGGCATGGCAACCTTGTTGTCTACTTTCTTTCCACTCCTAAGGGTTGTGACAGCATTCACATGATGTACGATTTCTCCCTTTGGGATTAGGTCAGTATGACTAGGGAACTTTCCATCTTCTCTCTCACTTATAAACTTAGCTATTTGTCCTACTTGAAGTTTTAATTCGGCAAGACTTTGGGAAGTATTCTTCAATTCTTGCCTAGTTTCTTGTTGAAAGCTCATGTGGTTCTTTGATAGCATTATGAGATTTTCCTCTAAGGCAGAGATGTTTTTCTCGGAAGTGTTCTGAAACTGAGTTTGACCTGAAGAGTTCTTAAAACCAAATCCTGGGGGAGGCTGAGAATTACTAGACTGGCCTTGATTTGGCCCTTAGACCAAGAAAAATTAGGATGGTTTCTCCAACCAGGATTGTAGGTCTCTGAGTATGGGTCAATCTTCTGACGGTTCTCAAACCTAGCATTGTTATAGACAGCATGAGCTTGCTCTTCACTAACCTGACCTTCCCAAAATGAATTATCGGGCTCTATTCCACAACTAGAGACTTGAGAGGCTCTATTAGGTTCAACAAGGGACCTATTTTTAGACTGACCCATTTCCAAAGCTTCTAACCTTCTAGACAAAGCAGCAAACTTAGCATCAGACGCAAAACTCGTATCTACCACATTGGTGCTACTTCTATTGACCAAGAGTCTTTTAGGGGGTTCAACACAAGATTCCCACTGTTGGGATTTTTCAGCGATAACTTCTAAGAAGGTAAAAGCATCATCAGCACTTTTACTAGTGAACTCACCAGCGCACATAGACTCAACCATGGCTTTGGTCGAATAGTCTAAACCATCATAAATAATTTGTACGAGTTTCATCTTATCAAATCCATGGTGAGGACACTGAGATAGGAGATCATTGAATCTCTCTAAAAATCTATAAAGAGACTCTCCCTCTTGTTGCACACTAGCTAATTGTCTGCCTAACAGCTGCAGTTTTATGCTTAGGGTAAATTTCATATAGAAAGCGGCAATAAGTTCCTGCCATGTTTCAATGGATTCAGATGGTAGGTTGTTCAGCCAGGTCTTGGCTTTATCTCTCAAGGAAAAGGGAAACATCTTAAGTTTCAAGACTTCATCAGTAAGGTCTTTTATTCTAATTGTCCCACAAATTTCCTCAAAGTCCCTAATATGGAAATAAGGGTTCTCATCATCTTTTCCTAAGAATATAGGGATCATTGAGAATACTAGGTTTTATCTCGAAATTAGCCGTAGTGGCTGGCAATTTAATGCACGAAGCTCGGTTGGTCCTAGTTGGGAACATGTAATCTTTCAAAGTTGCCATCGCTGGCACAACAGAAGTACTAGGGGTTATGAGATTTTCACGAAGAGACAGATTCTCAAAACTGAAGTTTCCAAAAACAGGGCTCTCAAAAGAACAATCTTCGAGCTCCCTGCTTAAATCAGAAGAACTACTAGGTTTTTCGCTAATCAATCGACCTAGAGTATCTCTTTTCCAAGCCCTATTAACAAAATCGTGCATACACTAAAAAAATCAAAAAGAAATAAAAATCCTAACAGGAAGGTTCTAGCAATCACACAGCAGGCTGACTCGACTTTACCACAGCAAACCTAGAGATTTCTAGCAAACAACAAGCATGATGGCTCACTTAGATTGTTTCTAGACCAGCTTCTATCTCTCGAAGGGGAATTCGTTACAATTTAAGAAAACCCCTCTGGAATCAATCCGAGTCAAAGTAAGTTGAATCGAGGCGAGGGAAGCTTAGTGGAGCTTTGATACCCAAGGCCTCACCGCAGTACAAGGCGGCGCAGTCACGCATTCAACTCACAGAAACCGTCATGAACTTCGAAGTATGCTAAAAGAATAACCAATATCCTTCGAAAAATTTTCCTAACAAGCTCGATACCCTATAGGTCTCTTTCTAATCAGATTTTAAAGCTTGGGTTCGCGTTAGGTTTTGTTTTCCTAAAACGGGAAAGAAGGGAGCGGTGATGAAATCCGAAACCTTATCTTGTTTAGGCCAGGCCTTGCCCTTT
Source organism: Papaver somniferum (assembly GCF_003573695.1). Lineage (NCBI taxonomy): Eukaryota > Viridiplantae > Streptophyta > Magnoliopsida > Ranunculales > Papaveraceae > Papaver > Papaver somniferum. The sequence continues at coordinate 151,452,148 of NC_039358.1, read as the reverse complement.
ACTAGGAAAATAAAGACAGTCCGGTTCGTCCTCAAACAATTAGCACCTTAAGGAGTACAGTAACTCGCTTGCAGGGGATTCGCGAGTGTTTCGATTGGACTTACCTCCCGTACCAGACGGGGGATGAACCGTTGTCGTCGACTCGGGCCACGACTCCTATGCCGTGTGCGAACCCGAGGGGCCGAGGTGATATTATAATCACCATCCTTCCCTGCACACAGTTTGTATTTCACTACCCTTCCGTAGGGTTTAAAAAAAATAATAATAAAGTCCAAGAGTCCAATCCAAAGTCCAAGTAAAGTAAAGTGCAAAAGAAAAAGAAAAATAACCTAAAAAAATATATATATAAAAAATCTCTCTCTTTTTTTTTCTCACTTTTCTATATATAAAACAAAAAAAAAAATTCCTCTTTCGCTCCTTTCGCTTTAAGCTTTTCCTTCCAAGGTCCTTAGTACTCCACTTCGAACATGCAAATCAAAGACAAAAAGAAACGTAAAAAGGAAAAAAAATAATAAACCTAAAAAAAAAAATTCTACCTAAGCACAGGTCCGCGTCGGCGGCGCCAAAAACTTGATGTATTTTCAAATGTTGTTGTAGATAGTGGTAAAAACTGGGTTCTTTTCGAACTTGTGAAGGTAACTCTTTTTTTTAAGATTTAAACAAATAAATAAATGAAGAAAATTAATAGTAATGTCAAGATTTAGAAGGATTAAGGCTCAGGATTCACTACCACTCCAAGTTGATTAGTTATAAATAATATTTCATAAATTATTATTAAGCTCTTTTTCTTATTAAATCACTTTTTAATTTAAAAGGTGTCCAAATATTAAGTTGTAATCCTTAAGCATGATTTATCAAAGAATTATTCTAAGCATAAAACATCAAACTGATTCACAACTAATTAAGAAAACCATTTTATCCTCTTTTTTTTATATTTATCCAAGTGAATTAAATAAAGTAAATAATTAAAGAAATTATAAATAAAAATATTACCAATCAAACATGAGTGAATAGATCCTCCATTGCCTCAATCACCAAGAATTTAGCCGCTCATCATGTTGGAAAACCTCTCAAAATATTTCATTGATGCTCAAAAGTGTTTTACAATGAGAGAAAGACAAGAAAATGATGTAAAACAGGATTCTGCGACCAACAGAAGGCGTCCAGAATCAACGACAAAGCTGAAGTGTTGTTGTCGTTGAAGACCTACGACCCACGCGGGACAGTCGATGTTACTGTTGATAAACGACTGTCTTGGAGAGTCTGTTCTTCACGTTCTTCCTCCTCGCAGCAGCAGCAGCAGCAGCAGAACCAGAATCTCTGCAACTTGGATTTTCTTGCTCTGTAGTGCTCTAAACCTCTCCCAATTCTCCCTAAACTTGACTAGCCCCTTATGCTCGACACTAGGGACCTATTTATACACAACAGGTCACTCCAATCCTTGTAATAACTCCAAGAATATCCGGCCATAAAAGAATATTTTCCGATAATTTTTTACTTTATTTCTCTGATTCGTTACGGATTGTTTCCTGGTTTATCTCTTTCACGCATCATCTCTGAGTTGTAGGAGAAGTTTCCATCCAATAGAGTTAACCCATGCACGTCTCTTCCATCCAACAATTCCAAAAATAGAATATCTTCCCTATTTGAGAATATCTTCCCTGTTTTGATTCCCACCGATTATATAACCAAATTTGACCGAATCCAACACCCATACCAGCTCTGTCTAGGCCCTAGGAACAAACCCATTTAATTTGGGTCATTGAATATCACTGGAACACCTTCGAATCATCAACCCTAGTCACGGCAGTTCAAGACAATGTTTTCCCGCCAAAACTGTTCTTGATGTTTTCATCACCTGGTGATTATCCAGCCAAATCCGATCGAATTCTATGCCCAAAATGTGTTTCTTAAGCTATATCACATCTTCCTACCAAAATTCAGCCATTGAATCGACCTACCACTACTTCATTTCTTCGATCGAAAATTCTCCTGTGTGTGAACATTTTTCCCGTCAATTTTGAGAATTTGAATTGTTGAAGAAGGTGCCCCTTATCCTGGACTGGGGTGCGAATAGCATATGCCTTGGGGGTGACCTGGGGGTTCCCCTTAGTAATTAGGTTACCCCTTATCCAAACTTCGGAGTCCGAATAACACGTGTCCTCCGGGTGCCAAAATCAACTTTTCGAGCCGAATTTTCCAAAAATGTTTATTTCCTAAAAATACATAAAAACACAATATTAGTACAAAAATAGAGTTCCAACAATACTGACATTGAGGACAAATTAGACACAAAAATGTGTTTATCAGGTACCAGAGCAGGAAAACACCTTTAGACCTAACAGGTCTGTGTTTTGTGGCGATCTGAATTTTGGAAAAGAGTGCAATCTCTATTAATGTACTACCAGCCTTCGATGGCACAAATTACTTATGGTGGAAAATAGTTATGCGACCCTTCTTATGAGCTCGTGATTTCATAACATGAGTTGTTTTGGTAAGTGGGTCTAGTCCTCCAATGGTTGCATAAGGCGAAGCAAATGTTGTAAAAGACATAACTACATATAGTGATGACGAAATCAGTGATGTTAAACAACTCTAATGGTCTGAATGCTATCACTCATGCCATAAGCCAGGATCTTCAACTTCATGTGTCTATGCGCACTAAACCGAAGCAAGATTAGGATATCTTAGCAACCGTATTTGAAGGGAATACCACAGAGAAAGAAACGAGGCTTCAAAACCTAATTTCTGACTGGGAAACTCGTATAGCTGACTAAGATTCGTTTGAGGAATTTAATCACAAGTTGTCTGAAACAGTGAATGCTTATCATGCATTAGAAGGACTATTCCTGAAAGGTATATTGCGATGAAAATTGTGAGATCTTTGCCAGCTCGATTCGAGTCTAAGAAATATGCCATCATTGAAGAAAACGATCTTTCTACACTTCAAAGAAGCATCCTCATTGGAAAGTTAAAGATCTTTGATCATGAAAAACAAACTAAAGCTGGAAAAATTATTACCTTCAAAGCACATAAAAAACACTGAAATACTTGACAAAATTGAAAGTGTTGGAATCTCTGAGAAGTGTCTTATTGATGAATTATCAGATGAAGATCTTGAAAATTCCGCATCACTTATCACAAGATAGTTTAGAGATCTTCTCAAGAAGAGAAATAAATTATTGTTCATAAAACGTCCATCATCATCAAACAAGCAAAGTGATCGTATTCCTCCTCAATAAATGGATGATGATAGTGATGATGAGGACATGCCTCAATGCTTCAAATGTAGAGGTTTGGTCACTCTGCTAATGAATGTCCAAACTGTAGGAAATACACCGGCAACAAGGGTCTTGCTGCAACTCTTGATGAAACGTCTGATCGTTTTGAGTCAGAAGAGGAAGATGTTTCAAGCATAGAAATTTTAGCAAAAGTAGTTAATTTTGATAAATGTAGCAATACTCAAATCAAACTTGATAATTTTCTTGAAGATCCTTCATCAAATTCGCTTGAGGATATAATGGATTTTTTACTTACTAATGAAAAATTTGTTACTAATGTTTCGGGATCATCTCAAATTTGCATATATGCAGAAACAGGAGATCCATCTGAATCCCTTCTCAATCGAACATTCCATTGTTGTACCTGATAGATGCATTTATATGTCTATTTCGGTCTCGATTTTCTATATTGTTAGTACCCATTTTTGTACTTGTTTTGTTATTTTGTGTATTTTTGAATGTTCTTGGAGAAATGAGCTCTTGCAGAGAAATTGGCCTTTTCTTTGCCTTTTTGATGCCTCATCTCAGTATGCTAATATGCGTTTTGAGTTTAGAGATCCTACTGTCAATATTAGTATGAATAGTATCCCTGTGAAGGTTTGAGATAGTGCTATCGTGATGATGAATCACCGAGAAGGAATTATTCATAGATGAATTGAAGTTATCCTTCTTTACCTCACACGACTTGAGAGTTGCAACACATTTAATTATTTGATGCAAAGATTTTTGTAAAACAAAAATTCTTTTACTCTACGTTAGTGAGCAAAATCCTTCGAAAGATGTTCGCGAGGTCCTTGGTGACCTAACATGCAATTGCTAGTTGTACGTCCAAGAGTCTCCATACGTGAATATTTTTCCCTTGGATTTTTTGTTGCACTGTTTCATAATATGACCTTTATTACCACAATGAAAATAGGTTTTCTGGGATCTGGAGGGATTAATTCTAACCTTTTTCTTTGGTGCAGAAACTGCGTTAGAGATTTGTGGATCTAACTTCTCAACAGGGGACTGAGAAACAGGATGCATCGTGTCTTCCATAAGTTCTGTAGAGGAACATAAGGAGAAATCTTTTACATGAACACAAAGTGGTTTTAGTCTAGATATATCTTTCTCCATCTTCTCAATAGTTAAAAACTCCTGAATAATATCTTGTTTTGATTCGTTAAGTATCATCCTCAAGAGTTTCCGTATTTTATCACTTTCCTCAAGTATTTTATTGAGAAAAAAATTGCTTATTTTTTTGGATTGAAGCAGTTCTTCAAGAAGATTGGTTTTGTCAAGAAGACCAGATTGAATAGAAGTTTCTTTATCAGAGTTTGCAACAACAATCGCACACACAGTTTCTGCAACAGGTTTATCATGTGAATTGATGAATCTGTTGTGCAACTGTCTTTTGAGGATTTTTAGAGATATACTCGTCGTACTCCCAAGAAAGTAGTATTTCCAGAAAGAGAAATATCCTTTCCAACGACGTTCTTTATTTCTAGGTAGTACGTATAATGAGTTTTTCCTTGGTAAATTAAAAACTATGCTTTCACTCATTATTTACAGGTTTAGACCGTTTACGAACACAGACTTATTAGGACTTGCAGTTTTTATCGCTCTAATACCAATTGAGAACGAGGGGGTACCAAGTACACCACCAAATTTTTCATTTGACAACATGTATGGACAAAACCGTAATACAATTCCAAGTAGACCAACTTAATGATCCTTGAACAAAATTGTACAAAGATTTTATTATATCTATTTCTCTTACAATCAGAAAGTTCTAGACAAATAGTCTGTAAACCTGACATGACTATAAGAGTACTTGGACGATTCCGAAGATCAATATCCAAGTTCAATCTAGTTGAATCCAATAATCGTATCGGAATTCTGCCAAGCACGAAACTCATTAACTATATTTCAAGATACAAATTCTAAAAGAACAAGTTTTTATAATCGATCACAATCAATATGGATTACATAACTATGATTGATTATGTACTACTTGTGATAATCCTATTATAAAGATAAACAATATATGCAGAAAAGGGAAAACACAAGATACCAGATGTTTTGTTAACGAGGAAACCGCAACTGCAGAAAACCTCCAGGACCTTCTCCAGATTTGAATACCAAACTGTATTAAGCTACCACACACACTAGCCTACTGTCTATTTTCGGAATGGAATATAGTTGAGACTGAATCCTCCCTCCAAGCGATTCAGTTACAATTGCGCTCCTTAATTCTCTTGAATCACACAAGATTCTACGTAATTGATTCCCTTAGATGACATTTTTTATAGCCTAAGAGTTGCTTCAACCTAAATGAAGACTTTTGATACCAATATGCCTCTAACATATAAGGTTATATGATTTCTGTTTAGATCGTGCAATCAAGGTGATAAATACTGTTTGAAATAAACAAAGTTAGCAAACCTCAAAATCCGGTACTTATGACTCCCGACGAGCATCCTAGATTATTATTCACTTCACAAGAATAATCTTAGATGAGTTCAATTAAGAATCGTTATCAAGTATCTATCTTTCGGAATTATAAAGAATGAGACGAAGAAACTTTGTGATTACTATCTATCTTGCATGAAAGAGATTATGAAAACCTCGATAATAGAAAAATAAGATTAGGATACACATAGGAAAGTTATGTTAATAAAAGATAACTCTACCATACAACTAGGGAACATGAAAGTGTCAGGGATTGATTTTCCCAATTGTTTGAGTCTCTGTATTTAAAGACTTTCAAGATCAAAGGTCGCTTAAGATTCAAGCTAAGGAATCTTGGGAATCAAGCAAACACTTTCTCAGTTTAGATGAATATATGATTATGGTTACATAAGCATGTGAAAAATTCGACTAAATCACATCGCAGAATATACATTAAGGCAGTCGTAACAGAATCGTTTATATATAATGATAGTTCATGGTCGATTAACCATTTGAACCATAAGCTTAACCATATTTGTTTAACACATTAGAATTTAGTCTCGATGCACAAACAAGTGATTAAGCGATCAAATATGTCTTAGAGGTGTTTTTTAGATTTAATCAAATGCCAAGCATATCGTAAAAATAGTTTAAATGCATCTGAAAATAATCAGCAAGGTAAGTACGTGTACAAGACCCAATTCGTGAACATATAGCGTCAAGGTACGTGTACCGGGTATGTGTACCCTTAAAGAACTTTTTGCACAGACTATTTTGTACGCATAATGGGTACGTATACTTTAAGTCAGTTTTCGAACTCAGGCAGATATGCGTACTGGGTATGTATACCATAATCCAATTCACGAACTCAGGTTGTTTTGTATGCGTACTGGGTACGTGTACCATGAGCCGTTATCGAACCAGAGTTACACCGGTATGTATACTGGGTATGCGTAACACTGATCCCGAACCAATACAATTACATCGGTATACCGTCCCTGTTTCCAGATTTTCAGTCTTTCTATTACTTTTTTTTGCTCGATTCAAACATTCCCAAATGACATTAATGACGAAATCATCGCTCAGGATATTTTAAAATGATTAACTTGCATCACAACTGCAAAAGCGGGGGTCTAACAACCACACCCAATATTTCGGTCGGCAATCTGTATGAGCTAACTCCAATATAATTCCAAGAGAAATCAACTAGACAGTCAGACTCAATCAAGGAAAAACATCCAAGAGTTATATCTTAATTTCTCAATACAATATGCAATCGAACAGATAGAAATCTGTGAGCCCGATTGATATGAGAAATAACTTGAAAGGTAACTAAAAACAATGTTCAAGTGTCAATCAATTTCAATCAACAACCAAAGGTCGGATTTACCAATTGATTGAACTACGTACAACCTGTGATATTTCAATTATATAAAAAAATATAATGCAGAAAAGAAATTACACAGACACCAGAAGTTTTGTTATCGAGGATACCGCAAATGCAGAAAAACCCCGTACCTAGTCCAGATTTGAACACTACACTGTATTAAGCCGCTACAGACACTAGCCTACTACAAGTTAACTTCGGACTGGAATGTCATTGAGCCCTAACCAAGTCTCACACCGATTAAGGTACAGTCGCGTTCCTTACGCCTCTGAATCCCAGCAGGACTCTACGCACTTGATTCCCTTAGATGATCTCACCCATAACTAAGAGTTTTTATGACCCAAAGTGGAAGACTTGATAAAAAAATCAGTCTCCCACAGAAAAGTCTATTCTAATAGATAAATTTGTCTCTCATAGAAATACCTACGAAGTTTTTATTCCGTCTTTTGATAAAACAAGGTGAGCATGAACCAATTGATAATACGGTCTTATATTCCCGAAGAACATCGTAGAAATATTAATAACCTCATAATAACTTAACTATATGGTAGTAGAACAAGTTATTGTGGAATCACAAAGAATGAGTCGAAGATCTTTGTGATTACTTTTTATATCTTACCTATCGGAGTTAAATCTCGATCAAATCTTAGAGAAGATAGTACTCAATACGATAAAACAAGTAAGATCATAACACGCAACTACAGAGAAAATAGTTGGGTATGTCTTCAAAATCCCAATGAAGTCTTTAAGTCGTTAACCTATAATGGTTTTAGGAAAACACTAGGTTAAAGGAGAATCGCCTCTAGTACGAACCTAGTATCACACATGAGGTGTTGGGATTAGGTTTCCCAGTAGCTAGAGTTCTCCCTATATAGGCTTCAAATCAGGGTTTGATAGCTTTGAAACAAAGCGATCAATATTCACCGTTAGATAAAAACCCGATTTAAGATTCAAGCTAAGTTTGCTTAAAACCAAAGCAATATCGCTCCACCGTTAGATGGTCTTAGCTTGTTACACACAAATGAAATATACTTTCATTAAGATATGGGTAACCGTGCCTAAACATGTATATTGAGTTGGATCAACAATAATTAACCGAAGTTAGCCATATGAACACTTTTCTATTAAACTCATTCATATAATAATTCTAGATCAAATAATAATCAAATGAATCTAATTGTGTTACTCATAGAGTTGTTCAATTGTTTATATTCTCATAGAAGTATATAATACACAATTAAAACAAAATCGGATTGATTCAAGACAATCAAATCATGAACATTAAGCCACGGTATGCAAGATTGCATTCCTTAATTTGTATATGTATTTGTTGCGTATGAAATCATACTTCACCGATTTTAGAACATAAACCAACTTAGTTTGCAAACGGGTACGCAAACTTAAGTTCCGGACATTAGTCATGTCCGACAGTTCGCAAACGGGTATGTATACTGTCGTATTGGACCTAACTCAGGTGAAACCATCCGCATACTGGTATGCATACTTGGTCCCCCGGACTTTGACAGTTAAAACCATTTGCATACTGGTATGCAAACTTGGTTCCCGGACCTGAATCATACTACAACAGTGTACATACTGGTGTGCATACTGTGTTATATCCAAACAATGGTTATTTGTTCTAAAGTCCCATTTCAATCACTGAAACATCCTTAGAAGACGACAATAGCTGTATCACACAAACTATTAGCTTATAAGTAATTTTCAAGTGATCGAATGATCAATAAGAAATATTCCGAGTCTACATCAAATGACTGTCTCACACAAATCATATAAGATGTTTCAAGGCAATTTTCACATGATTATCTTTTGACTCATTATTTAGTTTCCAACAAATAAATTGTTTCGAACTGAACTCGTCAAGAATAATGATGAATGTAGCTAAATAAAAAATCTTTCCAACACATGTTTCGAGAAAGATATAAGCGAGTTAAACTCAACTCAAAATATCAAATGTGTATAGTGTAAAGTCTATATAGCTATACGACTTGGTCTCAATAGGAGATAGAATGTAATAGACTTCTGAGTGATAGATAAGTTTTAGTCTCCACATACCTTTTGTTGATGAAGTTCTTCCAAGCTCTCCTAAGTAGATCTTCGCCTTCAACCGATGAACGTCGTGAATCCTAAAGCTCAATTACACATTCTATCCTAGTCCGAGACATAGCTATAAGTAGACTAGAAATCAAGACTTATAATTTTGATCACCTAAACTTGACAAACAAGCTTGAGATAGCAACGCTTGTGAGTTTGACCGAGCAGTGCTCTAAGAATCTCCCCCTTTATCAATTTTTGTGACAAAACTATCAATATTTACATATGGATTACAAAATAAATTAACTTTGTAGCTTCTCATCCAACATGCTTGATTTCCTTGGTTCTTCAGCATCCTTGAATTCTTCGTCACTCCAAGTACTCCAGTGATTCTGAACGTGTTCAAATCAGCATCATTGTTGTTGAAGATCCGTAGCCATAACAATAAGAAAACAAATGTTCTCAATTATTATTATACAATGTCATAGTATTATTACACGTCATCAAAGTTCAATTGTATCACAACTTTGAAAATAATACTACGGTTCATACTTCATCTCACAATGAAAACCAATCCCCCTTACATAATGATCTGTAGACCATGAACCAGAAAATAATTCTCCCCCTTTTTGTCAATATAAATTGGCAAAGGTACTAAAACTAACGGTATCATAATAAAATTCTCATAGAGATACTTGATGACAAAAATAGAACATATCAACTTGGTTTCGATGACTTCACATAGTCGAAACTTAGTGTATTCATCAAGGAGTTTATAAGGATACATGAAAACTCCTACAATATTCCACAACCGCACTCCCCACAAAGATTTGGCAATTAAGCACAATTTCAATTAAGAACTCTCCCCCATAAAATGTCATTCCCAAAAGAAAACACAAGAAAGGCCTTACTTTTACGAGAAAAGAAGGATTTCTTTGGACATTAACAAATCACATGAAACATAAATTTGTATCCAGAAAACTCAAATAAATTAACCACAATAGAACCTTAATGATTAATTTAATTAGAAATGCTCAACATAAGAAAACTTACGGAGCCATGCAGTACTTTCACATAGAAGTGGATCAGGGAAAGATCAATACTGCGGAATATTCAAAAGTTCATTCTATCTTTTATCAATATTTGTATAAAGACATAATAAACTTAACTTTTGTCATATGATCAGCTAAACTTCTTATGTATTTAACACATTTAGCAATTTAATTGAAAGATAAATCATTCAACGCTATAATACCATTAAATTTATTACAACCATTAAAAATAACAGTTTTAATAAGTTCGACATAAGAAGTTCAACAGAAAATACCATAAGCAGAGTTATAATAACAAATAAAAACAAGAGAAAAAATTTTAACTCAAGCTCGCATAAAAGTCCCTAGAAATTTCATCAAACTTCTCAATCAGATCAGGATGAGCTTCAGAAGCATACTCCAACTTCTCTTTCAAGCACTCAACCTCTTGTCGAAGATGGATAATCTCAGTATTTGAGACTGTTGAAGTTCTTGCTGAGGTTCTACTTGAAGGTTTCTTCATATTTTCGATGCTTTCCATGGTTAAGACTTTTGGCCCTCCAAGATTGGTTCCAAAAGCAATGATGCTGAAATGACTGCAAATCCTTGAAATGAGACAAGGAAAGCCTGGATTCTTTTTATAAGTATGTTTTACACTTATCATCTGACGAATGATAAGACTACAGAAATCAGTGTCTCTCCCTTCAACAATGTAACATATCAATTCAGCAAGAGACCTGGTCCATATTATTTTTTTCAATTGTACTCGGCATCATGTTTGCCACAACCAGTTTTCCAGCAACTTTAAGAAACAACTCAGCACCATGAACATCAATCTTGCCATCTTTCCAGGAAACGTCTTTATTAAGAAGACGATTCGACAACACGTTCGAAGACAACCTTTCATGCTCAGGGGGTGGGAATTGGAATTTACCAACCCGGGTCAAGTTCAAGAGCTCAGCAATAACTTGACAATCTACCAAAAAGATTTCATTCCCCACAATAGTCTTAAAACTGCAGTTGACAGAGTCCGATTCATGTAAATCTGCATAAAACTTGGAAGTCATTTCAACATGAGAATTTCATATAGGTTGATGAATTATGCCCCATACAAAACCTCTAAAAAACCTAGAGAGATGTTATACACTAATTTTTGAAGAATCAAAATATCTTTCCATAATAGGCAATTTCTTATTATATTCCAAATAGTGGTCGTGAGCTTCTTTGCTAAAAAACCTAGCTCGCAAACTGGGATCATAGTAAGTATCACCACTAACTTGAGCACCTGAACTTTCACCACGATTTAACCTCTTCCTAGATGCCATTGTTGATAAGGAAAAACTCAAAAGAAGATGAAATACTTACTTGGTACACGAACTGAAGTTAATGGTGGAGTTCCAAAATGACGAGTATAATGAAAACGGTTCTTGACCCAACGTAAAAATGCTTTTCCTGATTTCAATGGTTTAATTCAAACACAAAAAGGTTAAGAAATGAGAGAGAGGTGAAGAAAATTTGAGAACCTTGGTTTTTCTCTTTCGTTCTCGAACTGTTGAGAAGAAGAGTGAAAAGAACAAGAAGAGTTCTTTCTCTTTTTATGTGTAGATGGACTAGAACCTGAACCGGCTATTATACGTTCGGGAACACGGTTCTAACAAATGATGGTTACAAGTTCAACGTACATGAACCGCACGAGTGCAAACAAGGGCTTGATTGTTTTTTATGTTATACTATGTTTTGATAAGCAAAAAAAATACATGTTTTTGGAGAATCAAAATATAGATGAGAATTTTGGAGCAACCAACTCCACAAAAGATTCTCTTGAGCAATTCTCTGTAAAGTCAAGAAGACACAATACAAATTAGCCTTGCACACCATGACACTAAGATAGAGTTTCTTTCCAACTACTTTTGCATTCAACAGTATTGAGAAACACCCAAAGGTCTATTTTTACAAGTCTTTCAAAGAACTTATACAAGGTCTTTCAAAAGAGTTTGTGTTCCTGATTTCTTGTTTTACAATTTATAAAAACCAGTCTCTGCAGAAAGCGTTTAGAACTGCATAGGGAAACTCTTTTGACGAAAAGATACATCCTATCTTTCTCACAAGAGAACACAATATCAATATCTTTATAAGGTGTGACAGGATTTAACCGAATAAATGATCAATGTTCTGAGATGAATCCATTTGACAGATGAGGTTTAGACTCCTCTTGTACTTTATCCAGTTCGTCACAATCTTTTGGATAGCAGTGAAGAGAAATATTTCCCTCACTAATAATCAAATCAATATCAAACTTGAAGTAGCTTCCCAAAGAGTTGTTAATCCATCTTTTAAGAAGGTACCTCATTTGGGGATGGAATTGAATGCTTCTAAAGTTCTTTCTGAATTCCTTGCTTCCAAGTATCCACCATATGTGTTTGAGTCTAACACCATGCAGGTTTGCCAAGAGGAACGAATAGAAGTTCCTTCCACTTATGTTTTGTATACACTTCCGAGTGTAGAAAAGATTAAGTGTGGGGGTGACTCTTTTGAGACGATAGTTTCACTTTTATCACCATTTGTTAATATTCTTGTGAAGCTATTGCTATATATGCAGATTATTTTATGGATGGACCCTCAAATTTTCAGATTGTTGATATATGGGGAGTGTATTTTGAATGTTACTCGTATGCGTCAATCAGGTGGACAATTCTAATTCTTACTTCCTTGTCTTTTTCAAGTATTCCTCTTATTCTTTTTTTTGCAACGGTTTGAAACATTGAGGACAGTGTTTGATTGAAGTGTGGGGGTAGGGTATAATATGAACAAAAATTGATGTATGCAAAACTCTAACTTTTAGAGATTTTTGAACAATTTAGAATAAACACTAGCCTTTCTAAGTAGATGGAATTTTTTCTTGACGATGAGGTGTATATTAGCTGAGTCGGGATTAAATACCAACTAAATATCTAGTTTAGTGCTTATCCTCTATTGTTCAGAAATAACTATGAGTTAGGGTATTAGTTTATGTAATTTGTATATAATTTGTAGAGTTTTGATGCCTTTAGTTAAAAAAAATAGAAAAATAGAAAAACAAAAATATTGCATGATAAACTTCAAAAGCTAGAAATTTGTGTCTTCAGGATGACACTAAACAATATAAGTGGATGGAACCATCTTGGTTGCAGGAGTTGAGGAACCCATTAACTAAAAAGACAGAGCTCAGGTTTTAGAAATTATATGATAGTTGTTACTATATCTCAGAATCGTTCACCATATCACTTTCTGTTTTTATTTTTGCGAACTTTTTGTTTCTCTGAGTGATTTGGTGGGTCACTAACATCGAATTGTTATTACTGCTAGGATGAAATAGAGTGATTGAGTTACTAAAAAAAAAAAGACCAGACCAATTAGACCAACCGGAGTGGAAAAAAAAGATTGACACTTGGATAGCAATATGTGTGTGTTCTCCATGTCTCCGTCGCCTAAACAAGCGTGGAACGCAGGATCCACGGGAATTACCATGTAATCTGCTGACAAGAAGCATGTGCTTGGATCCAAAAGATTTAATCATGTTGTCAATTCGGGAAAAAAGAAAAAAAAAAGTGAAAAAAGAAAAAGAAAAAAAAGTTATTTTTATTTTGTTCAATTAATAAATCGACCGTTGGTTCCCTTGTATTTGCCAGTCGAGTTGATCAAGAATTAGGATTATCGACCACCGGTTCCCTTGTATATGCCACCTGAGTTGATATTAGTATTCAGACCAGTATCTCAATCCATTAGGATTCATAGGTTCATCTTGGCAATGACCTTCAGACAGATATGGGAAACACCATTCACTTTAGTCAACATCGCAACCATCCATCTCTATATCCATCTTCTTAATCTATTCATGTGTGATTGTGGTTTGTTAGATTCTGAGTATTGTGGTTTGTTCGACTTTCTGAATAGAGCTTTGTCACCTATATATGAATTTGATTCGCATCTCGGTACTTCCTCCAGTAATCATTTTGGATTCGTTCATATATTCTTCACAGGTAGTTGGAATTTGGAGTAAAAGGTTTTGTAGGTAAACCTTCACGAGACTATAACTCGTCCACTAGGGACACCTAGGGGTTTAAAGGCTTGTTATTTATGCTAAGAGTAACCGTAACCTCGACGACACGAAGTTGTTGTATTTTAATTTCATTTAGTTTGCTCGAGGACTAGCAAAAAATAAGTGTGAGGGAATTTGATAAGTGCCTAAAATACATCTTTCGAATATCGATTTCTTATGCTTTCCTTAGCTATTTTTCTTGTATTTTTATATATTACATTGCTTTTGAATCTTATAAGAAAAGAAAAAGGAAAAGGTATAAAAGGAGCAAAACTGAATTTCATAGGCAAGTGTTATTTGGAGCCCAGCCGAGGATAAGGGGCAACCAGCTGAGTGATACACTAAGGACAGACTGCAGATCGTTAAGGGGCGCCTCATCCTTCATTACAACTACTCTAGGTCGAGCACGACAGTTCAGAATTTCAATTTCTTTCTTGTGACAAGAGCAGCAGCTGCACCAAGCTCTGCCTCCGATTGCCGCAGGATTGACGAGAGATTGCCAAGGGTTATGTGGGGAATTCGAATTCAAAAAGGAAGTTAAGATGGACGCGGGGTTCTGGTCAGAATTTATTAGAGTTTGATTTGGTTTATGGCCAAAGAAGCAGCTGAAGAAACTCAATCTGCTGCCGTACAATTTAGTGAATGAATGAGCTAGAAATACAGGGATTTCGAAGTTGAACTGGAAAGAAAGCTTGGATACAGATTCTTTTTGGTTATGAGAGAAGATTGAAAGACTTTTGAAGCTTAAAAATCAGTTGCAAACTGATTAAGAACTTCTGTTGCTGCCATTGGTATTTGATGATGAACGAAGAGGAATCGTAAATGTTTAGAGTCTCTGAAATGATTTGAATGAATGGGTTTGTGTTAGATTCATATTGTGCAGGGAAAGAATGATTTGTGCGGCTAACAAAATGCATCCAGTGTGGCAGCCATCACCAAATTGTTGGACGCACATAAGCTGTTTGTGAAAATGGCTGAAGCATACAGCTCTTGCGAACCTCAACTGAACCAGCTTACTGCTCCAAGTCTGGTGGGTATTTGCGTTGGGTTAGGACATAGATTCGAAGCCAATGAAGAAACAAAGAATGGGTTGGAGTTATGGCGTCTTTGAGTCGAGTTCTGGCTGAAGTACAGGCCGACTTTTGTGGGTCTGTCACAAGTGTTTGCTGCCGGTTGACATGGGTTTTTACAGTGGTTGTTTGTCAAGGAGTTTGAAGTGATTTTAGAAGTTAAGAAGATAATTAATAGGGGCAAAGCTACTTTTATTAGAGGGAAAGCTGATTTTAGTCTAGATTGTTTGACTTCGGATCATTATCATCATTATCGGATGGATTTAAAATAAGCTTTCCCCCAATCAAAAAATACTTTTTGTAATCTGGTTTCTTATGCCACCCTTTAATCTTCTCAAACTAACCGTACACATCCCTAAATTTCTCTTTTTATTATTTACGTATTAGCAAACCCTAGATAAATTATTCATATTTCATATTTCCACCACCTGCTCCGGCATTGTCTACTTGGAAATGTATTGTTCTAAAAATTGTGAGAGATTGCAAGTTTGCATAAGAGAAACATCGGTTTTGATCGAGTGCTTTTGTCGTTTGGTGGTGAATTAATAGTTGATTGGGTTCTCTAGAGGCTATAACCTGTCACATATATCCGCCGTATTACTTTCTGAATGCTAATCAACTCGATCATCTTCATTACGCGGGTAACACAATCTTTTTCGTTGATAAAAATTGGGAGCATATGTATAATAATAATCTCTTCTCCATTTTAATTTTTTCGAATACGTGGTTGGTCTACAGTAATATCTCTTTATGATCGGCTAGGCACAGTTCTCTTACTGGTTGTTATGGAACCCAAAGTTAACTCCTAAAGAACCCAAACTTACCTGAGAATAGGTTTGTTTGATTTGTTCGTTCTGTACCAGTTTCCGCACCCTCCTCCCATACGTCCTGTTTGAATACAACCTTGCAAAGAGCACTTAACGAAGTTTCTCATGCCATCCGTTTGAAGGGTGATACAAACTCAAAAAAAAAAAAGAAAAAAAAATGATAGGGGAAGCTTATTAACAATACACCGAAGTCAAATAGTCTAGACTGAGTCAGCTTTCCCTCCAGTAAAAATGGTTTTCCCCCTATTAATTATCGTTAAGAAGAGCACGACAGAACGACTATCAATTGTCTTAGTTTGGGCATTATTTCCTCGCCGAGAAACCAGCTATGAACACAAGTCTTAGGCGTCAGTTTTGCGAGATAAACAGAGGAGATGTGAGGTAATTTAGAAGCCGGTCTGATTTAGGAAATTGGGTCTCTACCAGATTCGATTTTGCAGGGATCAAAAGGGTTATAAAAAGAAGACCTAAAAGCTACAGAGGACATCATCTCATACCCCCTGTTCGCAACCCTAGTTTCAGCGAGCTTTTGCTCGCTGAACAACCACCATCTCTTCCATCATCCCTCATCTCCACAGCATCTGCTTCGCATTCCACACCACCTACTCCATCTGCATACATCCACCAGCCCTCATAGCCACCTGCATATCACCTACAACATCACTACCATTAGCTGCAGTTCATACTACCAGTCACAATCAACCACAGCAGTACTTGGACCTGACGAGCACAACAACAGCAGCAGAATTCCACTTCAAGTCCATTCCACCTTCGCAGCACCAAGTGACATCCACCACTGTTCCATATTTTCATAACCACGTGTTGCTGTTTGGTTTGCTTGTTCAGTTTCATATGTTTTGTTTTATTTGATTATGAACTCCAGTAGCTAAACATATTTGATTAGGGACCATTTCAACGTCCCAAACATGAACTCCAATTATATTTAAACTGCTTTGTTTTCTTGCAATTATCTTGTTATTGTTCATTCTTTACCGTGCCAATATTTTTTGTGTGAATTGTTTCTAAACCGTTTAAGTCGCGAATTGAATGGTTGATTGATGATTCTAATGTTAATTTGGGAATTCTTCGACCCGTAATTGTCTAGAAATTCTGAATACAAGTAGCACTATATAGGTATTGACAATGGGATTTTGTTAAATATCCATGTGTAGAGATTGACACTAGTAGATGAGTCGAGCCTATGCATTTGTCACTAGGAATAACCTATCTCACAGAACTCAATGCACTTGTTTAAGTCACACCTACAGAGCGTACTTCTAGGAAACTTGGTAAGTAGAATCCGGTAGTCGAGCGCTTCCGTGTCCGGTGAATTAAGAGATTGCGGAGTATTTGAGCGTACTAAGTATTCTAGGGTTGTTAGTAATAGGTACTTTGCAGAAACATAGCTATATCAATAAGATTCACGTTTCGTGACCGAGAAAGAGTCTTTGATCATTCTCATACTCATATTTGCATTAATATTCAGAAATTGAATTGACAACTTTAGACTCAACTCTCCCTCAGGAATGAACCTGCTTGTCATTGTACTACTAGTTAGTGCAAGAGAAGTAAGGAATTTATTTTTGCGAGTTCGACACCTCGTCAAAATTGGCGTCGCTGTCGGGGAGCAGACGGTAATTTGAGTTGTTATTTAATTTTATGTTTTGTATATAGTTTTTATTTCTTTTAGCTTTTACTGATTTATCTTTTTAAGAATCTTATTTCAGGTACAAAAAAAATCACTCGTTTTGCGTGTGCATAATTGGGAACAAGAAGTAAGTCTCTAAACGAGTTGTGTGCATAATATTTTGTGATGAATCCTTTTGGGAACAATACATATGGTTCACAAGACCGTGCATATTATGGTAATAATTCTGATTTTCAATCTCACACTTACAATAGCTTCTAACCATATGTGGGATACAATCAAAACCAATCTTTTGGTTATGATGACTATTCTACAAGACCTTGTGATTTTTCTCATACATCGCAGCAACCTTTTGGTGGTTATGTAAGTGGACAATCACAAGGATGGGGAGATAGTTATACTTCTCATACGTTCCAATCTAGTTTCTTGCAGATGCCTAATGAATCCATGGATTTGCGACGTACATGGAACCAGATTAACTCAACTCCCAACGTGTCGAGTTTCATACCAAGTGAAACCTATGATAGTGTATTTAGACCTGTCCCGGATCGTACTTATGATCTTTCACCCATTCAAAGGGAAGATACATGGTCTAGAGAACCTATTGTGAATAGTAGCGGAAAATGTGTTAACATAAATACACTCTTTAGACAATATGAGAAGTTGGAAGAAGAGGGAGCGACGGAAGAGACTCTTCAAGCAATTACTAGGGCCATACATATGGAGGTTAACCGCCGTGTTGATAATGGAGAAGAGCCCCAAGAAGAAGATTCCGAGGATGATGAACCTTTGGAAAATGTTGATAATGATAGTGTTACTAGCTCAACTCATGATTATAATGATCATTCTCCTATTCAAAAGGAAGAAGTTGAGTCTATAAAGACTACCATTATTGATGGTAAGACTTATGTTGTGTATGAGAGCGATGATGATTATGACTTCTTTGTGAATAACACCCCTAATTCAGAGATTGTGAATACTTTGAATGAGAAGTCAACTTGTGACGAAGCACATAAGGATTACGATAATTTGCTTATGGAAGATTCTGATTTCTTTTCCGATGAGAAGGGCTTGGATATAGAAGAAACTGATGAAGAATGGCTCGTAAAGAGTTTGAATGAGAATTGTGATACTTGTGATGTAGGAGAATCAATGGACTTTTTCAGAAGTACTAAGGATCCCGTAATGCGTGAGATTATGCGAGTTTTGTCTAACCCTTTACATGAATCTCCATCTAATGATGATCCTCCCAAACTTGAAGTAGCTTCCCAAAGAGTTGTTAATCCATCTTTTAAGAAGGTACCTCATTTGGGGATGGAATTGAATGCTTCTAAAGTTCTTTCTGAATTCCTTGATTCCAAGTATCCACCATATGTGTCTGAGTCTAACACCATGCAGGTTTTCCAAGAGGAACGAATAGAAGTGCCTTCCACTTACGTTTTGTATACACTTCCGAGTGTAGAAAAGATTAAGTGTGGGGGTGACTCTTTTGAGACGATAGTTTCACTTTTATCACCATTTGCTAATATTCTTGTGAAGCTATTGCTATATATGCAGATTGTTTTATGGGTGGACCCCCAAATTTTCAGATTGTTGATATATGGGGAATCTATTTTGAATGCTACTCGTATGCGTCAATCAGGTGAACAATTCCAATTCTTACTTCCTTGTCTTTTTCAAGTATTCCTCTTATTCTTTTTTTTTTTGCAATGGTTTGAAACATTGAGGACAATGTTTAATTTAAGTGTGGGGGTAGGGTATAATATGAACAAAAATTGATGTATGCAAAACTCTAACTTTTAGAGATTTTTGAACAATTTAGAATAAACACTAGCCTTTCTAAGTAGATGGAATTTTTTTTTGACGATGAGGTGTATATTAGCTGAGTCGGGATTAAATACCAACTAAATAGCTAGTTTAGTGCTTATCCTCTATTGTTCAGAAATAACTATGAGTTGGGGTATTAGTTTATGTAATTTGTATATAATTTGTAGAGTTTTGATGCCTTTAGTTAAAAAAAATACAAAAATACAAAAACAAAAAAATTGCATGATAAACTTCGAAATCTAGAAACTTGTGCCTTCAGGATGACACTAAACAATATAAGTGGATGGAACCATCTTGGTTGCAGGAGTTGAGGAACCCATTAACTAAAAAGACAGAGCTCAAGTTTTAGAAATTATATGATAGTTGTTACCATATCTCGGAATCGTTCACCATATCACTTTTTGTTTTTATTTTTGCAAACTTTTTGTTTCTCTAAGTGATTTGGTTGGTCACTAACATCGAATTGTTATTACTGCTAGGATGAAATAGAATGATTGAGTTACTAAAAAAAAAAAAAAAGACCAGACCAATTAGACCAACCGGAGTGGGAAAAAAAGATTGACACTTGGATAGCAATATGTGTGTGTGTTCTCCCTGTCTCCGTCGCCTAAACAAGCGTGGAACGCAGGATCCACGGGAATTACCATGTAATTTGCTGACAAGAAGCATGCGCTTGGATCCAAAAGATCTAATCATGTTGTCAATTCGGAAAAAAAAAAAAAGAAAAAAAAAGTGAAAAAAGAAAAAGAAAAAAAAGTTATTTTTATTTTGTTCAATTAATAAATCGACCGTTGGTTCCCTTGTATTTTCCAGTAGAGTTGATCTAGAATTAGGATTATCGACCACCGGTTCCCTTGTATATGCCAGCTGAGTTGATATTAGTATTCAGACCCGTATTTCAATCCATTAGGATTCATAGGTTCATCTTGGCAGTGACCTTCAGACAGATATGGGAAACACCGTTCACTTTAGTCAACATCGCAACCATCCATCTCTATATCCATCTTCTTAATCTATTCATGTGTGATTGCGGTTTGTTAGATTCCGAGTATTGTGGTTTGTTCGACTTTCTGAATAGAGCTTTGTCACCTATATATGAATTTGATTCGCATTTCGGTACTTCCTCCGGTAATCATATTGGATTCGTTCATATATTCTTCACAAGTAGTTGGAATTTGGAGTAAAAGGTTTTGTAGGTAAACCTCTTGCAAACCTTCACGAGACTATAACTCGTCCAATAGGGACACCTAGGGGTTTAAAGACTTGTTATTTATGCTAAGAGTAATCGTAACCTCGACGACACGGAGTTGTTGTATTTTAGTTTCATTTAGTTTGCTCGAGGACTAGCAAAGAATAAGTATGAGGGAATTTGATAAGTGCCTAAAATACATCTTTCGAATGTCGATTTCTTATGCTTTCCTTAGCTATTTTTCTTGTATTTTTGTATATTACGTTGCTTTTGAGTTTTATAAGCATTTTGGAGTCATCGGAGTAAAAGAAAAAGGAAAAGGTATAAAAGGAGCAAAACTGAATTTCATAGGCAAGTGTTATTTGGAGCCCAGCCGAGGATAAGGGGCAACCAGCTGAGTGATACACTAAGGACAGACTGCAGATCGTTAAGGGGCGCCTCATCCTTCATTACAACTACTCTAGGTCGAGCACGACAGTTCAGAATTTCAATTTCTTTCTTGTGACAAGAGCAGCAGCTGCACCAAGCTCTGCCTCCGATTGCCGCAGGATTGACGAGAGATTGCCAAGGGTTATGTGGGGAATTCGAATTCAAAAAGGAAGTTAAGATGGACGCGGGGTTCTGGTCAGAATTTATTAGAGTTTGATTTGGTTTATGGCCAAAGAAGCAGCTGAAGAAACTCAATCTGCTGCCGTACAATTTAGTGAATGAATGAGCTAGAAATACAGGGATTTCGAAGTTGAACTGGAAAGAAATCTTGGGTACAGATTCTTTTTGGTTATGAGAGAAGATTGAAAGACTTTTGAAGCTTAAAAATCAGTTGCAAACTGATTAAGAACTTCTGCTGCTGCCATTGGTATTTGATGATGAACGAAGAGGAATCGTAAATGTTTAGGGTCTCTGAAATGATTTGAATGAATGGGGTTGTGTTAGATTCATATTGTGCAGGGAAAGAATGATTTGTGCGGCTAACAAAATGCATCCAGTGTGCAGCCATCACCAAATTGTTGGACGCACATAAGCTGTTTGTGAAAATGGCTGAAGCATACAGCTCTTGCGAACCTCAACTGAACCAGCTTACTGCTCCAAGTCTGGTGGGTATTTGCGTGGGGTTAGGACATAGATTCGAAGCCAATGAAGAAACAGAGAATGGGTTCGAGTTATGGCGGGTTTGAGTCGAGTTCTGGCTGAAGTACAGGCCGACTTTTGTGGATCTGTCACAAGTGTTTGCTGCCGGTTGACATGGTTTTTTACAGTGGTTGTCTGTCAAGGAGTTTGAAATGATTTTAGAAGTTAAGAAGGCGGTAGAACGAGTATCAATTGTCTTAGTTTGGGCAGTATTTCCTCACCGAGAAACCAGCTATGAAGGCAAGTCGTAGGCGTCAGTTTTGTGAGATAAACGGAGGAGATGTGAGGTAATTTAGAAGCCGGTCTGATTTAGGAAAGGGTTATAAAAAGAAGACATAAAAGCTACAGAGGACATCATCTCATACCCCCTGTTCGCAACGAGCTTTTGCTCGCTGAATAGCCATCATCTCTTCCATCCTCCCTCATCTCCACAGCATCTGCATCGCATTCCACACCACCTGCACTCCACCTGCATACATCCACCAGCCCTCATAGCCACCTGCATATCACCTACAACATCACTACCATCAGCTGCAGTTCATACTACCAGTCACAATCAACCACAACAGTACTTGGACCTGACGAGCACAACAACAACAATAGAATTCCACTTCCAGTCCATTCCACCTTCGCAACACCAAGTGACATCCACCACCGTTCCATATCTTCATAACCACGTGTTGCTGTTTGGTTTGCTTGTTCAGTTTCATATGTTTTGCTTTATTTGATTATGAACTCCATTAGCTAAACATATTTGATTAGGGATGATTTCAACGTCCG
The DNA here is from genome assembly GCF_003573695.1 of Papaver somniferum. NCBI lineage: Eukaryota > Viridiplantae > Streptophyta > Magnoliopsida > Ranunculales > Papaveraceae > Papaver > Papaver somniferum. Next base: position 151,429,420 of record NC_039358.1, on the reverse strand, counting down.
AAACATGAACTCCATTTGATATTTAAACTGCTTTGTTTTCTTGCAATTATCTTGTTATTGTTCATTCTTTACCATGCCAATATTGTTTGTGTGAATTGTTTCTAAACCGTTTAAGTCGCGAATTGAATGGTTGATTGATGATTCTAATGCTAGTTTGGGAATTCTTCGACCCGTAATTGTCTAGAAATTCTGAATACAAGTAGCACTATATGGGTATTGACGATGGGATTTTGTTAAATATCCATGTGTAGAGATTGACACTAGTAGATGAGTCGAGCCTATGTATTTGTTACTAGGAATAGCCTATCTCACAGAACTCAATGCACTTGTTTAAGTCACACCTAGAGAGCGTACTTCTAGGAACTTGGCAAGTAGAATCCGGTAGGCGAGCGCTTCCGTGTCTGGTGAATTAAGAGATTGTGGAGTATTTGAGCGTACTAAGTATTCTAGGGTTGTTAGTAATGGGTACTTTACAGAAATATAGCTATATCAATAAGATTCACGTTTCGTGACCGAGAAAGAGTCCTTGATCATTCTCATACTCATATTTGCATTAATATTCAAAAATTGAATTGACAACTTTTGACTCAACTCTCCCTCAGGTCAAGGGATTTTAGACCTGGAGAAGGACGAGAGAGAATATCTTCTACAAGTTTGATAAAATCAGTCATGGAAGAAAATTCTGAGTCCCCTGGATCTGGTTGTGTGTTTAATAAAGACATATTGTCCATAGAGTCAGATTGCTACAAACACAGACTTATAAGGTCTTTAACGTGTTTGCCTGCTCTGATACCAATTAAAAAACCGGGGATCTAACAACCACACCCAATATTTCGTTCGGCAATCTGTATGGACTAACTCAAATATAATCCCGAGAGAATCAACTAGACAATCTGACTCAATCAAGGAAAAACATCCAAGAGTTATATCTCAACTTCTCAATACAATCTGCAATCGAACAGATAGAAATCTGTGAGCCCGATCGATATGAGAAATAACTTGAATGGTATCAAAAAACAATGTTCAAGTGTCAATCAATTTCAATCAACAATCGAAAGTTGTATTTACCAATTGATTGAACTACGCATAACCTGTGATATTTCAATTATATAAACAAATATAATGCGGAAAATAAATAACATAGACACCACAAGTTTTGTAAACGAGGAAACCGCAAATGCAGAAAAACCCTGGGACCTAGTTCAGATTTGTACACCACACTGTATTAAGCCGCTACAGACACTAGCCTACTACAAGTTAACTTCGGACTGGAATTTAGTTGAGCCCTAACCAAGTCTCACACCGATCAAGGTACAGTCGCGTTCCTTACGTCGCTGAATCCCAACAGGGCTCTAGGCACTTGATTCCCTTAGCTGATCTCACCCACAACTAAGAGTTGCTATGACCTAAAGTCGAAGACTTGATAAAAAAAATCTGTCTCCTCACAGAAAAGTCTATTCTAATAGATAAATCTGTCTCCCACAGAAATACCTACGAAATTTTTGTTCTGTCTTTTGATAAATCAAGGTGAACATGAACCAACTGATAATCCGGTTTTATATTCCCTAAGAACAGCCTAGAAATATCAATCACCTCACAATAACTTAACTATATGGTAGTAGAACAAGTTATTGTGGAATCACAAAGAATGAGACGAAGAGCTTTGTGATTAATTTTTATATCTTACATATCGGAGATAAATCTCAAGCCAATCTTAGAGAAGGTAGTACTCAGTACGATATAACAAGTAAGATCAGAACACACAACTACAGAGAAAATAGTTGAGTCAGGCTTCAGAATCCCAATGAAGTCTTTAAGTCGTTAACCTATAATGGTTTTAGGAAAAACCTAGGTTAAAGGAGAATCACTCTAGTACGCAACTAGTATCACACAGGAGGTGTGGGGATTAGGTTTCCCAGTTACTAGAGTTCTCCCTTATATAGGATTCAAATCAGGGTTTGATAGCTTTGAAACAAACCAATCAATATTCACCGTTAAATGAAAACCTGATTCAAGCTAAGTTTGCTTAAAACCAAAGCAATATCGCTCCACCGTTAGATGGTCTTAGCTTGTTACACACAATTGAAATATATTTTTATTTAGATATGGGTAACTGTACCTAAATGTGTATATTGAGTTGGCTCAGCAATAGTTAACCGAAGTTAGCCATATGAACACTTTTCTATTAACCTCATTCATCTAACACTTCAAGATCAAATGATAATCAAATGAATCTAATTGTATTAATAATATCAATTGCTTTGTTACTAAGCTTTCTTAGCTTTGATTGTAAGCAATCCTGATTTGAAAGACGATATAAGGGAGAACTCTAGCAGCTGGGAAACCTAATACCCACACGCTCGTGTGTCCTAGTTGTAAACTAGAGTCGATTCTCCTTTAACTTAGGTTTTTCCACCATTATTAGAATAACGACTTGAAGACTTCATTTGGGATTCGTGAAGCCAGATCCAACTACTTTCTCTGTAGTTGCGTATTCTGATCTTACTTGTTCTATCGTATTGAGTTTTATCTTCTCTAAGATTTACTCGAGAATCATATCCGATAGGTAATATATAAAAAGTTATCACCACATTTCTCCGTCTCAGACTCTTGTGATTCCGCAATAACTTCTTCGATAAATCATTTAGGTTATTGTGAGGTGACTAATATTTCTAGGCTCCTCTTTGGCAGTATAAGTCCGGATTATTAGTTGGTTCCTATTCACCTTGATCTTTGTATCAAAAGACGGAACAAAAAGAATAAACGATAGACATATTTGTGGGAGACACATTTGTTTATAAATCTTCGACTTTGGGTCGTAGTAACTCTTAGTTGTGGGTGAGATTAGCTAAGGGAATCAAGTGCGCAGAGTCCTGCTGGGATTCAAGGGGCGTAAGGAACGCGACTGTACCTTAATAGGTGTGAGACTTGGTTAGGGATCAACTACATTCCAGTCTGAAGTTAACTTGTAGTAGGATAGAGTCTGTAGCGGCTTAACACAGTGTGGTGTTCAAATCTAGACTAGGTCCCGGGGTTTTTCTGCATTTGCGGTTTCCTCGTTAACAAAATTTCTGGTGTCTGTGTTATTTCTTTTCTGCATTATATTTGTTTATGTAATTGAAATATCACAGGTTGTGCGTAGTTCAATCAGTTGATAAATCCGACCTTGATTATTGGATAGAACTTGATTGACACTCGGCCATTGGTCTTTGGTACCATCTGAGTTACCCTCATATCAATCAGTCTCACGGATTTCTATCTAGTTGATTTACTGATTGTATTGAGAAGGAGATAAAGCTCTTTGATATCTTTCTTGATTGAGTCTCACCTTTAAGTTGGCTCTATCGGAATTATATTGGAGTTTAGTGCACACAGATTTCCGAACGAAATATTAGGTGTGGTTGTTATACCCTCGCGTTTTCATGATCATTTTAGGGTTTGGTCCAAGATTCATGAAAGACTCAAGATCATGCATAAACCTCAATGTGTGAGAAAGACTTGTCCCAAATCCACACGGTCGGAGTTCAGCTCACATGGGCGAATTTTATGTGTCTGAAATCTTGGTTCACATGCTCGAAGCTCAGTTCATAGGCCGATACTTACCTCAATCAAGCCATGTCAATGCATGACACCTTTTCATAGTCGGTCCTACAAATAGGCCTCACAAGCAGGCTCATACTCTGAAACGTTATCGCGTGGTCTTAACCACATCTAGAGCCAAAACATTAATCTCATGACCTCCGAGATTCATTCGAGTTTTACAGGCGTATTCCTGACACTTTCATACCATAGGGCACACAAACGCGTCTATAAGACTTTTAAAAGGGCCTTAGGGTGTCTTCCACTATCAATGATAGATACCAAGCCTTCGTCCTACCATGGACGAACTTCCATTTGCTCTTCTCGAAGACAAATATTAGGATTTTGTCCCATCATAGAAGAATAGACCTGCCTTAATAATATGAAATGTCACCTCGAATCAGCGCATTATCAAGTCGTAGCCTTATCTCAAATACGGCCATGCCTCTTCTCTTCGCTCGATAGACGATTATGCTAGGACGATGCTAAACCTCAACTTTCTCCTTGCTCCTATGATTGGACAACGAATGACCTGGCTCCTATGATTGGACACAGTCCGTCTTTCTCCTCTAACTTGACAAGCAACCTCATATTTATCCTTTGCTCATCTAATTAACAAACAAACATATTAGGTAAGAATATGTCTAATATATTAGGTCTTAGCCTCTACTCAGAGCCGAGCATACCTTGTTTTTCTCTCAATCTAAGATATATTAGGTTATACTTGGCCTCGGGTGTGCTTTCCTCGTAATAAACACACGTCTATAACAAGCCTCCTTGATCTCTCCACATAACTCAGGCCATCCCCCACATGTAAACATACTAATTCCTCCATCAAAGTTACGAAAACTTCGGAGAGTAGAGCTTCGCTCGTTTGAGCTCTATAGACGTTTGTGTATCAAGTCCAAAAGATTGTCAAGCTCTATAATCATCTTATAACTCATGGTTACATATAAACTCACTCAAAATATATACGATCCATTCTATATTCATGTGTAAAACTGTAAACTTCCGTCTCAGAAATAAAGAGTATTAAAACAATAAAGAAAGGATAAAACAACCACGTTGTCATCCTTTGTGTTTAACAATAATTTAGTTTTATTAATACATAGGAAAATAAATATATGAGCGAAAATAAAAATCAACCGCACCAAAATGTGACGCGGATTACTTACTGTTGCCAAATATAACTTAAATCTTGTTGCTAACAGCCTGGAAGAAAGCAAATGTTTGAGCTCAATGCTCACTTACATTTTTTTTTTATTTTTTTTTATATAAATGAATTTATTAATCAACTAAGAAGGTAAACCTTCCATGTCTGACACCATAAGAGGCCTAATACAATTAGGTGGATCACCATACCATTCTCTTATAAGTTTTTCTCTTCTTGTTACTTTAGAGAGAACATCTGCCACCTTATTTTCCAAAGTTTACATTGTTGAAAACTACTAGTAATATCTCTAATAAAATGATGAAATTGCAAGTTTAAATTGAATTAGACTTTCGTAATAGCTTCTACTTTGATATGTGAATCTGTTTCAAAATTGGCCACCTCAAGCTTTAACTGTTGCACCCACTTGACTGCTTCCCAGATAGCTAATCATTCCCCATGATCAAGACTTAGTGTTTCAGAAAAGAAACCACATTTAACTCCTTTTGGCGTACCTGAAAATTCACGTAAAATTAGACTGATGCCAACATTTATACTAATATCGCCATATGAACCATGTGAATTCAAAGTAATAAAACCCTGGCAAGTGGAGACCATTTCTCAGAAAGTATGATATCAGTTGAAACCAGCATGACAGAGGGAATATCTTTAACAAGCGCTTTCTCATAAAGGATATTAGATATTCGTAACATCAGAGTTTTAGGATCTAGTCTGACATCTTGAAAAACCTTAGCACATCTCACCTTTCAAATGGCACATCTCTTCTTCAACCGTTCTGGTACCTGATGGATTTGGGAAAATTACCAAGAAATAATCTGCATAATAGATTCCTGATTGTCAAATTGAATACCAAGAATACCAAACCAAACCAAACCGTTCTTGAGAAGTTGCAGTGGAGAAAAACATGCGACGATCAAAATTCTTTCCAAAATTTTGGCAGAGAGATTCAAGCAATGCCTTACAGAGATTATTTCTTCTAATCAAACAACTTTTATAAGAAAGAGGCAAATACTTGATGGTGTTTTAATAGCCAATGAATTGATTGACTCAAGACTTAGAAGCGGTAAACCAGGTATTCTTTGTAAGATAGACTTTGAAAAAGCCTTTGATCATGTTAATTGGGATTTTCTTGAAGAGATCTTTACTCTAATGGGTTTTGGTGAAAAGTGGAGGGGATGGATTAGAAGATGTATGGAATATACAAGATTTTCTATTCTTGTAAATGGCAGTTCTACTAGTTATTTCAAGATTGAAAAAGGCATAAGGAAAGGTGATCCTATTTCACCATTCTTGTTTCTCTTAGTTGGTGAGGCTTTAAATTTCATGGTTAAAAAATCTCAAGAACAAGGCATTCTCACTGGTTTTCAAGTTAAACCAGATGGTCAAATGGTAAGTCATCTTCAATTTGTTGATGATACTTTGGTTTTCTTGAATGCTGATGTGGATCAAGTAAGAAATATTAGATTGGTTCTTCTTTCATTTGAACTCCTAACTGGTCTGAAAATTAATTTTGCTAAAAGCCAGATTTATGGTGTGAGATATGATGGTGATCTATCTATTTTCTCTTCCATTTTGGGTTGTTATCATGGTCTTATGCCTACTTCCATATTGGGAGATAAATGTGGTGGCATTGCTAAATGGAACAAAGTTATTGAGAGATTCTTAATCAAGCTAGCTGGTTAGAAAAACCATTACTCTCCAGAGCAGGTAAAATTACTCTCATTAATAGTGTTCTTTCCATCTTGCTTGTGCATTACATGTCTCTCTTTCAGATGCCTTCTTCTGTGATCAAGAGACTTGAAAAAATTATGAGAGATTTTCTTTGACATGATAATAAATAAAGAAAGAAAATTCATCTATTCAAAAGGGCAGTTTTACGTAGAAGGAAAAGGTCTCGTGGTTTAGGCATCAAAAATCTGAAAAAATTTAATCAAGCTTTATTAACCAAATGGTGTTGGAGATATGCATTTGAGGAAAATGCTCTGTGGAAGTCCATTACAGGTGAAAAATATGGGGTGGGTGAAGTCAGCTGGATTTCTAAGGATCCTAGAACTACTTATGGTACTTTTGTTTGGAAAGCTATCATGAAGTGCATCTCCATCTTCCTGAGGTTTATCAAACTTAAAGTTAATAATGGCAAGAGTACAAGATTCTGGGATGATAATTGGTTATATGACTTTCCCGTTAAAACATGCTATCCAAATTATATGCTCTTACTAGAGCAAAAAATATTTATGTTGCTGACATGGGAGTAGTTGATGGTAACTCAATTAGTTGGAATTTCAGTTTTCCTAGAAGAGTTAATGCTACTGCTACTGTGGAACTGAATCTTCTAAATGTTGATCTTGCTTCTTTTAGTTTTAATCAGGATGCTGAAGATGAGCTAGTTTGGTCTCTAACTAAGAATAATACTTTCTCGGTCAAATCTCTTTATGATACTCTAACTCAAGAGGATGATGCAGTGCCAGATAACCCTATTTTTAAAACCATTTGGAAGTTGAGATGTCCACCAAAGATCAGTTTCTTCTTATGGCTTATTTCTCATAACAGGCTATCTACTAGAAACTTTCTTCTCAGGAGAGGTGTTGATGTTCCTTCTAATTGCTTTTTCTGTAATGAGAACGAGTCCACTTCTCATCTGTTTTTGCACTGCACTTTTGCTAGATTGGTTTGGAATGATTATTTGGGTAAACTTCATTGGTTTTTCATGATGCCCAATGACTAACTCTGCTATTCAAGCATGGCACCTAATGCAGCATAATAAAGCTAGCACTGCAATTTGGAATATGATCCCTGCAGCGATTTTGTGGAGTTTATGGAAGGAGAGGAATGATCGTGTTTTTTCATATAAAAGATATAATGTGCAAGTTGTGGTCAATAAGGCGGTTTATTACTTGTTCTCTTGGGCTCTTGCTTTCAAGGATTATGAAGATGTTAACTCAGCTGAGGTCATGAAAGATTGGTGTAATATTTACTTTCATCCTAACTAAATTTGGTAGTTTGTTACCTCCTTAGTTTCTGCTTTTTGTTTTCTTGATAGGGTGGTATAATCCTGTTATACCCTTCCTTTTTGATCAATGCAATCCTTTCTTTATCGATTTTAAAAAAAATGCGACCATCTTTCATTGGTCGAAGCATTTTACTACCCATATACGTGGACATACTCACAATCTCATATATTGTACATAGGGTCCAGTTTAATTGGGAACCAACCAATAAGTAAGATCAATTGGGCCAATCCTGAATAGAAATGGTCAAATAGAACTATCCATTCTAGTAGAAACATTAGAAAATCTGTGCCTATTCAGTATTCACCGCTACTTAATCTTCGACCTCTAAGGTCAAACTTCACGAATCAAAACCCTTTCTTTTTCAAATTTTCTTCCCTTTGCACGTTCTCTGTCCCTTTCTCATTTCCTCTCTCTAAAATATAGAGATAGAGATTAGAGAGTAACTACTAAGCTTAATTATTAGATTTTCAATTTGGTAGTATTGCAACGACCAATACCTGACTGTAACTTCCCAACTCCCACTCAAGCTACCTGGTCCCACCACCTGACCACAAGATTCTCTCGTAAGTTCATTCCCCTCTTCTTCCCCAGCAATTTTCTTTTTCTTTCTATTAATCCGATTGATCCTCACTCATCTCTCCCCCTCTTTCTAAAAAAGAAAATAACTCTCTTAATTTTCCCTATCTTAACAACTTCAGCAGCTAATTCTCATGGAGGGCTCCGATGGGGAAAACATGCAAGCTGAGGAACAACAAGATTCTTTTACCTCTCAAGATCATCCAGAAGAGAGTGGTTGGACGTTTTACCTGGATGATGATGAATTTTTTCCACGAAATAGCATAGAGAATAGGGTTCAGCCTTCCTCTTCTTCTTGTTACGATGATACACCTTCGATGATTTCTGATGCTGGTTCTCTTGCCCCGTGGAAGTTCATGGATAGTACTACTTCTAAGAAATTGGGATTACTCAATCCGAAGAAGAATAAGAAGAAAATAAACAGTGGTACCGATGATCCTGATATGGAAGATACTGCTAGTTCTCCTGTTAATAGTCCCAAGGTTGGCATGGTAGTTACTTCATATTAATCTTCAATTATACTGTATTGTTATACACGCAACTTTATTTATTTTGTTTTGGTGAACAGGTTAGTAGTATGAAGCAGTATCATCGACAAACGAACTCACCGAGACAAAACCAAGATAATGATGGTGATGATCATATTGATATTGAATACAGTACTTCTCAACAGGTAATTAAATGAAATTACGAATTATGTTTTATTTTATTTTTGACTGAAAAAAGTTTAATTAATTCCGATACGCACCGGTTTACTCTTTTTCTGTTTCTTTTTTGTAGAGGAGGAAGGGAAGTATGTCTGGTGATCATCAACATTTTTCAGCACTACAATTACACGAAGATAAAAACAATCGGATGGATTTTGTTGAAATGAGATCATCACCAAATAATAATAGTAATCCTCGTCAGTTTACAGACCTCAAGGAAAAGGGTCTTTGCGTGGTTCCTCTCTCAATGTTTGTGAACTATCTTAAATGAAGCGTAAACATGTATAAAGTATATAGTATATCCATCATAATCATGAATTTATGCATGTCTAGAAGGGTTATATATCTCTTTCATTCCCTTATTACTTTGTATGTAACAGTTTCAGTATATCCTGTAAATGACCACCATATTAATCATGTCATCTCGGTTATACTGCTGCTAGCTTAATTTTAATAACATTTCGGTTGTATCCGAAAACGGTCTTAGTAAGTAATTATTATCCAACGGTACTAATATGATTAGTGTAGTATTATGTCATCTCGGTTATACTGCTAGCTAGCCTGTGTTCAATATATATGTAAATTGTAATGGATGGTATGTACCTGTTTACATTTAGGCTTAGCTGCAAGTCCAGTACGATGGAATTGTCAATTATGTATTGACGAACAACTTAATTTTATTTATGTAACCACCTTGACTTGAAATATCCCACCGTTAGCCAGGAATCCAGACTTTCATAGTCGAGTTAGATAGATCATCATTTTGGCGCTGGTGTTGCTAATTGAGCGGTTGATAGTTTGCTCCCACGAGTTTTCGTGATATAGTCGACGACATATACATCTAATAATAATTACAAGAGAAGAAAAATAATCCAACTTTGTAAAAATTAATTTGTAAAAGAGAGCCAATGATGATAAAATGACGTACATCCAATTTCCATCCGATAGATTGTAGTTGAAGAAACTAATTAAGTTGGTTGGTGAACTAATCACACCGATCTTTGTTGTTTGTAATTTGATATTCCTAGTCTCCTACTAATTAACAAACAGATTATATCATTCACTTTGTAATCATTATGCTACTCGCCACAATAAATAAATGCCACAAGGTAAATAGAGATTTTAAGAGCCTTTTAGGCTCTGCAAGCTTTTCGATTAATACTCCGATTAGCCAATTTGCACAGTGCATTGTTTGGAACAATTTATTTTTATAAATGTATTATTCAATTAACCGTAATGTATATGTAGATTACTTAAATTTTGAATGCATTCAATGAAACTATTTCTAAATGTACCGGCATATTTGGGGATTATTCAAAGATTTTCAGGGGAATATTTGCTTGCGTATGAGAATTTAAATCTGAATGAATCATGTTCTTTTGCACCCATAACCATATATATTACGTAATCGATTTAATTGAATTAATACAATGATTATCCCTTTAATAAGTATATTCTATAAGTTGAATTAAAAATTAGAACAGGTAAATGCAGACTTGGTTTGGTTTGAAGCTAAAACCTGAGAATCGAAGACCCTCCATGTCCTATTATTAGACTTTGTATTACTCTGTAGTATAATGCATTTGGTATAGGAAATTAACTAAACTATATCGTCAAGTTTTTTTCGGCCAGGCTTCCTAGTCGGGTCTTTTCTTGAAACTTCACATCTTCTATTCTATTTTTCTACTCCTTTTCATGTAACAAAATTGGTTAAAAATACCAAAAACAACAATCCCTAGGTGAAAAAGACACTTAGATTTTGATACTGTTTAAATAGACAAAAATGTAAAAATAGCCAGGATGTAAACAACTTCATCCTACCCATTTTCAAATATTTTTTCTTATTTTTAATTTACATCAGGATGCATCCAGTTTCATCCTTGCTATTTTTTAAGTTTAAGTCAGGATGAATCCAGTTTCATCCTTGCTATTTTCTTGGTGTCCATTTCACCCATAATAATTTTTACTCATCCATTTGAACCATGTTTTAAAAATATTTGGACAAATGACCCATTTTCCATTTTCCCGGACATTTTCTTCAAATTTGTTAATATGCTGATCAACCACAAAGATACCATATGGTAGGTAGAATCATCATAATGTGGTCCTTACGCGAACCTGCAGCCCAAATGGTTGTATGGTTAGTGATGCTTGACATTTAAACGAAATAATTAATTAAGTTGTGTTGCATTATTCATATTATTGGTCTTATATATTCATATAATTAGTCTAAAGCTGAGGGAAAAGGAAGAAGGTATTATAGGGGGCCATTAGGCTTTGATAAAATCTTATGCTACAAAGTCTTTAACCTGCCCAAAGAAAAAGTCCGTATCCTTTATGATGATCATTCAATTATTAATTTACTTTTAGATTTTGTATGATTACAGATAAATTTTGTCACTAAATTTATGGCTAGTGAAATCTAGCTAATGATATGTTCAAAAACAGCATTCTTTTCCTCTCCTTTTCTTTCCAAATTGCAAAAATCCTATTGAAAGCTAATACTTGATGGTATGCAACACCCTGTTAAACCAATTTTGTTTTTGTCATTCAGTGTGCCTGCCCCTCTATAGATTAGATTGGCCTTTCAACTCATTGACATAAAAAACAAAAGTTAAAAAAGTAGTTAAAACATAGGTATCATGAGGGAAGATCTACTCACATGTTGGATGGCAATTTTTTTATAAAATCCAAAGGGCATTAAATTTGAAGCTAATACTTCGGGGATCCGTTCTCCTTACAAGCTCTATATACATACCGAAATGAGAGGATTCTAAAATACTAAACCTCACTATTTATCAATCTAAATTTTAACGGTTGAAATTTCATCGATTTTCAACGATTGATTTTCGAAATAATAAATGGTGGTGTTATATGTCTCGGACTATGCTCGTTTTTGTATGCACGTGCAGCTTTATAAGAGGAACAATTTCTCAGAATATTAAGCTTTATTAGAAAAAACTTCTAAAGCATGAGATAATGTGAGAATAAAAGTGTGAATAGATCCTCCAATATGAAATTATTTATTCTCAAGACTCTAGTTAACTTTTAGTTGGTGTATCGAAAGTGTAATTTTGTACCCCTATAAACCGGATTTATATTTATATCATCTCATTTATCATTTCGTTTGACCAGTTTTCTTACCTCTCTTAAAACAATAGTGAATTTGAAATATAAAAAGTATTAAACACTAGTAAAATTAATGACCAATGAAAGATGAAGGTATGCACACCTCTTTTTCAAGGGGTGCACAAATTTACACTCGCATTTTTGGAAGGTTCCTAATGTTAAATTTATTCATTTGATAATCAAGGCTAAAATCCTAATTAATATTGTGCACAGCATTACTGAATCCAAGTTTGGAATTGATATTTATGTGCTTTTTTTTACCAGAAATTTGCACATAACTAGTTTTCTAATTTAATAAAGTACATAGATTTGCACTAGCTAATATTAGTTGGCATTCTAGTAGGTTTTCTAGTATATTAGTTAGAAGTATATTCAAGGGTTTCATTACAATGTTGTGTGCTAATAATATCGAAATATCATAAGACAAGGACAATAAAACTGTTGGATATTTTAATTAATTGGTATGAAGATTTGAAGGTAATTGATAATGGAGAAGTGGGAACTCTTAGTTCTTCTCGCTCTCTTCTTTATAACTTAGTGTCTCATCTTACTTTCTCTCTCTATTACATGCATGGTCAATATATGACTAGAGAAACATGTGGGGAACACTCCTCCACGTACTGACTAAGCTAATACTTATACAAACTTAATTATATGTTTAACTTCACATTAACTAACAACCTCCTCCTTAATGTGTTGTTATACAACTCCAGTTAACTCACGAAAATTTTGAAATTTTCCCTTTTGAAGAGCCTTGGTGAAATTGTCAGCCAATTGGTCTTCCGTCTTACAATACTTGAGCTGGAGCTCATCATCTTCGACCGCTTCTCGAATGAAGTGACACTTGAGCTTTATGTGTCTTTATCTACAATGCTCGACCGAATTTTTGGACATAACAGTTGTCGATTTGTTGTCACAAAAAATGTTGGTGCTCCCTTCTTGTTTCTCTTGGATGTCTTCCATTATTCTTCTTAGCCATACAACATGAGATGTATCTATTGATGGCGAAATGTACTCCGCTTCCGCCGTGGATTGAGTTACGGTTTATTGCTTCTTCGATGCCCATGTAAATATACCCAAACCAAGAGAAAAATCATACCCCGATGTACTCTTCATGCCATCAATACATCCTCCCAAGTCGCTATCACAACGGCCAACTAATATGACATCCAAATTTTTAGAATACATGATTTCAAAATTTATTTTTCCTTGAATATATCTTAACAACCTCTTTGCCACGCCAATATGTAGATAACTAGGTGAACTCATGAACCTAGAAAGCATACTTGAAGCAAACATAATATGGTCTTGTATGTATAAGGTACAACAAGTTTTCGATAATACCTCTATAGTAATTAAGTCTCATCAAATTTTCTTCCTCCATCATCTTTATTGAGTTTCTCATTCACTACAAGTGGTGTTGATGTCGGGTTACAACCAAGCATACCAAAATTCTTCAACACCTTTTCGGCATACTTGTTTTGAGAAATGAACACTTCATCTTCACTTTGATGAACTTATATACCAAGGAAGTACTTGAGCAAACCCATGTCACTCATCTCATATTTCATCATCATTTATCTCTTGAATTGTTACCCGTAAAAATAAGGTCATCAACATACAAAGCAACAATGAGAATAGACGTACCTTGTGTCTTCACATATACTGTAGGTTAACTCTTGCTTTTGTTGAAGTTTTGCCTTTTGAATAAGTATACTCTATCTCACTATACCAAGCTCTCGGTGCTTGCTTTAGACCGTACAAAGCTTTCTTTAACTTGTATACCTCGTCTTCTTCTCCTTCAATCACAAAACCTTGTGGTTGTTATACATAGACCTCTTCTTGGATTCCTCCATTCGAAAATGACGATTTCACATCAAGTTGATGTAGTAACCAACCTCTTTGAGAAGCTATAGCAATGATGGCTCTAATGGTGTCAAGATGAGCAACCAGTGCAAAAGTCTCATTGTAGTCGATGCCGGGTTGTTGAGAGTATCCCTTTGCCACAAACTTTGCTTTGTGACTTTGAACCGAACCATCCGCATTGTACTTCACACCAATAACTTCTTTGTCACTTGGCCTTGCTACTTTCTTCCATGTGTTGTTATCATTAATGACAACAATTTCTTCTTACATGGCTTTTATCCATACCGGTTCTTTTGATGCTTCTTCAAAATTTTCCGGTTCAACCGTACAATAGTTACATCTTTCATACACTTCATTCAACCTATGCATATTCTTTGGTGTCGATGGTGGTGATGTTGATACAATAGTACTAGGAGACATAGGTGTAGCTGCTCATTGTTCTGTATTTGGTGGTGTTTGAGGTAGTTCTTCCTCATTTTCTTCACCTTCTTCAGCTTCATTTGTTGCTGAATTTTCTTGCTCTTCATCAAAAATAATGGTTCTCTTCTCAATTTTATGTTCTTCCCAATTCCATGAAGAAGCTTCATCAAACAAGATATCACGACTTGTGATCATTGTGTTGTTTTTCAAGCTAAACAACCTATAACCTTTTGATTGGAGGCTCTAGTCGAGAAATATACATTTCCCACTTGATTCATCAAGCTTTGTTCTCTTTACCTTTGGAATTTGAGAATAACACACACCACCAAAAACTTTGAGATACCTTACCGATGGTTTTCTCCCACTCCATTCTTCAAAAGGAGTTTTGTCCCATACGGCTTTTGTTGGACATCTATTCATCAAGTAGACGGCGATGTTAACGGCTTCAGGCCAAAAATATTTAGGCATACACTTCTCATGAAGCATGGACTTTGCCATCTCCATCACGGTTTGGTTCTTTCTCTTGGAAACACCATGTTTTAGGAGTATAACCCACAGTTTGTTGCCTTTCCAAGCCTTCATCTTCACAAAATTTATCAAATTATTTGTTGTATTCTTTGCCTCTATCACTTCTCAAAACTTTGATGTAATGACCACTTTGCTTTTCAACAAGGCTTTTGAACTTCTTGAATATGCTAAAAGCTTCGGATTTTTGTTTCATGAAGTACACCCAAGTCATACGACTAAAATCATCAATGAATAAGATAAAATATTTATTACCTCCATGAGTTGGTGTTTTCATTTGTCTACATACATCGGTATGTACCAAACAAAGAAGTTCTTTTGCTCTCCATGCTACAACTTTTGGAAATGATTGGCGATGTTGCTTCCCAAGTGCACAACCTTCATACACTCCATCCTTGTGGTTGATATGTTGTGGAAGTCCTTGCACAATGTTCTTGTTGGAAAGCACCTTGAGACTATTGAAATTCAAATGCTCAAGTCTTTTATGCCATAACCATGTTTCATCAATGGTTTCCATTCTCATTCAACATTCTTCTCTTTTTCAGACACAATTGGAATGCTTTTATTCTTCTCCATCTTGATACTCTTTATTACTTGTCTCTTGTCCTTGTGTCTCTTGTCATAAATGGTGCAATATCCATCTTCAAAATGGACCGCGTACCCAAGCTCCACAAGTTTCCCAACACTAAGCAAATTTTGTACCAAGTCCGGAACATATAATACATCTCTAATATATTTTGCTCCATTGATAGTTTGCACACATATTGTACATCTTCCGTTAGATTGAACCATGTTTCCATCCGATGTCTTTACTAGAGAATTTATGGAAGTATCCATATCAACAAACAAGCTCTTCTCATCGGATATATGAGTTGTACAACCACTATCTACAAACCACACTTCACTTTTTGAAGTCACCATAGCACTTTGACAAGTATAAAACAAGTTTTTTTCTTCTTCTTCTTTCTCTTCTGCTCTACCGGCTTGTTCATCACCTTTGTATCCACAATCCTTCTCCAAATGTCCATACTTCTTACAATGATAACATTGGGGTTTTCCTTTGTTCCAATAATTCTTCTCCAAATGAACATTCCTCTTGCAAAAATGCATCTTGGTGCTTGTGAAGAATCATTCTTTGTGTAGTTGTTGGAGTTAGATCTGTAGATGGTGGATTTTCGACACAGGATAAAACCGTAAACCCATAATTATACGAACTCCTGATCCAGCAATCAGATGTGATTATTGAGACACGGGTCTCTCATCGAATCCTCTGACTGAGAATACTGTCTCTCAGAGTACATGCAGATATGTAGTCTCTCGGCTGGACAACGGACTATCTCATGAATACTGAACACTTCAGTAATTATTTTTATATAGAATCACGAGATTGACGGCTCCTAGACAGCTTGCTCTGCTAGTATAGAGCGATAACGTCTTCAGGATACAAACAACAAGTTTCCCTAACTATATAAAGGATATGAAGCTCCAGCAAGCTCATGTCAGAATAATTAATGCTCCTAGACAGCTTGCTCTGCTAGTATAGAGCCATAAGTTAATTATTCCTAAATTCTTGGATTCATCCACTGAATTTCCAAAAATGTTCAAATATTTTCGCAATATTTCGTTACTTCAATCTATGGTTCTTTCCAGCAGAATTCCATGGGTTAGTAATAAATATTCAACGCACGGGCGTCTGAGCTACCTCCGAGTAATCCCCGGCTCAAATGGTCTAAGTGTACTCAACGATGATGCACTAACAATCACCGCACGAACGGGTATTTCAAAATACGACGAAACGATGAACCTATGCAAAATAGGAAGGAAAATAATAAATAATTAAAATATTGACCAAGGCGCCAGGGGATTGAGCTCACCGACCGGCCGGCCGTGTCGTGGCTAATCCCACGCCAGTTTTATATTTTATCATATTTTTTGTTATTTTCCTTGATCTTATGAAAATCCTTTCATTTGAACAAACATCCTTCGTTTGAGAAAACTCCTCAGTTTCATGGTGCTTCCTTCGCACGAAGGAAATAATATAAAATTGGGAAAAATATTGTGGGGCCGTGATTGTTGGTTAACCGGCCATGCCTTGATCCCGGCCGGCCCCACACCTCATGGTTCCTCATTATTTTGTTATTATTTTCCTAATCTCATGAAAACTCCTTCATCTCATGGTATTTTCATAAATACATGAAAAATAATATAGAATTAGGGAAACCGTGGGACCGGGCCCCAGCCGGCCGGCCATGACCTAGACGGTCCCACACGCCCCTTTATTTTATTATTATTATTTTAAGGTTTCCTTCATCCCGTGAAACTCCTTGTTTTCATGGTATTTCTCTCAAATTAGGAAAATTCCTTCAAATCATGGAAAAATACACGGAAAATACATAAAAATTAGGGAAACTCGTGGGACCGGGCCCAAGCCGGCCGGCGATGCCCTAGCCGGTCCCACACGCCCTTATTTTTATTATTTTAATATTATTTGCTTCCTTGATCCCATGAAACTCCTTCACTTCAAGGAAACTCCTTAATTTCAACAAATTCTTTTATTTCATGATATTTTCATAAAATCATGAAAAATAATATAAAATTAGGAAAAGGCACCATGGGACCGTGGTCACTGGCCGGCCGGCCATGGCTTGGCTTCAGCGGTTCCATGCTTTATCATTCCTTCATTTTATAATTATTTTCATTCATCTCATGAAGTTTCCTTAGTTTCAGCAAAACCCTGATTTTATTGTATTTTCTCAAATGGTTGCTCAAACGCACGCCACAAAATATCAAAATTCTCAGGACTGAGACGCGGACGTGTTGACGACGTGAGCATGTTACCTTGACCGACCAAGGTTGGCTCTTTGGTTCGTAATGATCCGGTCCCACGTATTTTCATGGTTTGACCTAATTTTGGAATTTCATGAAGTGATCGTCATTCGATCCCACGACCATCAAGGGTTGGTTTCATGACCCCTTGGTCGGTCTCTCACCTCTCCATAATTAATTAGGTTTTATCACCTAAGGCTCAGACGAGCATTATATGAAAAATGATTGAACCAGCATTTGATCATCTTTTCACCAACTCTTCAAGGGGTCTTGGTATTTGCTCACGCGAGCATATGGACGCACATGGTCGACCCACGGTCTCATCTAGCCGGTCCTCCTTCATTCCATGGTTAAAATTTCAATAAACTATCACTCGGTCATCAATTGATCAAATTAGGGTTTCTGAGTCCAAGGATCATAATTCCAGATTCGAACGCTAATAATTTTACGACGATCTCATGATCACCATTTTATTATACTCGGTTCAACTACCAGTATTCTAATTAATGTTTTATTTCGGTCACGCTTCCAATAATTCATCAGACGAGCAACACTTGCTCAGATGAGCAATATTTTCTCAAACCAAGGATATTGGTTCAACTTTCAATATTCAACAATTCATCGAATGAGCAATACTTGCTCACCTCAACGTGAGAATTACACCTCTGTCTCAACGGACACGTTCAATTCATGAGTTTCAGAACATTTTGCAGAATCATATTCAACTCAGCAAATACATGGACTCATCGTTCCATGAAGTCAGCAACTGACTAAATATGTCTGCCCTGCAGACTCCACGTTCACGAGACATCAATCATGTCACTTGGGGGGATATCAACTAGGGTTTTGGTCTGGCGGTCTACGGCACGTGTGTTCATACACACAATGGAATGTGAGCAAGTCGTGCAATCAGTTGAAGGAGTTAACAAAGTAGTGGATGGGAAGTCGACCAAGTCTCCGCACGATGAGCAACTGGTTTCAAACACGATTTCCATTTCCCCACTCTTTGATTCCATCAACTGCCACACATCATGGGATCATGATGTCTACAATTCCATCAATATAAATAAGTCTCTGAAATCATGATTGAATATACAACGATCTCACGTCTCACAAACAACACGAGATCAACACCTCATCAATTGAGAAATTACTCTCAACTGAGAAACTTCAATCCTTCAGAACTTATCTTATTCAGAATACACAACACACCAACAATCCTTGATCACCATTGATCTCACACATTTCTCAGCTTCCCTCCTACAGATCGACCCATCCTCTCGTGTGACCGAATTTACTCTGGAACGACCATTGTCTTGGTTTAGGCCGGAGTACTACAGATTGATCTCTCGAACTTAAAGCACTCCCTTCTTGCAGTGCATCTGTGTGAGGTTGAACATTTCTCTCGGTTCAAGGAGTCTCCTCCGTACGGTCGTCTCCTCAATCCCGTAAAAACCAGCAAATTTTTTTGCCCCATCTACAGATTAGCGACCACAGTGGGAGATCATTCTCTCGGTTGCAATCTCACAACTCCACAAGATGGCTGGTCTTAGGTCTGGGTTAGTCACAATTTCCAACGCAAACAGCGCTAGCACTAGCAACAACAACAACAACAACGAGGATATCCCGAAAACGATTCCGTCCTCTAACACTGACGGTGGTGATGTCACTCCTCCTCACGTCAACGCGGATGGTCATACTTTGTTCGGCCGACACCCTGAGGAAGTCAGAGGGAATCTACCACCTACCATTGTTTATCTCATCAAAGTGCAAGAGACTTTTGCAAAGAATCAAACCGATATGGCTACAACACAGAAGGAGATATTTAATCAACTGAAGGCTCTCACTGATACAATTGATGATGATGAAGCTCGCAAAGATGCGGACGATCCATCGGCAAAACAATCATCAAACTTCATCACTCAGGAAGATTTAGAACACCTTCTGTAGAACCGTGGAAAGGACAAGACCCCACATGTCCATCGTCACCAGCCTCTATAACCTGCTGCTACGCAGAGGATTCCTATTCCAAAAGGTTATATCTCTCCAACCTTTACTTTGTACGACGGAACCGACAATGCTCGGGAACATGTTTCTCGGTTCCTGGAAGCTTTGGGTGAACATGAGCATAACCATGTTGTTCGCCTCAATGAATTTTCAAAATCCTTGAAAGGAAGAGCGTACACCTGGTACAACAACATTGCACCAGGAACTATCAACAGTTGGGGAGAAATGGTTAATGCTTTCTATAGGAAGTATTTCTTCGTTTCAGAGCAAGTTACCCTCTCTGATCTCGGAAGGATGTTTCAAAAGAACAACGAACATCCTAACGATTATGTGAAAAAGTTCAGAGTTCAAGCGTTGGATTGCCATGATCCAAATGTCACAGAGCAGCAACTTGTGGACTTATGCATCAACGGAATGATTCCGGTCTACAGAGCCTTATTGGAGAATATCAGGTTCCAGACCTTCTCAGAACTCCATGAAGAAGCCAAGAGGTCGGAAACTATTGCACCTGCTCTATTAGAAAGGACTAAGACTGCAAAAGCTGAAGAACCATGAGAGGCCAGAGGCAGCAACAAACGTTTGATCAACAAAAAATACAACCTTAAACCTTCCACAAATGTTGTCGCGGAAGGAAGCAGACGGAAAGCTGATCCACAACATAAGAATACTTCCTCATCCCCTTCAAAAGCGCAAAAGAAAGATAATGGGCAAGCTCCTCCTCAACACAAGGAAGATCCAGAAGCACCTGATTTTCCCTGCTCCATTGAAGAAGTTATCGAATTACTGGACGCCTTGATTCAAGACGGTGCAATCAAGTTGCCATATGTCAAGAAGGAACCAACTGAAGAGTCCATGGAAAATCCTCGGTACTGTCGCTTTCATAGGTTCGCCAGTCACCCCACAAGTGATTGTAAAACTTTGAAACGCATATTCATAGAAAAGGTAGAATTGGGAGAACTCAACCTGGGGATTGAATGAGTACACAGAAACCCCCTTCCAGTCCGAACCTTTACCATCTCTGAGCCTCCTGTTAAAGAAGCAGTTCAATCCTTAATCGAGCATGTCTGTGAATTGCTATACTTACCAAAGACTCAAAGGAAAGACATGTTTGCGGCATTAAACCACATCGTGTCAGGAAAGTGTCTGTTGATTCAAGAGACACTCACTGAGCCTCCAGCAACGGACAAAGAAATGTATGACTGGGGACTGCTCACCACGGTGCACATCAAAGGAAACGAGTTCAAGAGAGCATTTTTTGATGTCGGCACTGCCGTCAACATCATCCATTTAAAAACTCTCAGAGCCGCTGGCATTACTCGACAGGAAGCTACTCATGCCCCCATGGCAATCAGAGATCACGAAGGAGTTTCCAGAGACGCGTACGACTACGTCATCCTCAAAGTCAAAGAAAATTTGGTCTGCACTGAGACCAAGTTTTACATAATCTGAGAAGATCCAGGATATGATATGATTCTTGGACGCACATGGATTCATGATGGGAAGGTGACGCTGACACCTTCAATTACACATCTCTCCACTGAAAAAACATCTAACTCAGAGGAAGAGAAAGAAGATACCTCACCGTTCGAGTATCTGGAGGAGGTCAAATCCTTGACGGAACTTACACAAAAGCCCGAGGAACACCCAAACGCTTTCGTCAAGAGATTTCACACTCAGGCAAGTCTTATTCCTTCTCATGTGCCCATATCGTCAGTTTTCAAATATGCTTATTTGGTTCAAGGGCTTCACTCCAACAAACAATTTAGCAATCACAAAATTCTATGAGTGGATAATCTCGCCTCAGCAATATTTCACCCAATGGTTGGGTCCAGAATATCTTCAAGTGGATCATCCTATCAACATATTCATTGCTGAAGATGTGGCTAAGCATGACAGACATTATGAGGGATACTCCTTCCTGCACGAGTGTCCACATGTGCCACAACCACGGAATCCCACCACACGAGGAATTCCGAATCAACAGAAGATATTCAAGGCACGAACGACCAAACCTAACAAGTTTTGTGAAGGGGACCTGGTTCTCAAAGCAGTTCAGCGCAATCTTCACTCGGCAAGAAACTCCAATTGGGAAGGACCATTTATGGTTGCTAAATCCATAATCGGAGGATACTACAAACTGATCAACACAGATGGCAGAATCCTTCCAGTAATTCACGATAATTAGCTTAAGGCGTTTGTCTGAAATTATCAGGCATTTGAGGTACTGGGCGTTTGAAGCATTCATGGCGTCTGGATTTGGCATTTAGGATTTTCTTTCATTGTATCTCAATTCCTCCAAAACGTTTGCAATACTTGCAATCAGTATTTGAATTCAGAAATTTATCAAAATTCAGTTCATATTTCTTACAAGAAAATCTCTATCAAATCCAGAAGAAAATCCTTAACCATCTACCAATCCAAAACCAACTAATATCAAAATCCAAATAAAAACCTCACATCTCTCAGAAGTTCAGAAGTTCAAGAGATTATGAAAAAGGAATCAAAGAAAATCAACAAAAAAGGGTTTTTGCTCCTCTGCATCCTTCAAGACTTGCAAAGATGCCTTCTCATTGTTCAGTTCTTCAGTCAGCCTGGCAATCTTGTCTTCTTTCTCCATCACAGAATCATTGGGAAAGGATATGTTGTTCTCACATGAGTCCTTGATAGCGTTCATTTGCTTACGAAGCCACTTCACATTGAAGCCAAGTCTTTCTGAATTCTCCAAATTAAACTCCCAATCAAAGAGTATATCTGGAGTCACAGTATTTCTGGCCCTAGTGCATATATCACTCACGACACGCACGATAATACTTACTTGCATTTTTAAGGCATAAGCACATCCAGGGTTCTTATCAACGATCATGTGACCAAACTTCTTCCATATTTTCTCATACAAGCCTGCATATCCAATGGGAACGCTGAATCCACCAACTAGTTCATGATACAGGAGTGAAGCATCAAATGTAGAAACAAAAGCAACTCCTGCACTTGGATATTCATGCACCACTATACGGTTCTCAATTACTGGGGCAGCTTCTACAATCAGGGCAACAGTATTCTCTACCGGTGTTTCAGTTTCTTCTATCACTGAAGCAGCAACAATCTGGGTTTCCACAACTTCAGTGACAACCTTCTCATGTACTTGAAGTGCAGGGATGGTTGTTTATTCATCAATAACTCCAGGGCAGTTCCAGTTATCCTCATTGGATTCAATATCCTCAACTTCGGTATTTGACACCTAATACGAAGATTACTTGAGGTTAGAGTCATTTCAGCATGAAACCAAGTGAGATTATAAAATACAGTATACAATCAATGCAACATCATCAAAGTTCATCATTATGCACCCAAGACGCGAGCAAATATCATGAAAGTCATGAAGATACGTTTTACGGTAACCTCGTCTGAAGAAACTGTACTCTTCCCTGTACTATAATACAAACTGGGAGAAATCTATAAGGAATATGAATATGGGTTATATACCATTCTCTTCGTATGGATGTCCTCTACAACATGTCAAAATTCCATACCAATACGATGAACGAGCAAGGAGATGTGGCCAAAACATTGAGAAACATACCATCTGAAAAAGTTCTGAAAGTCTCCTGGAAGTTTACTATTTCGCCTTTTTCGGGCCCTGAACGTGCTCAAAACTTAAAAATCTTCTATGCTAAAGCTTGGAAATTTTCCGGGCATGAATATGCATATGCATATCATGAAAATCCGACTCCAGATGAAGGTTTTACGGCATTTTTGCTAAAAAACTGAGTTTTGAATTTTCTGACGGCGAATTTCGACTAAGTTTTTCGTATATACACATGGATTCTCATTCATTCATTCACAAACCAGAACTTTCATACTTCTATGAATAGGATACAAGACATGTACTTACTTGGGGAGTATCCTAAGTGTTCGAGGAATTGGGATTGTCCGTGTTAACGACAAAGGGCTCATTACTTCTATTCGGCTCCGATTCTTTGGAAGTGCCTTCGTCTCTATTCTCAGAGGATGGTGGAGTATCAGCACTCTCCGTCTCCATGACGACATCCTCTTGGACACATACTCAACAATCAACATTTTATCTAAGTAGAAGGAGGATCCTTCACTGGAGGCTGACCATCCATCACGTAATCACGCAACCGCTGAAGTTGTTGATCCCAAAAGTCTACATAACCTGGAGTTACATATGAAAATCTCTCGGAGCAAGGGAACCAGTAATTACTTCCTTCCACATGAGTATGGTCTAAATGGGTTCTAAGCTGTTCAACTGATGGCTTCCTCCTTCGAAAAGTTAGAACACACTGATCCATACCCATCTGTCGAGCTGCTTTGTCAATATTATATTCCTCCACTGAAAGTCCTTCGTATATATCCGATATCAAATGACCAGGGGTGCAACTCAACATGAAAGATCTTTCGCTATCACTCAGATTTGCACCAGACATCATCATCACACTCTCTCTAGTATTGAAAGTTGTTGGCTGGGAAACATAAGCAGGAACTGACACCCACGGGCAGAAGTTGAACTCAGATTCATCATCCAACACATCAATGAGGCGTGATTTAGACCGAGGCTGCTTTGTAGACCAACGCATGATCCTGGCATTATCTTTTTCAGAGAAAATGTGACGAGCATCAGCATTCGGTCCTTTCAAAATATTACGTGGAATAGGCGCATAATTCTTGAAGTGCTCCCACATCAAAGCTTGAAGAAACATCGTATTGGCATAGCACTCAATCTTCATAAATTCATTCGATACACTGGAGTCTATAACCAAGGAGTCTAAGTTAGAATACAAAGAACCCAGGAACAGGCTACCTATTGGGAGTTGCTCACCTTGAGCCATCTTGATAGCAAATGGGATCACGAAGGGATTCAAAAAGTTTCCACTGTCTTCAAATATGTCTCTCGACAGCCATAAACATAAGAAGGCAGCAATGGGTAACATACCGTCGATGGGACTATCAGAAA
The DNA here is from genome assembly GCF_003573695.1 of Papaver somniferum. NCBI lineage: Eukaryota > Viridiplantae > Streptophyta > Magnoliopsida > Ranunculales > Papaveraceae > Papaver > Papaver somniferum. The sequence continues at coordinate 151,404,631 of NC_039358.1, read as the reverse complement.
CCTCGTCTTTTGTCCACCAGCGTGTCAACCAGTGAGCATAGAAACCTTTACTGCCAGACGCCTTATTCACTTTCTTCATTGCAGCTGTCAAGATGTTGGAAATTCCAGTCTCCCCATCTGAAAGATCTCAAGGGAGATTGCCCGTGATTGGGAGATGCATCAAAGAAGCCACATCCTCTAAGGTAACGGTAAACTCTCCCCATCTGCATATAAAGGTGTGGTTGGGAATACACCAATGAGCAAGTAGAGCCACAATACCTCTCGCATCATGGAAAATGAATAAGTCTCCGGAAGCCTGAATAGCTCTCGTCACTTGCGCCTGGTCGAGCATAGACCTGACATAAGGGAAACCCAGCATATGTCTCGCCCATCCAGAGAATTTTTCCAAAGGTCGTCGAAAAAGCTTAAACTCTATGATTGATGCAAGGAAGATACCTCGTTCAAGACAAAATCGAATCACTGTCTTAGGAGTCACCAATTTCTTCTGAGTAACATTTCTGGGATTTATCAGAAGACGATATGCTAGAGATTTGAGATATTTTTCAGCTTCCTCCTGAACCTCAAAAAATGCATCATCCACATTCGGAACATTGTTAATTCCAGAGGCTTCATCCTCTTCTTCGCCAACGGAAGTCCCATCCATACATGTCTCATATCTGGTGATATCATCATCAATACACATTTCATCTCTCGAAGTGTCATTAGCCTGGGAGTTGGACATCTTTGCGAAGTAGCTGTAAAATTCACACTGCATTCTACTTCAGTATATCATCAAGATGACGAAGTCATGCAAATGGAAATGCTAGCATCTGCAAAAATGGTAACTCTTAACTCTTACCTTTTACGCTTCCACTAATGATAGTGATAGTAATGCTAGAGTTAACACCTCAAAAATCGTTCGTCTCTTAGAAACCTACAAAAACGAACGAAACTCAAATTTTCACAAAATCATGAACATTTCTATTATGTGAACATTCACCATGGAATTATGAAAACTAAAACATTATTTCATCATAAATAATTGTTTACTTTGAACATCGCTCAAAATCAAACTTGTTTTTGAAAATATATGTTTACAAAAATATAAACGATAATTCACGTTTTATCTTTTGCGAGTGATAACTCATGCTAAAAAAAAAGACACACTCTTTTACGTGAGCATGTCACGGTTTTGCATACAAAAATATTTTTCGTGAACAGACCATGATTTTATATAAAAAAAAAAAAACTATTTTCCTTCGTATCGTCGTTCGTCTTTAAAACGAAGGTTTATTTCAATTTTGTGAGAGCTCACGCCTTATAAGATAAAGTTTTGATTTACATGAAAGCTCATCAACAAAATTTTATCACTGGACACAAGTTCATGTATAAAAAAAAAATCCTTCGTACTATCGTCATTCTCTAAAATGAAGGTTTATTTCGGTTTCATGAAAATTCACTCTTTTTATGATAAAACCTTGGTTCACATGAAAGCTCATAAACTAAGTTTTATCACTGGACCTAGGTCTACATATATTAGAAAAAATCTCCCTCCTAAATCAGGGATTATTATTAGTTTTCAAAACTAACGATCAAACGAACATACGTTTTCAAAAACGAGGGTTTTTCAACAAAACTCGCACTAATATATGCACATATATGATTTCAACATGATCACTTCATGAAACTCATATAAACATCAGCAAAAAAAAAATCCACACCTGGACGGTGGCGGCGGCGGTCGGTGCTCTGGCGTGAAAAGTTTCTCCTCCTGCTGCTGCCGTGAAGGTGGTGGAGAGGTGATGAAGGTGCTGGTCGTGGGAAAAATAATAAAAAATAAGGGATTAATTCCATTTTATATCAAATTTTATTTCCAAAAACCTAATTTTACAAGAATTTCATTATTGGGCCCGGCCCACGAATCCTAAATGACCAAGGTCCCGTCGTCCAAACCAGCGGTTCAACACCAATTTATGCTCATTAGACGATGCTCTATCATTCCACTGGGATCTTCATTCAAGTCGTGGTTTGCGCGCACTATCAAAATCCGGTAACATCTTAACTCACGACTAAATGCAATTACTTATATTGTTTATGACCGGAAAATCACCATTCAATGCTGACTGAGGAACGACTTTCCTCACTAAGCAGGGGACTTAATGTAAATGGTGGATTTTCGACAAAGGCTAAAATCGTAAACCCATAATTATACGAACTCCTGATCCAGCAATCAGATGTGAGTATTGAGACACGGGTCTCTCATCGAATCCTCTGACTGAGAATAGTATCTCTCAGAGTACATGCAGATATGTAGTCTCTCGGCTGGAAAACGGCATATCTCATGAATACTGAACACTTCAGTAATTATTTCTATATAGAATCACGAGATTGACGGCTCCTAGACAGCTTGCTCTGCTAGTATAGAGCGATAAAGTCTTCAGGATACAAACAACAAGTTTCCCTGACTATATTTTCGCAATATTTTGTTACTTCAATCTATGGTTCTTCCCAACAGAATTCCATGGGTTAATAATAAATATTCAACGCACAGGCGTCTGAGCTACCTCCGAGTAAGCCCCGGCTCAAATGGTGTAAGTGTACTTAACGATGATGCACTAACAATCACCGCACGAACGAGTATTTCAAAATACGACGAAACGATGAACCTATGCAAAATAGGAAGGAAAATAATAAATAATGAAAATATTGACCAAGGCGCCAGGGGATTGGGCTCACCGACCAGCCGTCCGTGCCATGGCCAGTCCCACGCCAGTTTTATATTTTATCATATTTTTTGTTATTTTCCTTGATCTTATGAAAATCCTTTCATTTGAACAAACATCCTTCGTTTGAGGAAACTCCTCAGTTTCATGGTGCTTCCTTCGCACGAAGGAAATAATATAAAATTGGGAAAAATATTGTGGGGCCGTGATTGTTGGCCAACCGGCCATGCCTTGATCCCGTCCGGCCCCACACCTCATGGTTCCTCATTATTTTATAATTATTTCCCTAATCTCATGAAAACTCTTTCATCTCATGGTATTTTCATAAATACATGAAAAATAATATAAAATTAGGGAAACCCGTGGGATCAGGCCCCAACCAGCCGGTCCCGCACGCTCCTTTATTTTATTATTATTATTTTAAGGTTTCCTTCATCCCATGAAACTCCTTGATTTCATGGTATTTCTCTCAAATTAGGAAAATTCCTTCAAATCATGGAAAAATACACGGAAAATACATAAAAATTAGGGAAACTCGTGGGACCGGGCCCAAGTCGGCCGTCCATGCCCTAGCCGGTCCCACACGCCCTTATTTTTATTATTTTAATATTATTTGCTTCCTTGATCCCATGAGACTCCTTCACTTCAAGGAAACTCCTTAATTTCAACAAATTCTTTTATTTCATGATATTTTCATAAAATCATGAAAAATAATATAAAATTAGGAAAAGGCACCATGGGACCGTGGTCACTGGCCGGCCGGCCATGGCTTGGCTTCAGCGGTTCCACGCTTTATCATTCCTTCATTTTATAATTATTTTCATTCATCTCATGAAGTTTCCTCAGTTTCAGCAAAACCCTGATTTTATTGTATTTTCTCAAATGGTTGCTCAAACGCACGCCAGGAAATATCAAAATTCTCAGGACTGAGACGCGGACGTGTTGACGACGTGATAATGTTACCTTGACCGACCAAGGTTGGCTCTTTGGTTCGCAATGATCCGGTCCCACGTATTTTCATGGTTTGACCTAATTTGCGCTTGCACGTATTAGGTCCAAGACTCTTCCAAATAATTTTGGAATTTCATGAAGTGATCGTCATTCGATCCCACGACCATCCAGGGTTGATTTCATGACCCCTTGGTCGGTCTCTCACCTCTCCATAATTAATTAGGTTTTATCACCTAAGGCTCAGACGAGCATTATATGAAAAATGATTGAACCAGCATTTGATCATCTTTTCACCAACTCTTCAAGGGGTCTTGGTATTTGCTCACGCGAGCATATGGAAGCTACATGGTCGATCCACGGTCTCATGTAGTCTTTCCTCCTTCATTCCATGGTTAAATTTTCAATAAACTATAACTCGGTCATCAATTGATCAAATTAGGGTTTCTGAGTCCAAGGATCATAATTCCAGATTCGAACGCTAATAATTTTACGACGATCTCATGATCACCATTTGTTATACTCGGTTCAACTACCAGTATTCTAATTAATGTTTTATTTCGGTCACGCTGCCAATAATTCATCAGACGAGCAACACTTGCTCAGATGAGCAATATTTGCTCAAACCAAGGAATATTGGTTCAACTATGAATATTCAACAATTCATCGAATGAGCAATACTTGCTCACCTCAACATGATAATTACACCTCTGTCTCAACGGACACGTTCAATTCATGAGTTTCATAACATTTTGCAGAATCATGTTCAACTCAGCAAATACATGGACTCATCGTCCCATGAAGTCAGCAACTGACTAAATACACGTCTGCCCTGCAGACTCCACGTTCACGAGACATCAACCGTGTCACTTTGGGGGATATCAACTAGGATTTTGGTCTGACGGTCTACGGCACGTGTGTTCATACACACGATGGAATGTGATCAAGTCGTGCAATCAGTTGAAGGAGTTAACAAAGTAGTGGATGGAAAGTCGACCAAGTCTCCGCACGATAAGCAACTGGTTTCAAACACGATTTCGATTTCCCCACTCTTTGATTTCATCAACTGTCACACTTCATGGGATCATGCTGTCTACAATTCCAGCAATATAAATAAGTATCTGAAATCATGATTGAATATACAACGATCTCACGTCTCACAGACAACACGAGATCAACACCTCATCAATTGAGCAATTACTCTCAACTGAGCAACTTCAATCCTTCAGAGCTTATCTTATTCAAAATACACAACACACCAACAATCCTTGATCACCATTGATCTCACACATTTCCCAGCTTCCTTCCTACGGATCGACCCATCCTCTCTTGTGACCGAATTTACTCTGGAACGGCCATTGTCTTGGTTTAGGCTGGAGTACTACAGATTGATCTCTCGAAATTAAAGCACTCCCTTCTTGCAGTGCATCTGTGTAAGGTTGAACATTTTGCTCGGTTCAAGGAGTCTCCTCCGTACGGTCGTCTCCTCAATCCCGTAAAAACCAGCAAATCGTTTTGCCTCATCTACAAGATCCTTCTTTCTTCCATTTTCCCTTTCCTTTGAAGTTTGATGTTGATTCACTCTTGTACTCATTCTTCTTCATTGCTAAATTTTTTGAGTCCAAGTTAAGTTTTGATTGAAATGCACTCTCAATTGACTTTTCAGAGTGTCTTAACAACCTTTGTTCTTACACCTTCAAAGAAACCCATAATTCTTGTGACTTTAATGTAGAGAAATCTTTAGTCTCTTCCAAAACCGCCACGATGGGTTCAAATTTTTCGACAAGCATATCAAAATCTTCTCACATATTGTTGTTTCTTCCATATTCTCACCACATATCATCATTTTATTAACAATTTCAACTACTCTAGATGAAAATTCATTTAAACATTCATTCTAAGATTCTCAAAATCTCTTCTATATGAATGTAATTTTAATTCCCTTACCTTCGTATTGCCTCCATACTCTTGTTGTAGAAGATCCCAAGCTTCTTTAGCTTTATATGAATGGATTAATCTTGGTAGAATGGTGTCTCCAACTCCTTGTTAAATGTACATGGAAGCTTTAGCATTCTTCTTCCTATTCTCCTTAAGTAAATCCTCTTGGGGTTGTTCTAGATTTGATGTATCTTCAGTTTCATCATACCCATCTTAACAATCTTCCACACATCTTGAGACATGAACAAGGTTTTCATTTTGATGGCCCAAAAATCATAATTTCTCCATGAAAAAGTGGTATTGAAGGTTGTTGAATTTATAGATTTTAGTTGCTACTACTTGCCATTGATTTGACTGAAGATTGATTGAAAATTTGGGTTTTTTCTTTTCTAGATCTAGATTTTAAAAACTTTGTTTGTTGCTGATTTTTTTTTATTTAATGGGTATTGATTGATTATTTTTTTTTGCTCCACTAGGATCAAGTCTAATAGATCTAAGCTCTGATACCAATTGTTAGATATTTTGATTAATTGATACGAATATTTAAAGATTTGAAGATAATTGATAATGGAGAAGTGGGAACTTTTAGTTCTTCTCACTCTCTTCTTGATAACTTAATGTTTCATCTTACTCTCCTCTCTATTACATGGTCAATATATGACTAGAGAAACATGTGGGGCACACTCCTCCACATACTAACTAAGTTAATACTTATACTAACTTAATTACATGTTTAACTTCATATTAACTAACAAAAACAAACAAATTTAATATATTTAAGACAACTATACCGTTGGTTCTTAATCAAATAATAATAATCAAAGCAAACTAAAATAACAATACAAATTAGTTTCTCACCAACGATACTACTAAATGCTTCTTGATCTCAAATAAAACTTTAAACTAAGGCAATGCAAGATGTTTCACCTAATTAGATTACTCATATATATTAACAAGTTGGCTTCCCACACATCGATCAAGATGTGTGTTAAAGGAAGGATTTTGCAAGAATACAAGACTCCCTATTTACAGAGTTGTGACCAATGCTTGTTTGAACACAAGATCTACCAATTTTGAAATTCCTTAATATATGAAATAAATGTTTATTTTCGAAATTAGCAGATATAATTGTATTTCAACTCATAAACCGATTACTATCATAGGATGGTAAGCATATTTTTCGATACCATATATAATATTGAAAATCGGTTTACAATATCTTTGCCTTGAGTATCGAAGGAAAATACTTGAACAATAAGATACTAGAGTTTAACACATTTTCAAATATTATTCAGACACTTATGAACATTCCCAATATAACTCGTTTACATATTGATGTCTGCAGAAACTTGATGACAACAGACATATAGAAAATGTAAAACAAGTCAGACATGGTCAGTATCGGTTCTATACTTAGGATCGGTCATGTGATCTGTGATAAGTCCTTTTTTGGACTACGAAACAAGTTTCACAAGTTTACTTCCTTAAACTATGTTTCTGGAAGTTCAACACACTAAATATTAACAAGTTACCGATTAGTGCAACATTGAGAACATGAAGTCGATATAGAAACCATACTTCGTAACTGCATATACTTAAGTTGTATAAACAATTATTGCATATAATTCTTTATGATACCTTGATCATAGTATAATTACCAAGTTACTAATACTAAAGTCATTGTAACAAAGTTAACTTTATATGTTATATTTTCAATGAATAAAAACTTGAAAGAACAAAAGAAAATTAAAAATGGAAGAAGTCAAGTCTATAGTTACTAACCCCAAACTGAATGATGATATTTTCATTGTATTTTATACATTTTCAAGTTTTCATGAGTTACTAGAAAAAGTCTCAACATTTATATGCTCTTAGTCTAACCTATTCAAGGCGACTACGAGCTTTGGATCTAAATTTGGTAACAAAACTTGACATCCCAACGCTTGGTGGGTTCAACCGAGAAATGCTCTCACAATCTCCCCCTTCGTCAATTTTAGTGATAAGAATTTTAACATATGGAGAGTACAATAATTAACTATAGTTACCTAAGTCGGTGAGAGGCTAAAAGTGGGATTCTGGGCCTTCTGAAAGTGAGTTATGGGAGGTTGAGTGATAAACACATTTTTGTATCTGAATTTTCCTCTGTGTCTCTATTGTTAGTGCTTGATTTTGTACTTATTATGGTGTTTTTTTGGTTGTGTAGGTATTTTTGGAGAAATACACTTGTGTGGAAAATGTTGCTCAAAAAGTGCTATTTGGACCCCGGGAGGACAGCTGCTAAATGGACCCCAATTTCAGTTAAGGGGCACTCAATTACTAAGGGGCACCACCGTTACTATTTGCACCCCAGGGCTCCGAATGCTATTCGCACCCCCTTATCTTTTAGGGGGAGGTCATCCCAACCTTTTGAAATCATTTTTGGCGGGAATTTGTTGCAGTCACGGGAAGAAATTTCTGTTCGAGAATTGGACGTATTTAAGAGAGATTCAATCACCGAAAATCGTTGGGATGGACTTGCTAGGATTAAACGGGGTCAGATGTCTTCTTGGATCGAGTAAACTGGGATGGATAATCATCTTCGACGAAACAGAAAGAAGATAAACTCGGGTTTCCTGGATTGATCACAGAGAGATTTTGTGAGGATATTTGGTCGGATATTGATTGGTACTGAGCTGTAACGATGTAACAGGGCCGGTAATGTTGTTAGTTTTGAGAAATAGGGAAAGCTACGTGGAATTGGAGAAAACAGGGGGCATGCATTTTTCTCGGGTTTTCTGTGGATTGAATATAGAAGATACGTGAAGATTTGTTGCTGCATGAGTGTGACTCAATTGTGTATGGGTTTACAGCGTGTTTGGAGTGTATCTGCTGAGGATTATCACGTGCAGGAGAAGAAACGGTAAAGAAAATATTCTCGTGAACTGGCAGGGAGCAAATGAAGATTTCGGGAGTTATTACACAATATTCTTGACCCTGTGAAGGGTATAAATAGGTGCTTCGAGTATCAGAATGAGGATAGAGAGTTTGGGAGAATCACAGAGCACCAGAGAGTCGAGAAGATCAAATTGCAGAAACTTCATTTCTGCTGCTGTACAGCTGAAGAACACGAAGAACAAACTTACCAGGACATTCATTTTCCAACAGTGACAACGACACTTAGCCGTGGGTCGTATAGCTACAGTGACAGTGACAGTTCTCATTTATTGTTCTCTGTAACAGCTGGTTTGTAACATAAATAAGTGTTACAAACCCGATTTTTAACATTTTCTCTTCATTCCATCATTTGTACACCATCTTTCAGCAATAATAATGATTTTTGAGCGTGTTTCCAACAACATGATGAGCTAAACCCTATCACTGGGACAACGGAGGAAGCAACTTTTCATGATTGTGGATTAATTCTTTTATTGACTTTTTGCATAGATTTAATTGTTTTATGATTTCTATTAATTATTTGTTATTTTGTTAGATGCCTCATGCTTAGTTCTAAATACTTTAGATACGTCATGCTTTTAACTTACAAATAATATTTTACGAAATCCATTTTTGGCAAAGAACTAGAGTCACAACTTCTTTTATTTGAGCTATATTTTCTAGAGTTAATGACTGAACCATAACAACATGAAAAGTAGTGGAATCCCGCGTCTCAGCGTCTCTTCATCTTGTGACAAATTGTGTATATATATTTTTCCTTATTTTCTTTATTAAGTCTTTAAACAAATTCTCAACAAATCTGAGTGAACGAATCATCTTACTACAACAACATTGAAAAATACGATCAATTTTTGGCGCCGCCGACGCGGATTTGTTTATAAATTTGTTTTTAGGTTTTTTTTTATTTGTTCCTTTTTACGCCTTTTGGTATTTCTTGTTTGCTTTCAGATTTGGAGCTGAGCTAAAGAAAAGGGGAGAAAGTGCTGGAAAAAAAAAGCGAAGCCAAAGAAGAAAAGAAAGGAGGAATTCAAAAGGAGTGAAGAAGAAAATTTTTGTATATAGATATTTTATTTTATTTTATTTAGAAACTGTAATTAAGGTTTTTATTTTTGTAATCTTTTATTTTTGGACATTTTTCTTCTTTTCTTTCGGACATTGAACATTGGACTTTATTTTTAAAACCCTAAGGAAGGGTTGGTTTAAATATAAAATGCACAGGGAAGGACGACAGTTACGATACTGTCTCGGCCCCTCGGGTTCGTGCACTGACATTGGAGTCGGTGGCCCGAGTCGACCTCAACGGTTCATCCCCCGTCTGGAACGGGAGGTAAGAATTCTAAACACCCGCGAATCCCCTGTCAGCGGATTTACTGGATGATTTTGTATGCATATATGTTGAGGACCTGAAATCGGATTTAATTTTCTAGTAAAGGGCAAGGCCTGGTCAAATCAAGATAAGGACTCGGATTTCATCACTGTTTCCTTCTTGCCCACCTTAAGAACACGTAACCTACGCGAACCTAAGCTTAAAATACTGACTAGAAAGAGACCGATAGGGTAACGAGCTTAATAAGAAAGTCATTCAAAAAATATTGGTTACTCTTTTAAGCATACTTTGAAGTTCATGATGGTTTCTGTGAGTTGAATGCGTGACTGCGCCGCCTTGTAATTCCGGTGAGGCCTTGGGTATCAAAGCTCCACTGAGCTTCCCTCGCCTCAATTCAATTTACTTTAACTCGGATTGATTCCAGAGGGGTTTGCTCAAATTTTAACGAATTCCCTTTCGAAGGATTATAAGTTGGTATAGAAACAATCTAAGGGAGCCATCATGCTTTTTGTTTACTAGATAAAATAGGCTTGTTGTGGTCGAGTCTGCCTTCTTTGTGCTTGTTTAGAATCCCCTTGCAGTTAGGATGTCGAACTGGTATTATAATAGCCATCACAATGAATATGAATATCCAACTGAACAATATGGACATCACTTTTTTTATGACCATAGTGCGAATAGTGGTTGGGAACGCCAACCTTTCGAATATTATGGGTCATACCTTGGTGAGCCCAATTACTATCCACACCTGCATCAGTCTTACGAGCAAGAAGATTCTAGTACTATTTCTTCGTCTCTAGAGGATACAATCAAACTATTTAAAAGTAGTCCTTTTTATGATCCCTCTGTTCCTATTCCTCCTTTAGAAAAGTCCCTCAGGAAGTTAGCTGAGTCGACGCGTAAGTTATCTGAGATGAATAATATAATTATAGACGAAAGAAATACAATAATGAGTGAACCTTCTTTAGAAGACCACCTCAAGCGGATAGCTGAGACGAACGAAAGAATTGCTCAAAATTACTTGAATTGCCAATATAGTGTATCCAATAATACCCTTGAGAATGAAGATAGTTATTTACATAATCAAGATAACGAGGTTAGAATTGGTAGCACTACTTTTTTTGATGAGGTTCGATCTTTTTCATGTTATTATGATGAGGATAGTGTTGATGGAGAATCATACTTATGTAGGAATAGTGATCAGGAAATGGTTACTCCAATTGAGTTTTACAATGATAATATTATTTCTAGTTCAAATCCAAATAATTTTAATAATTATTTACCTATTCAAAAGGACGAGGATTTGACTAGATATACCCTCGTTTTAGACGATGTAGTATTTCCTGTTTACAAAGCCGATAATGATTTAGAGGAACGGGTTTATTCTGAGAATAATGTTTTAGAGTCTAGCGATTTAGAAACAATAATCTTAGACGAAGAAGATGAACTTGTAGAGCTGTTAAATATGAGTGAGGATGCATCATCTGAGTATAACCTAAAAGAAGCAATTGACCATTTTCAGGATTCCGATGATCTAGAAATTGTATTTAGTCTATCTAGAGACACCCAAAACTTTAAGTTTGGGGGTGATTATCATTCTCCCTGTGCTTTACCTTTAACTCTTAGAAAGTCCCCTCGTGTAGGACTTGACATTTTTGCCTCAACCATCTTACAAGATTATCTCCATACATGTTTTCCCAAACCTAGTAATGTCCAAAAAGAAGCTCAGTTGTTAGAAACCCATCCTCTGGTTGATGTGGTTAACCCAGGATATGATACCAAGATTGACTTTGTTTTCCCACCAAAAACTTTTCTTCTAATTGTGGGAACATATGATTTTCAGATGTGTCGGTTATTAAGTTTTGAGACTAAACCTAATTACTTTAGGATATTAGGGTCGACACATTTTCTTAAGAATGACCATTATTATGGTCAACTTTGTGGGTCAAATCTAATTGACTTAGAGGATCCCCAATTATTCAGGTTGTTGTTATGTGCTTCTAAGTTCTTAGTTGAGTTTTTCCAGACTATAATACCTGAACCGGATCTTAGCTTTGAGGAAATCCAACCGATGAAAACCTTCTATTTAGACCCTTTTATAGAGCCTGAACCTGAACCACAATTAGATGTAGTTGTCTTAAGCAAGGGTATGTTCGGTATCTTCTTGGTCTGTTGCAGTTTCCTCTTCTTGTGGGTAATACTTTTTGATCCAGATGACCCACAATTATTCCGGCTACTGCTATATGATTATACGAGGTGACTAATTCTTCCAATGTCTGGCTGAAGACTTTAAACTTAGCACTTCTTGGGAGATAACCCATGCTCACGCAACACGGTAATATCTTTCCTTAACTATTTTGCTTCAAGTGGTAACAGTTTCTCCTTGTTCATGCTTTTAATTTTATCTTTAGAACATTGAGGACAATGTTAGATTTAAGTTTGGGGGTATGGGAGAAATTTTTTAGTTGCAGCATAAATAAACTCCAGAGCTTAGAAATTTATGCCTATTAAGGATAGCACTAACCTATCTAAGTGGATGGAAACATCTTGGTTGTAGGACTTGAGGAACCAATCTGATTATATGGAAACATCTAAAGAGTCGATTCATAAAAGCACAGAGCTCAGGTGTTAGAATTAAAAAAAAAAAACATGGTAGTTTCTCCATATCTCGTTGAATCCTAATCCTTCTATTTTTATTTTTTAAGTGATTTGGTGGGGCACACGATTCAAGTTGTTACCTTTGCTAGGGTGAAATAGGGTGATTGAGATACCAAAAAAAAAAAAAAAACAGACCATCAGACCAACCGGAATAAATTCAATAAAGTCAACCACTGATGCCCTTGTATATGCCAGTTGTGTTGACCTAGAGTTAGGTTTATCGACCACTGGTCCCCTTGTATATGCCAGTTGTGTTGATATTAGTCAGACTGGTATCTCAGTCCGTTAGGATAGGTCCATCTTGGCAGAGGCCTTCAGACAGATATGGGAAACACCGTTCACTTTAAACCATCTATCTTTTCTCTTTATCCATCTTCTTAATCTTTCCATGTGATTGGTTGACTCCGGTTATGATGTACAGAAACTATCTGAGTAGAGCTCTGTCACTTTAGATGAATTTTAGTATGCTTGAGTGCAAACTCGTGTACAGCAATTGGAATTTCGCATCAGGGTACTTCCTCCTGTAGTCAATAGGTATGCCAACCAAGGAGATTCTTTAGTGCCTTCCAAGGTTCTGCATAGATAGCTAGGGTCTGGAGCAATGGTTTTGCGGGTACACCTCTGGTAAACCCTCCCGAGATTAACTCGGTTTTATTTTTTATTAGTTTTGCTCGAGGACTAGCAAATAATAAGTTTGGGGGTATTTGATAGACACATTTTTGTATCTGAATTGTCCTTTGTGTCTCTATTGTTAGTGCTTGATTTTGTACTTATTATGGTGTTTTTATGTTTGCGTAGGTGTTTTTGGAGAAATACACTTGTGTGGAAAAAATTGCTCAAAAAGTGTTATTTGGACCCCGGGAGGACAACTGCTAAATGGACCCCAATTTCAGTTAAGGGGAACTCAATTACTAAGGGGCATCACCGTTACTATTTGCACCCCAGGGCGTCGAATGCTATTCGCACCCTCTTATCTTTTAGGGGGAGGTCATCCCCAACCTTTAGAAATCATTTTTGGCGGGAATTTGTTGCAGTCACGGGAAGAAATTTCTGTTCGAGAATTGGACGTATTTAAGAGAGATTCAATCACCGAAAATCGTTGGGCTGGACTTGCTAGGATTAAACAGGGTCGAGATGTCTTCCTGGATCGAGTAAACTGGGCTGGATAATCGTCTTCGACGAAACAGAAAGAAGATAAACTCGGGTTTCCTGTATTGATCACAGAGAGATTTTGGGAGGATATTTGGTCGGATATTGATTGGTACTGAGTTGTAACGATGTAACAGGGCCGGTAATGTTGTTAGTTTTGAGAAATAGGGAAAGCTCTGTGGAATTGGAGAAAACATGGGGCATGCATTTTTCTCGGGTTTTCTGTGGATTGAATATAGAAGATACGTGAAGATTTGTTGTTGCATGAGTGTGACTCAATTGTGTATGGGTTTACAGCGTGTTTGGAACGTATCTGCTGAGGATTATCACGTGCAGGAGAAGAAACAGGAAAGAAAATATTCTCGTGAACTGGCAGGGAGCAAATGAAGATTTCGGGAGTTATTACACAATATTCTTGACCCTGTGAAGGGTATAAATAGGTGCTTCGAGTATCAGAATGAGGATAGAGAGTTTGGGAGAATTACAGAGCACCAGAGAGTCGAGAAGATCAAATTGCAGAAACTCCATTTCTTCTGATGTAAAGCTGAAGAACACGAAGAACAGACTTACCAGGACAGTCGTTTCCTAACAGTGACAACGACACTTAGCCGTGGGTCGTATAGCTACCATGACAGCGACAGTTCTCACTTATCGTTCTCTATAACAGCTGGTTTGTAACAGAACTAAGTGTTACAAACCCGATTTTTAATATTTTCTCTCCATTCCATCATTTGTACACCACCTTTGAGCAATAATAATGATTTTGGAGCTTGTTTCCAACATAATGAGCGGCTAATTCTCTCACAACCAAGGCAATGAGGAATCTATTTACGCATGAATAATTGGTAATTATTTATTTTCTCTAATTTATAATTTATAATTCACTCAATCACTGCTTTTGCAGAGTTTTTAATTGTTTGCAAAATTTTCTTCATTAGTTGTGATTCAATTAGATAGGTTATGCTTTGTTTAGATAATCTATGCTTAGGGGATACAATTAATTTTTGAGAATTTGCCTGATTATTTGTGAATTAAGAAATAAGAGACTTAAAAGATAATTAGAGTTTTGAATTATTTACCATAATTCATTCATGTGTAATAGTGGAATCAGTGTCTTGGTTGTTCCTAATATCTTGATATCACTTTATTTGAGTTTGCTATATTTTTAGTTTAAAAATTAAATCTAGAATCTTTTGCTTTCACAAGTCTTACGAACCTTTTTACTACAACATTATTGAGTCACATCATTGAGCACGAACAATTTTCGCGTAGACCACGCATAATAACCGTTCAAGTCACAGGAAAGGAGGATTATGACTGGTCTTATGGAGGGAACCAGATGAAGAGAGAGATCATCGAACAAGTTATTGCTTTCAAAGCTTATGAGAAAGTTGTGTGTTAGCTTGGAGAAATAAAGGACCTATTTATAACTGAATTCTCTAATCTCAGGTAGGTGAAGATAAGGATTACTTGCCTTGCGGAGCACTCTTCCCGTCTCTTCAGGAATAGATAGAGATAAACTAGGTTGAGTTTATCTCTTTATTCTACCGCCTTTACTCTCTTCTGCAGTGAGAAATAGGTCGGGTGAAAAGGCATGAAATGCCTCCGAAATCGTGTGTAGAGTGTGAGAGAAGATGATATTGAACTCCCCCTCTCCATGGTCGGTCACATATGTCATATGGAGACCGTACTTGTGGGTCCCTTTATTGAGCACGAGGATCTCAAGGCAGCGTATCCACGTTTTTGGATAGACATGTACAGTTCAATCCAATGTGAAGTGCATGTGCCGACAGTAGTGACTAGGGATGAGCACTCAGTCTTGTGACAACCTTCCTTATCTTCCTT
Source organism: Papaver somniferum (assembly GCF_003573695.1). Classification (NCBI taxonomy): domain Eukaryota; kingdom Viridiplantae; phylum Streptophyta; class Magnoliopsida; order Ranunculales; family Papaveraceae; genus Papaver; species Papaver somniferum. The sequence continues at coordinate 151,389,130 of NC_039358.1, read as the reverse complement.
GCTTCATTCCTTTGAGGGACTGGGTCTACCCCAATTTACTAGGTGTGAATGTGTTTGAGGCGCTAAGAAATGGGGCTTTTTACTGAGTCTTATACAAGCATAAGACTCGAGCTGCTTCATCTTGGATTAGTATGAGGTCGTCTGAGGTTTGGATCACGCGATTGAGGCCATCTGAGGTTTGGCTCGCGCGATTGAGTCTCTCCTAAGTCAGTTGTGGCATGTTTGAGAAAAAGAGAACGCTTACATGCCTGATAACGTCTCTACGAGACTTTGGCTCACTTGTATTTTGACCAGCGTATCTTGAAGAGATGTTATAGAAGTCAATTTTGTTTGTATAATGGGGCCGACATGACCGGTATATCTCGGAAACATGTTCTTGGAGTCTGTCAAAAAGGCTCAGAGGCAGAATAACCAGCATATCTCGCTGGGATATCCAAAGAATTATCCAAAGCCTCGGTAAGTCGATTCAGGGCCTAGAGTAGACGTGACTCATGTATCTCGCAATGATGTACTAGGAACCAGCCCTTGATCTCAAATAGGGTGAGTCGTTCTTATATGAGAGTTGTATGTCTCCGCTCTGGGCCATAAGTCCGTCGGGAACGTTTTTACGGATCTATAAAGCCTACGTGACCATCAATATATCGTCGAGGATGTATACTAGGAATCATGGCATCACAACCATCTAAGTCTTGCAAAGATATACTGAAATCATGGTTGTTCTGGTTCATAAGTAAGCAGGGAACGTCTTACGCTCTACAAAACCTACATGACTAGCAGTATGTCGTCGAGGATATGTGTTAGGAATCACGGCATCACGACCAACAATTTCTCGCGAGGACATATATTAGAAATTGTGGCTATGAGTGCCCTGAGGATCAAGAGCTTAGTCTCTCCTGCGAGATTTGAGTTTTGTCCTATGAGGCTGAGCTAGTCTTTTGAAAATAAGGATTGAACTTGTCTTCAGAGCTCCCTTTCTACGTCCAATTCTCTCTCATTTTAGTCTTGTTGAAATTTGAAGACGATTATTGGCTCAGAGTGATGACTCAACCCCTAATTATGAATTTACCATATTTTATCTGGTCTTGAAATGACACTTTTGCCCATCGTATAAATTTCACCATCTACATTAACAAACAAAGGTATTACATTACATAACAATCTCTTAATTATATCTTCATATGCTTGATCCAAGTTTCAACATCAATTCTGTCCTGTAAAATATTAAAAAGTAAATAACGTTGTTGAACATTTGAACAACATTAACTATAATTTCCCAAAAGTTGAGATATAGGCATATATTCGAAACGAAAATAATTGTGATTCAATTTCATAGTATGTCATACTACACAACATGATATATAATCCCCCTTGATCAATACTTTAAGAAGATTAAGAATACTTTGAATTGAAATTCTTTTGGGTTTTCGATTTTGGCATGATTATCTGCTTGAAATGATTGTTTAGGACAAACAAGTTGTTTATCTTTGATAAACGTAAACTTAAGCTTGTGAAGATCGACAAGTTGTTTGCTTGCAAACTAACTTGTAGAATCAAGATTGATTATTTCGATAATCATTATCTTGGTTAATATTGATCAAGAAATTTCAGATCTACCATATCTTGTTATCTTGGTATCTTAGATATAAATGAAAATCCTTGATTTGGAATTAAGTCATACAATATCTTTAGTGTGTGAACAACTATATAACGTCCTCTAAGAATGTTTCAATGATTGAAATGAGAGTTTAGATTATATAACGATGGTTGGATATAAGCATTGTGTGGTAACTCATTCATGTATAAGTCCTTATTCCTTGAACCAAAGTATGCGTACGTTGTTGCTCAGGAAAACCGGAACTAGAGTCCGCGTACCCAGTTCGCGTACTGTCGGAGGTTCTCATCCCGAGAATTTCTGTTGGAGTTTGTGAATTGAAAACAAACTTATTCCGGGTATTTAAGTCTGCGTACCAGTCCGCATACTTAAGTTGGTTATTTTCTTAAAACGATTACTCGTGAACTTAAACTTATATAAACTAAGGAATGCAGGTTTGCAAACCGTGGCTATAAAGTTCATGAATCGATTCAAGTGAATTAAATCGTTTTTGCTTCGATTGTGTATTATATACTTCTATAAGATCTAAGCAATTGAACAACTCTCTAACTAGTTCATTTGAGTCATTTGAACTAGTTATGGTAAATAAGAATATGGTTGATATGAAAGTGCTCATATGGCTAACCATTTGGTTAACTACTGTTGAACCAACTAGATGTACATGTTTGGGTACGGTTACACAAACCTAGATAAACGTGCATTTCATTTGTGTATAACAAGCTAAGTTTCAATCTAACGGTCGAAAGATATTATCTTGAATCTAATCAGGTTTTCATCTAACGGTGAATATTGAATGCTCTGTTACTAAGCTAACATTGATTGCAGACCCTGATTTGAAAGACTATATAAGGGAGAACTCTAGCAACTGGGAAACCTAATCCGCACACCTCCTGTGTGATACTAGTTGTATTAGCTAGAGTCGATTCCCCTTTAACCTTAGGTTTCTACCGAGACCCTGTAGGTTAACGACTTGAAGACTTCATTGGGATTGTGAAGCTAGACCGATACTACTTTTCTTGTAGGTGTGTGATCTGGTCTTGTTGTTTCTATCGTACTAAGTACAATCGTAAGATTGGCTTGAGATTGATTTCTCCGATAGGCAAGATATAAAAGAAGTCACAAACATCTTTGTCTCATCGTTTTTGATTCCGCAATATCTTCATTCGCTAGTCGATTAATATTATTGTGAGGTGATTGTTAATACTAGGCTGTTCTTCGGAAATATAAGTTCGGGTTATCAATTGGTTCCTGTTCACCTCGATTTATCAAAAGATGGAACAAAAACTCGTAAGTATTTCTGTGGGAGACAAATTTATCTATTACCGTAGACCTTTCTGTGTGATACAGATTTGTTTATTAAAGTTTTCGACTTTGGGTCGTAGCAACTCTTAGTTGTGGGTGAGATCAGCTAAGGAAATCAAGTGCGTAGTATCCTGTTGGGATCAGAGACATAAGGAGCGCAACTATACCTTGGATCAGTGTGAGATTGATTGGGTTTCAACTACAGTCCAGACCAAAGTTAGTTTGTAGTAGGCTAGTGTCTGTAGCGGCTTAATACAGTGTGTGTTCAATCTGGACTAGGTCCCGGGATTTTCTGCATTTGCGGTTTCCTCGTTAACAAAAATTCTGGTGTCTGTGTTATTTTTTTTCCGCATTATATTTGTTTATATATTGAAATATCACAGGTTGTGCCTTGAATCAATCTGTTGATGGTGGCTTTTAGCTTATGACGAAAACTGTAAAAGTCTGTCTACCTGACCCGGCATCAGAAGTAGTAGACCTTGATATATCTATATTTCGCTAGGAATTTGGTGAATATATCAGAATCTGATGAATGCATATGTCTATCTTCATATTATATTGAAACTCAAGCTCCTAGATGAATTATTCACTAGTATAGAGCCTAATGAGTATTTAAGATCCTAGTTGCATTACTCACTAATGTCGGAGCCTGCCTAGTGTTTTCCTATGCTATGTTCTCAGCTGAACTCTCAATGTTGACATGACATGACGATTAATGTTCACTCGCAACGGAGTAGCATAAATCTCCCGAAGTGTCAGTATTGAGACCTGCATGAAAACACTCATATAGGCTACACCACCCTCTGACAAAGAAATCAGTGTGTTTAAGCACCATTTAATTAAAATTCAGCGCAATCTAACGCGTTTAATTCCTTAAGGAAAATCTAGATTGTCCATATCAGTCTTAAAAGATGATCACGGCCACACGATTTGGCCACGCAATTCAACCAGCCTCGCCTACTCCTAACGGAACTAGGAGATCGTCATGATAAACGCCGGCAGGCCCACTAACATCCCGACCGATCGAAATTTATTTAACTCCTCCGTTACATCCTTGAACTCTCACCAAAACATGGGTGATCGCGTTTTCTAAAATATAGCTCAAAGGAGCTAAGACCGACAACAACGGTCTCAAAATCCGTCGCATCCGTCCAACTTAGCCGGCATAGTTGGACGATTTAGCTCGCATCTCGAACGATCAAAGAGGTGCCAATGCGTTCACCGTAGGCCCAATTTCATTCCCAATTGATCGACTTGCTCATGGGAAGTCAATGACGCATCAAACTGTTCGATTGAACTAGGGTGGACGCGCCCTTCTTAAAACTCTAATTTATATTTGCGGCAATATGCTACTGTCGCAAATCGATCGTCACCACCCATCTTCGCCAGCCAAATCTAGTGGCTTAGATATAATTTCAGATGGCCTAGGAGATGCTAATGCGTTCACCGTCGACCCTACTCCACCCTTGGTCGATCAACTTGCTCATAGCAAGACCAAAGCACATCCAATCAAGTAGGGCGAACGCGCTATTTGAAAACCCTAAAATTGCTTTGCGACAACACGCTACTGTCGCAAATCGATCACAACCATCCATGTTTGCCGGCCATATCGAGTGGCTTAAATTCAATTTTAGACGGCCCCGAAGGCATCAGCATGATGGCCGGCGACACGTCTTTGCACATGATCAATCGGCCTGTTCGAACTAACGTTCAGTGCCTTGAATCGCTCGCCCAAAAGGGGTTGGACGCATGGCCCCTAAACCCTAAATTACATCAACGGAAATATGTAACTGCCACAAATCATCTCGTCCGTCCAACTTCGCTAGCCTAGTTGGATGGTGTAGATTTATTTTCAGAAAAACAACAGGATAACATTGTGATTACCGGCCATCCCTCCTCCATAGGGAGTGATCGACCAAGTGATAGCTCGCCCATAGGGCCCTCAAACGATCACCCAAAGGTGGCCGGTCATGCTACTTCTTTTAGACGATCAATTCGTGACTGATTCAATCGAGCTCTAAAACAACGATGCTTCTAGCACATCGATTATTTTTCAGTTGCTTGTTTAAAAGCGATGCTTCATACACATCGATTATAAGCGATGTTTTATAAATATTGGTTTGACAAATAATTTATTATTTGACCTAAAAGCACTGTGTGCTGCTTTCAACGACGAGTCTCACGACTCGACCAACTTACTCGAGACATCAAACACGTCACAAACTGGGGGATGTTCATTGGGGTATTGGTCTGGTGGTTTACAGCGTGCGGTGTACAACGTGCCCATTATGAGAAAGTGTCAGGAAAGACGGACGGTTAATAGTAATGAGAGTAGTGGGTGAAAACGTGATCAATCTTCCCTCATAACGGAAACACGATGATCACCACCTTCCGCACAACTCCACTTATCCACTACTTAACTTCCTCCACTTCCTATGAGATCGGGGGCGCTCACTGACTTATATAAATAGGTTTTCAACCTATTTCAAAGAGGAAGAAGTGTTATCAACACAAGCAGCCAGAAACCATTTTCTGATACAAGTCATAAAATAACCATACCTAATTCAACATTCTGACCTCAAACACCTTCTTCGCTTCCCTCCCTAAGATCAACCCTTCTCCTTGTGACCGAATAGAATCTGGAACGACCATTTCTTGGTTTAGGCCAGAGTCTTACAGATTTATCTCTCGAACCTAAAAGTACTCCCGTGCAGTGCTTTTGTTTAGGGTTTGAATTTGTTTCTCATCAACACACCCCAAATTTACCAAAAACAGCAGAATCAGTTTTTACCCCAAAACAACTAGCGACCACGGTGGGAGATTGATCTCTCGGTTGCTAAAAATCATTTCCCCTATCCCGTTTTCAATTTCCTAAATTTCTCAATATGGTTGATCTTAGGAATGGTTCAGAAACCCTCAATCCCAATTTTACTTCTCCCAGCACTGACAATACTTCACATGTTATTCCTGAATCCGTTCTTTCATTCAAAACCCTCGTCGAGGCTATGGAGTCTCAATATTTAACAACTATTCATTATTTGATGAAAATATTGAATGATATTTTCAGGAATCAAGCTACTATTGTCAAGACGCAGGACGGAGTATTTGCACTTTTGAAAGTCCTCACGGATTAACTATCAAAGGAACCAACGCGCATTCATTCTGAAGGAAACGCCACCAACAATTCATTTTGGATCAATATTGATGGTATTAGTCCTTCTTCCAAGATTCATATTCCTATTCCTGGTGAGGAAGATGAATCCTATGGTCACATCGAATGGAAAGGTAGTCACCAACCGAACGTGTCTGCTCATGATGATCGAGAGAGATGTTTCCTCAAACTCAGAAAGAAGACTTGTGGGATTTATCACGTTCTCATCAGAGTCCTCGCAATGAAAAGGTGATTTCATTATATGCGTCCTTCTTGGAAAATATCAATTCCCATATTGCATCAGAAGCTGCTAAGAGATCCGTTGTTGCTTTACTCAGTCGATCCGAACCGTCCCACAATGAAGAAGATCGTAAAGATGTTCAGGAAAGCAAGCGTCCTTCCAATAAAAGATCCAACCTCCAGAAAATCGCTAGTGAGGGTGGAAAGAGAATGCATCTGGGGAATGGCTATCAACAACCCAAACGTGCGGCACTAGCGCAACAGACAACTCAAACCCGTAAAGTTGCGACTAAGACGCCTGCACAACAACAAGAAACTGGAGAGGCTGCTCTAATTTTCTCGTGTACAATTGAAGAGGTAATCGAAATCCTAGAAGCTTGGATTAAAGATGGCGTCATCAAGCTACTTCCTACCAGACGTCCTCCAACCAAAGAATAAATGGGAAAACCAAAATATTTTCGTTACCATAGGTTCGTCCATCACCCCACCAGCGATTGCAACAAATTGAAGCACATTTTAAAAGAGAAAGTGGATGCAGGAGAACTTAAACTAAGCGCTGAAGGAGTGCACAGAGATCCTCTTCCGGTCAGGAGTTGCATAGTTTCTGGGGACTCAGTCCACGAAACCGTACAGACCATGATGGAGCATTCACGCAAGCAATAATAGGCGAGTTTCCGCACGCAGGGAATCAGAGAGGAGCTGCTTCACCAAAAATAAAGAAGGCAGAATAAACTCACATACGTGATTTATCAAATCCCGTCCATGTTCATGGTCGTGGCCGACCAAGGTTCGTGCTCGTAGCTGCCGCTCTTTCCTTTCAAGATCCATGGTCGTAACCACCACTCATCACTGCCAAGGTTTGTGCCTGTAGTCATAACTCGTCCCTGTCAAGGATCTTGATCGTAGCCATCCAAGCTCCAGCCAACTTTTTTTGTACATAGTCATCAACATGGATGCAAGAGGGTGATACCTCATCGTGGTCAACCCATCAACCATACGGGATAGAACCACGTAAACTAGGGACTGAGGCTCAGCATGAAATTCCTTCGCCGTTAGTCAAGGACTTCTTCAACAAAAGAGAGACGGTCAATCAAGAAGCATGTAATTTGCAAGGGAAATCAAACTGAAGGTTGGTTGAATCCTTAACCATTATTGTTATCTTCCCTATTTCGAATCACCGGAGAGATCGTTGCATGCGTTGAGATGTTACAATAGAAACGATATTCTTTCCCATGAGGAGAAAACACGACTTGCCGGCCAGCACTATTTGTGTGTCGTCTTCCCATCTTCCATATCGTATCGCCTCAGAAGAATGGGAAGAACTCATTTCTCGAAATCATGGGTTAAGGGCGCCCTCACTGGAGTTCTCTCCAGAAGCCTCTTCAATGCATGCTATCTCCTGAAGCCGCTTCAACGCTCTCTCCAGAAGAAGCTGCTTCAACGCTCTCTCCAGAAGCCGCTTCAACGCACGCTCTCTCTTGAATCCGCTTCAACGCTTTCTCCAGAAGAAGCCGCTTCAACGCTCTCCAGAAGAAGTCGCTTCGACACACGCTCTCTCCTGAAGCCGCTTCAACGCTCTCTTTAGAAGAAGCCTCTTCAACGCTCTCCAGAAGCCACTTCAAAGCACGCTCTCTCCTGAAGCCTCTTCAACGCTCTCTCCAGAACAAGCCGCTTCAACGCTCTCTCCTGAAACCGCTTCAACTCTCTCTCTAGAAGAAGCCGCTTCAACGCTCTCTCCAGAAGCCTCTTCGACGCACGCTCTCTCCTGAAGCCGCTTCGACGCACGCTCTCCAGAAGCCGCTTCAACGCACGCTCTCTCCTGAAGCCGCTTCAGCGCTCTCTTCAGAAGAAGCCGCTTCAACACTCTCTCTCCCGAAGCCGCTTCAGCGCTCTCTTCCGAAGCCTCTTCAACGCTCTCTTCAGAGGCAGAAGCCGCTTCAACACTTCAGCAAGCCACACATACCAACTGCATCATGTCTGTCACATCGCCGACAAAATCAGAATCGATGTTTCTAGATTTTCAATTTCCTATGGAAGGGGTGCATGAGCTTCCAAAAGTTTGGATATAATACAGATCTATGAAACATGACTCTGATCAACAAGTGAAGTATCCAAAATATTGCCTCCTTCATCAATTCGTCAACCACCTTACCAGGAAATGCAATGGAAGTACGTATTTCAAGAGAAAATAGGCTCAGGATAATTACACCTGGGGACTGCCAACATGGGAGGCCTTCACGTCCCTCAACCAGGTTATTTCTGATATAGAATCATCACTATCAAAGATTTACGATCCGCAGGAAGTTATCAACATGAAGTCGTACACTGCATCAAATACTTCAAAGTACGCCGCAGAGATATTTTCACGTATCCGGCCACGCCATCGGTTCTAGTACACATCTACACCTCCTTACAAGACCGCATTGTATTCCCAAGCTGACTCAAAAGTATAGCTCTAGTGACCAGACAGAAGTGTAAATGAGACTGCTCATCGTATCCCATTCCATATAACAATCCAAGATTTAGAAGATGATTCAAAGGATGTCGCTTGGAACGAATTCCTTGAAGACTTGATAGCAGCACGTCGGCAACGGAACGCCTCTCAGCTCATCTACTTCACTCAACGGCTCCGGAAGATCTTGCCCATACAAGCTTTCCAAGCATGTCATCATCACAATCAGAAAGGAAAGAATAGGTCTATGAGCTAAAGAGTCGGAATAAATACAATTTCTTTCCAGTGAATGCTCAAGAGTTTAAAGAAAATTTCAGTTGCAACTCAGCAGTTCAGACACTAAGCAACTTAAAGTCAATGCCTCTTGCAATTGAGCGCAATGGAGTTTGGTAAATTTCGAAACCCAGTGGATAGGTTAGATACTCATTCTTCTGGAGTCAGAACCTTATTACACATTCTGTAGAAGATCGGTGGTACTATTGGATGGCTACATGCGCAAAATAGAAAAGAGCACCTACCTTGAGTTCTCCTGGATCGCCTTGCTGCTGATTATAACTATTGGAGATTGATTTTTTGTCGTTGATGCTCGCTCTACCGCCGCTAACAAATAAGTCATTCACACCGAGCTAAATATCCAAGTTTGATCGACCATCCATGGATATTACACTCACAGCTAAGATACGAAGACAAGATGAACTTACCTTGCCGCTGACGATTGGCACACTTATGATCGAGCTGCTGACAGTGATGAAGAGGAGCCGGACACTGCAGACGAAAGCACGATGCCAGACGAGCAACAAAGGCAGAAGAGGGTCGATACCCCTTTTCATACGAACGGAGTTTCTAGAGTTTGAACAGACGAAGGATTCCTTCTTGCTCCATGAACGGGAATGGATGACTGAGCGCACCACACCCATACCCCATAACTGAGCTTGCAACACACTACTACTAATCCACTGGCCGCATGATCCCGCTGCTGAAGGTCGATTTGTATTTCCCTGGTAATATCTACCTGCTTCGTCTTTTCAATTTTATTTTTCGTCTGTCAACATCTAGTGCATACCCCGCAACAATGTCACTGTTACGTGCTAAGCAGGGGACTTAATGTTGATGGTGGTTTTTAACTTAGGGCGAAAACTGTAAAATTCTGTCTACCTGACCCGACATCAGAAGTAGTAGACCTTGATATATCTATATTTCGCAAGGAATTTAGAGAACATATCAGAATCTGATGAGTTCCTATATCTCTCTTCATATTATATTGAAACTCAAGCTCCTAGATGAATTGTTCACTAGCATAGATCCTAATGAGTATTTAAGCTCCTAGTTGCATTACTCACTAATGTCGGAGCCTGCCTAGTGTTTTCCTATGTTATGTTCTCAGCTGAACTCTCAATATTGACATGACATGGAGATTAATGTTCACTCGCAACGGAGTAGCATAAATCTCCCGAAGTGTCAGTATTGAGACCTGCATGAAAACACTCATATAGGCAACACCACCCTCTGACAAAGAGATCAGTATGTTTACGCACCTTTTAATTAAAAGTCAGCGCGATCGAACGCGTTTAATTCCTTAAGGAAAATCTAAACTATCCATATCAGTCTTAAAAGATGATCACGGCCACACGATTTGGCCACGCAATTCAACCAGCCTTGCCTACTCCTGACGGAACTAGGCGATCGTCATGATAAACGCCAGCGGGCCCACTAACATCCCGACCGGTCGAAATTTCTTTAACTCTTCCGCTACATCCTTGAACGCTCGCCAAAACATGGGTGATCGCGCTATCTAAAAAATAGATCAAGCGAGCTAAGACCGACAAAAACGATCTCAAAATCCATCGCATCCGTCCAACTTAGCCGGCCTAGTTGGACGGCTTAGATCGCATCTCGAACGATCAAAGAGGTGCCAATGCGTTCACCGTCGGCCCAATTTCATTCCCAATCGATCGATTTACTCATGGGAAGTCAATGACGCATCAAACTTTTTGATTGAACTGGGATGGACGCGGTCGTTTTAGAACCCTAATTTATATTTGCGGCAATATGCTACTGCCACAAATCGATCGTGACCACCCATCTTCGCCAGCCAAATCAAGTGGCTTAGATCTAATTTCAGATGGCCTAGGAGATGCTAACGCGTTCATCGTCGACCCGACTCCACCTTTGGTCGATCGACTTGCTCATATCAAGACCAAAGCACATCAAATCAACTGCCCAAAGTAGGGCGAACGCGCTGTTTGAAACCATAAAATTGCTTTGCGGGAACACGCTACTGTCGCAAATCGATCACAACCATCCATCTTTGTCGGCCAGATCGAGTGGCTTAGATTCAATTTTAGAGTGCCCCAAAGGCATCAGCATGATCGTCGGCGACCCGTCTTTGCAAAATGATCAATCGGCATGGTCGAACTAACGTTCAGTGCCTTGAATCGTTCGTCCAAAAAGGGTTGGTCGCGCGGCCCCTAAACCCTAAATTACATCAACGACAATATGTAACTGCCGCAAATCATCACGTCCGTCCAACTTCGCTAGCCTAGTTGGATGGTGTAGATTTATTTTCAGAAAAAAAACATGATAGCATTGTGATTACCGACCATCCCTCCTCCATAGGGAGTGATCGACCAAGTGATAGCTCGCCCATAGGGCCCTCAAACGATCACCCAAAGGTGGTCGGTCGTGCTACTTCTTTAGACGATCAATTCGTGACTGATTCAATCGAGCTCTAAAACAACGATGCTTCTAGCACATCAATTATTTTTCAGTTGCTTGTTTAAAAGCGATGCTTCATAATCATCGATTATAAGCGATGTTTTATAAATATTGGTTTCACAAATAATTTATTATTTTACCTAAAAGTATTGTGTGCTGCTTTCAACAACGAGTCTCACGACTCGACCCACTTACTCGAGACATTAAACTTGTCACAAACTGGGGGATGTTCACTGGGGTATTGGTCTAGAGGTTTATGATGAGTGCCAAATATTGTATATATTTATCCCTTTTTGTTGGCATTTTAACTCATCTTTTGGGCATTAATTCTACATTTTATCCCATATTCTGTATTTTCATTGTTTTCAAGAATAAATATTTTTATTAATTAATTTTGCATTTTTAGGTAATAAATAAAGTTCGGATGAGTCGCGAAGCGAAAAGAGCAGAAAAGTAGTGAAAAGCCGGGAGAAATTACGCAAGGAAGCCGCGAAGAATGGTGCGCACAACCTCATTTTCTACACACAAAAGCGCCTCCGTTCTCAGCCATCAGATCGGTTCTCAGGAGCATCCGACGGTCGCTCCTTCATAGAGCATCAAAATCTGAAGTCTCTGCCAAGCACCACAGCGCTGAAATTCCAAGCCTTCAGATTAGATGGTAGTTGAATCCAACGGTCGCTTCCTTGCTGTGCATCGAAGATTGATATCTCCGCCTTACACTACAGTACCTAACTCCATCAAGTACCGTTCGTTCGTTTATCCATTCATCCGACGGTCGATCCCTCGCTTGCCTCCGCATCACCGTCCGATCTACCTACCATCTTCGCATCTCGCAGCTCAGAGTCACAGAACATCAAGACTCGATACGCCCGCCTAACACCCTAGCAACCGAATCATTTAACCTCAACCAAACATCTCCTCCTTCCTCTCCATCGACCTCACCCCCTCTGCAGAGACACCATGTCCTGCCACCACCAGAACACCACCTCTGCCACTGCCGCTCACCACCACACTTCCACCATCATCACCCCTATCCTCCACCATCATTACCCCTTTGTTCTAGCCTCCTATTATATAGTTTTCTCCCCTAATTTCTGTCTAAAAACCTAGGGAAGAAATCAATAAAATAGGACGAGTTGGAAAGACGTAATTGAAGCATGGGAATGGAGCAGGAGACTGAGGAGAAGAATGGGTCGAAAGAAGACTCGTCAAATCACATGTTAGGTGAGGTGTTCAATTTCAATTCCTAATTTCTCTGTAATTTGGGGTTTTTTTTCTAGAAACCCTAATTCATGTTGGAACCGTACCAGGAGAGAATTAGAGTAGGGGAATGGGCTCAAATTAGACCCATGACATTAGATAAGCGGTAAACCTAATTGTACTGTTATATTGTGGCATTTTGGGAAAATGGGTGATAACCCTAATTTGATGTATTGGGTATAAAAGGGAATTGTGGGTGTTTTTGTAAGACATGCTTGGAGTAGCCAACATCCAGGACTTTCATGTCCTGTTAAATGATAATGTGTTCTGCTTAATATTGTTTCCTGTTAATTGTTATGCTCCTGTTATGTTTGTTATGTTATGCTATATCCTGTTGTGTTCTGTGTGTGATTGTATTATCCATGTTATGTTTGTCTTAATTAGTTTGTGTGTTTGTTTCTACACATGAGCTTGTAAGTCCCCTGTTTAACTCACATGTTCTTATTCTGAGTTTTGATGCTTGACAACCATGAGGACTCTTAACTGCAACATGTTCTAATTCCCCACTAGGGTGAGAGAACAACTGAACCATGATGGTTAGCTATTAGGATGGTTTTTGCTGAGCTTAAAATAGCTTAGGCTAGTTAGACTCCTAAGTGCCCAACTGATTTGTGATTAGTGGTGTTGTAAGAAGACCACTAATGCTAGGGGTCAGTGGTGGCTCTAAGGAATTAATTAGCTACATTAGTTAGTAAACCACTGCCTAGTTAGTCTGTGATTGGTTGTGCCTTAAACAGACAGCCAATACTAGGGGTTAGCTAAGGCTGTAAGGTTGGTTAACTAGATATTTGACAAGAACTTAACCTAGGTGAACTGGCTAGGTAAAGGAAACTCTCATCCATCTCCCTGCACTTCCCATCCACAATTTCTTTTCTATGTTTGTTCTGTTAGCTTCACCACAACCCTGCCCTTGGCCTTAGGCCTTGGTTCATTCTTGTTTTGTTTTGCTTTTGTTTTGTTTTTGCTGTTTAGTTCTTCCATTGCTTTTGCCTTGTTGTTTCTTCCCTGCCCTGCAACTCTGTTGCTTCTCTGGTTTGCTTCCAATTTGGCCTAGAGCCACTGTTTACCACTTCTCCTTTTGCTGTTGCTGTTGCACTTGCCCTGCAGCACTTCTCCTTTTGCTGTTGCTGTTGGCCTTGCTGTGCAGCTCTTGCTCCTGCTGCTGCTACTACCTGCTGTGCAGCTGCCCTACTGCTGCTACTGGTGCCTGCTGCTTCTTTGCCTCTGCCAAGCCTGCTGCCAAGCTGCTGCCACTTCTTCTCCTGCAGCTGCTGTGCAGACTTGCTGCTCCTGCAGCCAAGCAAAGGCCAATCCAACTGAGCCCAATTCACTTCAGTGAAGCCTAAGGCCCAGTCCTCAGTAACCAAGCCCAGTTTCTAAAACCAAAAGCCCAGAGCACAACTTGGGCTCATCAGAAGACCAAAACCAAAGCCCAAGTTCATTATTAAGGCCCAATCCAATTCAGGCTTAATCAAAAGCCTAAGTTTAAGGCCTAAGCCCATTTGCATTTCAAAGACTAACTGAGCCCAAGCTCAGTTCATTTTATTGTGAACAAACCCGTTAGTACTCAAGCCCAATTTAAGCCAAAAGGCTTCTAAGCCCAAAGCAAATCTAGGAACCCAATTAGCTAAATCACTTCCAAAACACACCCGATCTCTGTGGATCGACCCGTACTTGCACGAGCTACAACTGACGACCGTGCACTTGCGGTATTACTGTAGGCCCCCGTTTTTATCGCTTCAATTATACACATCTCCGGGCCCACCAAGTTTTTGGCGCCGCTGCCGGGGATTGGTGATGTGTTTTATCTGTGTTTTTTAGCTATTTTGTATTTCATTGCATAGCATTTGCATCTGCATCTGCTTCATTTCATTTGCTGTTGGACCTGCCGTTCTGAACCTGTTTTTCCTCTGCTGGGACGCCACCAAGGAAAAGAACCAAAACCCAACTGGGTTTTTGCAACAATATCAGAGCAGTTGGGCTGTGCTAAAAAGGTAAGCCTAAACCCATTCCATTGAGAGAACCCAACCTGTGGGCTTCCAAATTTTTAATTGTGGGCTTGTAATAATTAACCCAATTTTTTGGGCTTTTTATTTTGGGTTTGTAATAATTTATTTGTGGGCTAGTTTGTTTAATTTGGGGGCTTGTATTTATTTTGTGTGGGCTTGTTTAAATTCTTCCATTGGACTTGTATTTTGGACTCTGGGTTTGAACCCAGCTGAGCTTATAACTGGTTGTGGACTTGTAAGTGGACCTCGAAACCAAAGTTTTAAAACAAACGTCGGGCCTTAACCAACTGGGCCAAATTAAACTTTCAAAAATTAAAACTTGGATTTTCGTAGGCCGCAGCCTTCATTTCATTAGAGGCTTGCACAGTGGGCTTGCTCCCATTTCAAAAACCAAATTTTTATTTTCTTCTTTTTATTATTTAAAAAAAAAAAAAAAAAATTTACTTGCTCCCAGATTTTAAAAACCAAATTTTATTCTGCTCCCACATTAAAAACCAAAATTTTTCTTTTTCCCATTAAAACCAAATGTCTCCCGCCAAAACCAAATTTTTCCCAACAAAACCAAATTTTTCCAAAAAGTCCAATCCCTTAAAAACCAAATTTTGAGCTTAGAGCCCAATCATGTCTAGATCTTGGTCTACAGTTGGGGAATACAACAAATCCCTTAGAGAACTTGCGTGTGGACATACTTCACGTTATGAACCTCCCATAGACCATGATGTCAATAGTCATAGGAATTATTATGGACATTTTCAAAGTCCCGAGCCTCAATACTTGAACCCTAATGACTATTCACACATGCATCATTCGCCACAACGTGAAAATGAACATTTTGCTAGTGCCTCACCCACACAATCATCTCTGATCGATCAATTAGAAGCTCGAATCGCAGCTTTAGAAATGCAATCACATGAGGAATCTGTCACATCTAATTTTCTTAGGCAACCTAAAATCTATGCATGTCCCGCATGTGATGGCTTAGACCACACTATTGCGAATTGCTATATTTTCCATGAATTTAGGCGGACTGGAGAAATTCCAAGGTTTGTAGAACCTACAGATTATTATGATGGTGGTTATTGGGACCATAATCAACCTTTTCAAGGTTGCGATCAACCATTTATAGACCCTAACGACCATGCACCCATGTATCAATCACCACAAGGGGAGGACGAACAATTTCACATGAGCCCTTGTATGCAATCTATAATGGAAAACATCAATCTCCTCAAACAAAACACTGCTAGTTTAGAAATGCATACATTGAATGATCATAGCAGCATTTTTATCCCTAATGAAATTAATTATCAAAATAGTGTTTTTAACCTTACTCATGATAGTCATATTGAACATGAACCTAATCTAGAGGTAAATGAGTGGAATAGAAACACTATAGTTTTTAGGGAAGGACACTCTTGTTTTGTTGAGGATGATAATAATTATGATATTATATTAGAAGAACATGTCTATACTGATGATGTTATAGAACCTTTGGGTTCAAATACATTAGGCTTCTCTGCCCAGACCTTAATGAATGATATCTCTTCTAGTATTCCATATGATGTTTCCATTGAATTGCCGATGCATGAGGACAAATCTGTTGATGATGTTGATGATTCTGATTGTGGACTTGCTAATTTGATTGCTGATTGTGAGCATGATGTGACATGTGTAGATGATTTAGGAGATTTTGATTTGATTGATAATGACGTGCCTATTCTCCTACATGAGTCACAATCTGATGGCCTTCCACCCAACCTAGATTTGGTTTGTACCAATATTGTAAAACCAATTTTTCTGAGAATGCCTAATCTAGGTTTGGAACTGTGTGCTTCCCAAGTCCTCTTGGACTATTTTGCTTCTAAGTATAATACATTTGAGGAACCACAGTTGGAATTAGCATGTTTGCCCGTCCCTAGCACAGTTCACTTTGAGCTAGACCTTGTACATGATGAACCCCCAAAACTGCGAGATTTTGTTTCCAAAATTTTATCCGTTGAAAAATCCAGGTTTGGGGGTAGCTCATTTTGTTTCACAGTTTCACTTGCGTTTCTATCATATTATTATTGTGTGAAGCTGTTGAAACCTTACACTTTGTCTTTTGGGTTGATCCTCAACTCTTTAGATTGTTAGTGTATGGTGAATTTTTGTATATAATCCAGTAGATAAAATTTCTTAAAAACCCTTTTGTTCCTTTTGTATATATTTTGCTAATCCAATATGATCTCGGCTGAAATATGTTGGATTTTTGCCTTGAATAACGGAGTTTTAATTCTGCTTTCGCCGAAATCGGGTATTCTCTCTCCTTTTACTCGACTCAGCATGTCCCTTTCCATATGTTGCATTTTAATTCTTTCCATATTTTGAAACATTGAGGACAATGTTTAGTTTAGGTTTGGGGGTATAGAGTAGATACCATGATAATTGGACATAATTGAAAACGAACTCCTTCTTCTTTTTGAAAAAATTGAAAAATTCCAAAAAAAAAAATTGAAAAATCAAAATTGAAAAAAATTAAAAATTGAAAAAAATCATAAAAATGGAGCTCATTTACCTTGAAATGTTGACTCTTGTGCAAATATGTATTTTTATTAGGAGTCTTAGTCTAGATATTTAGGCACCCTGATTCTAGCACAATTCACATAGTGATAAGAAATTTGCACGCGCACGATCTACCAATACATGTATGGCCTCGATCTTCAAGGTGTTTGATAGGAAGTTACGATTGCCAATCACTTTAGAATACTGAACGAAACTTGACTAGCTTGTTCTTTGGTTGGTTGGGATAGAAGGTGGAGGTTACATTAAGAAAGACAACCATCGAATTTAACTGGGTGCATCAAAAAGGGCTACCTCTTGCAAAGTGTCATGTAATTTTTGTTTCTTTGTTATGTATCAAAAGTGTTTCCTTGTTAAAAAAAAAAAAAAAAAAAAAAAAAAAAAAAGATGTATATTCAAAAAAAAAAAAAAAAAATATGAGAAAAAAAATATCAGAAAAATACAAAAAAATCAAGTATTTATCAATTCCATCCTCTCTTGTTCCAAAAATAAAAAGAGAATAGTCAATGTAAATAAGAGTCATGTAAATAGTCATCTTTTGTTGTTTCATTGTAATAAGCAAGGAGGTGTATGCCATTGATGTACAACGCGAGTAATTGTGAAATACCTCCAACTCATTCACAATTCTCGTAAAGTCCGGACAGCTAGCTAGATTTCGACCTCAGTTCTTAGCCTGAGAAACTATCTCTTGGTGATTAGTAGTCATGACTTCAGATCTTTCTTTACACATGTGTAGATACACTTTACACTCTTATCACATGTCTTTTTTTTGTTATCAGTGCTAGGATTGTGCCTTCGATAGCTAGATTGACATCTTTTTGCTGTGAGCTTAAACTGTTTTGCACATGTCACATTTGATGGAATCTGAGCTTATATTTTGTCCTAGGTTTGTAGGCACTCTGGTAAACCTTCACGAGACTTCACTCGTCCACTAGGGACACTTAGTGGTTTAAAAGGCTTAGTGCATACGCTAAATGCATTCGAGAGACCAGCGACAGTGGTATAGTTAGGATTTCCTTAGTTTTGTTTTACTTGAGGACAAGTAAAATTCAGGTTTGGGGGTATTTGATGAGTGCCAAATATGTATATATTTATCCCTTTTTGTTGGCATTTTAACTCATCTTTTGGCATTAATTCTACATTTTATCCCATATTCTGTATTTTCATTGTTTTCAAGAATAAATATTTTTATTAATTAATTTTGCATTTTTAGGTAATAAATAAAGTTCGGATGAGTCACGAGCGAAAAGAGCAGAAAAGTAGTGAAAAGCCGGGAGAAATTACGCAAGGAAGCCGCGAAGAATGGTGCGCACAACCTCATTTTCTACACACAAAAGCGCCTCCGTTCTCAGCCATCAGATCGGTTCTCAGGAGCATCCGACGGTCGCTCCTTCATAGAGCATCAAAATCTGAAGTCTCTGCCAAGCACCACAGCGCTGAAATTCCAAGCCTTCAGATTAGATGGTAGTTGAATCCAACGGTCGCTTCCTTGCTGTGCATCGAAGATTGATATCTCCGCCTTACACTACAGTACCTAACTCCATCAAGTACCGTTCGTTTCGTTGTATCCATTCATCCGACGGTCGATCCTCGCTTGCCTCCGCATCACCGTCCGATCTACCTACCATCTTCGCATCTCGCAGCTCAGAGTCACAGAACATCAAGACTCGATACGCCCGCCTAACACCCTAGCAACTCAGAGTCACAGAACATCAAGACTCGATACGCCCGCCTAACACCCTAGCAACCGAATCATTTAACCTCAACCAAACATCTCCTCCTTCCTCTCCATCGACCTCACCCCCTCTGCAGAGACACCATGTCCTGCCACCACCAGAACACCACCTCTGCCACTGCCGCTTCACCACCACACTTCCACCATCATCACCCCTATCCTCCACCATCATTACCCCCTTTGTTCTAGCCTCCTATTATATAGTTTTCTCCCCTAATTTCTGTCTAAAAACCTAGGGAAGAAATCAATAAAATAGGACGAGTTGGAAAGACGTAATTGAAGCATGGGAATGGAGCAGGAGACTGAGGAGAAGAATGGGTCGAAAGAAGACTCGTCAAATCACATGTTAGGTGAGTTCAATTTCAATTCCTAATTTCTCTGTAATTTGGGGTTTTTTTTCTAGAAACCCTAATTCATGTTGGAACCGTACCAGGAGAGAATTAGAGTAGGGGAATGGGCTCAAATTAGACCCATGACATTAGATAAGCAGTAAACCTAATTGTACTGTTATATTGTGGCATTTTGGGAAAATGGGTGATAACCCTAATTTGATGTATTGGGTATAAAAGGGAATTGTGGGTGTTTTTGTAAGACATGCTTGGAGTAGCCAACATCCAGGACTTTCATGTCCTGTTAAATGATAATGTGTTCTGCTTAATATTGTTTCCTGTTAATTGTTATGCTCCTGTTATGTTTGTTATGTTATGCTATATCCTGTTGTGTTCTGTGTGTGATTGTATTATCCATGTTATGTTTGTCTTAATTAGTTTGTGTGTTTGTTTCTACACATGAGCTTGTAAGTCCCCTGTTTAACTCACATGTTCTTATTCTGAGTTTTGATGCTTGACAACCATGAGGACTCTTAACTGCAACATGTTCTAATTCCCCACTAGGGTGAGAGAACAACTGAACCATGATGGTTAGCTATTAGGATGGTTTTTGCTGAGCTTAAAATAGCTTAGGCTAGTTAGACTCCTAAGTGCCCAACTGATTTGTGATTAGTGGTGCTGTAAGAAGACCACTAATGCTAGGGGTCAGTGGTGGCTCTAAGGAATTAATTAGCTACATTAGTTAGTAAACCACTGCCTAGTTAGTCTATGATTGGTTGTGCCTTAAACAGACAGCCAATACTAGGGGTTAGCTAAGGCTGTAAGGTTGGTTAACTAGATATTTGACAAGAACTTAACCTAGGTGAACTGGCTAGGTAAAGGAAACTCTCATCCATCTCCCTGCACTTCCCATCCACAATTTCTTTTCTATGTTTGTTCTGTTAGCTTCACCACAACCCTGCCCTTGGCCTTAGGCCTTGGTTCATTCTTGTTTTGTTTTGCTTTTGTTTTGTTTTTGCTGTTTAGTTCTTCCATTGCTTTTGCCTTGTTGTTTCTTCCCTGCCCTGCAACTCTGTTGCTTCTCTGGTTTGCTTCCAATTTGGCCTAGAGCCACTGTTTACCACTTCTCCTTTTGCTGTTGCTGTTGCACTTGCCCTGCAGCACTTCTCCTTTTGCTGTTGCTGTTGGCCTTGCTGTGCAGCTCTTGCTCCTGCTGCTGCTACTACCTGCTGTGCAGCTGCCCTACTGCTGCTACTGGTGCCTGCTGCTTCTTTGCCTCTGCCAAGCCTGCTGCCAAGCTGCTGCCACTTCTTCTCCTGCAGCTGCTGTGCAGACTTGCTGCTCCTGCAGCCAAGCAAAGGCCAATCCAACTGAGCCCAATTCACTTCAGTGAAGCCTAAGGCCCAGTCCTCAGTAACCAAGCCCAGTTTCTAAAACCAAAAGCCCAGAGCACAACTTGGGCTCATCAGAAGACCAAAACCAAAGCCCAAGTTCATTATTAAGGCCCAATCCAATTCAGGCTTAATCAAAAGCCTAAGTTTAAGGCCTAAGCCCATTTGCATTTCAAAGACTAACTGAGCCCAAGCTCAGTTCATTTTATTGTGAACAAACCCGTTAGTACTCAAGCCCAATTTAAGCCAAAAGGCTTCTAAGCCCAAAGCAAATCTAGGAACCCAATTAGCTAAATCACTTCCAAAACACACCCGATCTCTGTGGATCGACCCGTACTTGCACGAGCTACAACTGACGACCGTGCACTTGCGGTATTACTGTAGGCCCCCGTTTTTATCGCTTCAATTATACACATCTCCGGGCCCACCAGTTTACAGCATGCGGCGTGCAACGTGCCCATTATGAGAAAGTGTCAGGAAAGACGGACGGTTAATAGTAATGAGAGTAGTGGGTGAAAACGTGATCAATCTTCCCTCATAACGGAAACACGATGATCACCACCTTCCGCAGAACTCCACTTCTCCACTACTTAACTTCCTCCACTTCCTATGAGATCGGGGTGCGCTCAATGACTTATATAAATAGGTTTTTAACCTATTTCAAAGAGGATGGAAGTGTTATCAACACAAGCAGCCAGAAACCATTTTCTGATACAAGTCATAAAACATCCATACCTAATTCAACATTCTGATCTCAAATACCTTCTTCGCTTCCCTCCCTTAGATCAACCCTTGTCCTTCACCTTGTGACCGAATTGAATCTGGAACAACCATTTCTTGGTTTAGGACAGAGTGTTACAAATTGATCTCATGAACCTAAAATTACCCCCGTGCAGTGCATTTGTTTAGGGTTTGAATTCGTTTCTCATCAACACACCCCAAATTTACCAAAAACAGCAGAATCAGTTTTTACCCCAAAACACAATCAATTGGGAAACCCAACCTTTGGTTGTTGATCGAAATTTATTGATACTTGAACATTGGTCTTTGGTACCGTTCAAGTGATTTCTCTTATATTCAATTAGACTTGCAGATTTCTATTTGCTTGAGTAAGTATTGAATCGAGAAAGAGAGATATAACTCTTTGATATACTTTTATTAAGATTGAGTCTGACTGTCTAGTTGATTCTCTTATAAGTATATTAGAGTTAGTCCATATAGATTGCTAAGCGAAATATTGGGTGTGGTTGTTAGACCCCCACTTTTTCAATTGGTGTCAGAGCAGGCAAACACATTCAAAGACCTTACAAGTTTGTGTTTGTAGCAATCTGACTCTATGGACAAGAATTCTATCTCCATAAACGTACCACCAGTTTTCGATGGCTCAAACTACCTATGGTGGAAAATTGCTATGCGTGTTTTTCTTCAAGCTCGTGATTTTCAAACATGGGTATGTGTTGTTTATGGCTATGATCTTCCGGTTAATACAGAAGGCGATGTATCTATACCTAAGGATATTGGTAGATATAGTCCAGAAGAAATCCTTTCTGCAAAGCAAAATTCTGACGGCTTAAATTATATCATACATGCCATTAATCCATATCTTCAGCACCATGTGACTACGTGCACTAAGTCTAAAGAAGCCTGGGATATCTTAGAAACCGTATTTGAAGGAAATACCAGTGAGAAAGAAGCTAGGCTTCAAAACCTAAATTCTGATTGGGAAAACCTTCGTATGGCAAATGAAGAAGCGTTTGATGAGTTTAATCACAAAGTATCTGAAATTTTTAATGCATCTTTTGCATTGTGTAAGACCATTCCTGAAAGGGATATTGTGATGAAAATTCTCAGATCGTTGCCATCTAGATATGATTCTAAAAAGCATGTCATCGTTGAGGGAAATAACCTTGATACACTTTCCAGAAATTCCCTAGTTGGAAAACTAAAAAATTTCGATCTTGAACTTGAACAAAGAGAGAAACGTTATCAGTTTAGCAACCATGTTGCTGCATCTGATAGTAAGCCTCAACGTTCTAAATTGATTGATAGGAGGGATGAGAATTGCTTTAATTCGACTTTGTCACTGTTTATACAACAACTTAAGAAAACTCTTAGACAGAGTAAAGGAAAGTCTCAAAAGAAAGCTTAGTCAATCAATAAAAAGGTTTAGAAAAACTATGTTAGCAGAACTAGTTTCAAGTGCTATAGAAGTGTTTATGATACTTCTAAAATTCCTGATACGGAGTTGAGTGAGATAACTAAAACATGGATGACCACTCTTGGCTACTGTCCTGAGGATGATATCTATGTTGGTTCTCTTAATATTTTTGTTGAAAATCACTTATGTCCTCCCAACAGTCTTGATCATTCCATGATAAACAATCTTACTTCTCCAAAAAAGGAAGTTTTAATTAAAAAGATTGAAGATCTGGAATGCCAACTGCTTAATTTAAAATTGGAAATGATCAGTTGCAATCGTGATTCTAAATTTTTTTAGGAAATTCCTCCTAATTCTATATCATTCTTAATTCATCTTGACGACAAAGATTGTACGGAAAACCACAAGAATGTACCTAATCTTGTGATTTTCTCATATGAATATCAAGATTATCTTAAAACTTGTAGCATTGTGAAACAGGAGAAGCGCCCCTCTGTTAAACATGGTTTGCAAAAGAAGAAAAAGGAATCTCGTACAAAACCCTCATTCCTTGTAAAAGAGATTTCCAAAAGAGTGCATAGTTTGCGAAAATCAGCAATCAAGGTATTCAAAATTGTGCTTAAAGGAAGAAAGAATGATGTAATGACTCTTATTTCTTAAAAACAAGACAAAAACAAGAAACAGTAAGCACTTCATCCCCTTGTAAGAAGTCACCCAGTCCTGTAATGGATTGGAACAATTACATCTTGTAATTTGTGTTGATGAGTTTTGTCTATGTTAGAGCATAGCTCGGTTGAACCCACCAAGAGTTGGTATGTCAAGTTTGGTTGTCATATTTTAGTGAATCAAAACTCATTTAAGAGTCGCTTGATTATGTACTAGAGTCCACTTCGTATAGGTTAGCTTGAAAGTATTAGGATATGAGACATTACAAGTATTGCGAAGACTTGAAGAAGTGAAGAAGTAAGAAGCTACAACGACAACATCATCCTTCCTCTTGAGGTTAGTGATATTTGACTTGAACTGTTTCATTCCCTAACGTATCTTTCAAGTCATGCATATTGAAAACAAAACTGCGAAGCATGTTCGCACTCTAGATAGACATAGTATTAAGGAATACAATACGAGGTTTATTGCTTAACCATTAAACTTTGTAGATAAGACATCGAAATAATTGTTTAAATGCTATTATGATTATGTATGGGTATGAGGTGAGGATTTCATCCCAGGAAACAATGTTTTACATGTGTTTGAAGGAAGTAAGTTCATAAACTTGTTTATGAATCGAAAAGGAAATCGCCAGGAATTATTGGGATTGTTATTCATTGCATATCTTGTGAACATCCAATATGTGTGATTTAGTATAACCGCTCACGACTTGTTTGTGTTCTTGGTAAAACTAATCACAAAGGCCTGACTTATGTATTGGTATGACTTTTATTAGTGAAGCCGATCTTAAGTAATCACCTGAAATGGTATGATCGAGTTTGTGATTTGTGGTTGACCGAATCTAGGTAAAGGGGAACCGATCCTAGTAAGAGGTGAAACACATCACAAGAGGAATCGATCCTTGTATGAGGTGCAACAAGGTTTATAGCAGAAAGGGGAACCGATCCTATGGACATGTGCAACACGTTTTTAGGCAAAGGGGAAGCGATCCTATGGACATGTGCAACACATATAACTTAGATACCATATATATGTGGGGGAACCGATCCTAGTACCTAGTCAACCGAATTTTGGAAAGCTAGTATGACTATGCACAGTACTCACATGGACGTAGAACTGAAAGTCAGATGAACCAATTCTAAACTTGTTTGAAGTGTGGCAAATCGGTTTCAAGGGTGTAAGTATGAAAGAGGACTTACAAATTAAGGATGTCGACACATTTTGAACACATCCAATATTGTTTATCTTTAATTGTTCAAAGTTATTCCTTAATAGCTAAAGAAAGAAAATCCTAGGATCGAAACATAAATAAGCTAAGAATCTTTTAATTAAGGTCTTAATCTTATTTTAGGAAAATGAGAATTAGTAATGTGGATTTACTAGTTAAATATTTTCCAAAGAGATATTCGGTCATTATTTTGGACAGAGCATTTCCAGGAATTATGGAAACCGAATTTGGAAATTCCTTGGTGTCCAAACTTCCTTGTCTATAAACACTTGAAGTTTGCATTTCTAGCAAACTAATCCTTCGTGACAGCAAACTTCCTCGGTTTTGTTGTTACTGGTGAAGCCGCCTATTCGGAGAGGAGAGTAACCTAATTAGGCGAAATCTCTTACGACCGCTCAGTTTAAAGTATTCTTTGGGATTGAGAAGCTCTACGGGTACCGTTGGTGGGAAACTAGATAATTGTGGTTTATCTTGTGTTTTCGATTGATTTGATTGACTAACGGTGGTTGAACTTTGATTGCACCTAGTTTGTTTATGCTTGAGAATATTCTCTTCTGATATAAGATTCACTCAAACTAGATCGAAGTTTCGACAGGGATCTTTAGACTGTTGTTAGTGCTAAAGACGATCTTGTGATAATCCATTGTTAACAGACTCCGTTCTGTGCGTGATTGATCACAAGAGATTCAAGTTGTTGTGTGCAGGTGTTTATTGAAGATCTAAGAAGATTTGAAGACAAAAAAGATATTGAAGATTTCTGATTTGAGGTTCATAATCTTTGGTGTGCACAATACTTGTTTCGGTATAAGAGGATCCAACTACAATCGATTTATCCTTGTGGTAGATTGGATTGATTAGTTGTGTAGATCAGCACCAATACAATTCTTTGTGATTAAAAGTATTGATTGCAAAATCTTAATAATTACTTCAGTATTTGAACATAAGATAGATCTTAGGACCTGATGAAGGAGTTTATGTTAAGATAAACAGAAGAGCCTTTGTCCGACTCATATCACTTGGTTGAAGAGAGTTGATACCAAACAGATTTGTTGTTTCCTTACTGTTTGGAATACGAACCAAAGGAATCGTTCCAAGTACCTGACTTATTCATAAGTTGAAGGCGTGGGAATACAGACGGAACTAGGTGAACTATAGGTTTAGTTGCTTGGTCTCAACTATACGAAGTTGGTTTAATTTTGTGTAGCGGCTTAATCCTGAGAGTATTCAATTCCGGACAAGGTCCCGGAGTTTTTCTTCATTTGCGGTTTCCTCGTTAACAAAACTTTGTTGTGTCATTTACTTTATATTTCCGCATTATAATTGTTTTATTATAATTAAAGTAAATTACACAAACTTCAATTCCTATTTACTTGATAAGCAATCCTATTGAGTTTGGTTAAGTCTGAACCTTTTTATCAAGTAAACATACTTCTTTGTTGTATTTTCTCGATCTCGTATCCATAGACGATCACACGAAGTGTGAACCGATTAGTTGCATTATCTCGACTCTGTCCATAGACAATCACTTTCGGAGAAAGGACTTATAGGGTAGGAAAAGTTTTAGCTTGAGGTATATTTGGGTACCCTCGCGTTTTCAGTCTATCCCTCTTAGACAAAAATCATAATCTTCAAGAGGGTTGTGATGAACCATTTATGTTATTGTTTGATTTGTTTCTTGTTTACAAACGGTTTTCTCCTTTAAGACTTTTTCTGAGGATAACCAAATTCAGTTAGGGTTTTCTGGTCAAGGGTCATTTTGGATATTTATCACCTATCCTCAGTTATTTTTAAGATGAAAATTTTCTCCGTAGAAAAAACATTTCATCTATCTCTTCTATCATGTCCTCTTCAAGTCTTTCAAGTAAATAAAGTGATGTTTGGACTGTTCTTTTTCCTTCAAAGAAGATTTGGTTTGATTCTTCAGAAGTTGTGATGAGCCCTGATAATCACGGTTCCTCTCTTGATGGAAACTTCTTTGTTTCTCATTTTGATAAGCTCTCTTTAACCATGAATCTCGTCTTAGAACAAGTTAGTGCCCTTAAAAGTGAACTTGAAGCCTCTTCCAAAAGACTTGAAGAAAAGATGGAGAATCTGGAATCTAGAATTGATCTGATTGAAGATGAGCTTGATGAATACATGGAGTATGAGAAGAGTATTCAAAGTAAGTGAAATGATTTATAGGAGTTATTTGTTATCTCAAAGGTCATGAACTATTAAAGTTTTACAAGTAGAAACACAAATTGAGACACGTCAACAAACTTCAATGAAGAGCAAATCGAATAGCAAACAAGCTCAAACTTGTTCAAAAGACCGCTGAGGTATGTAAGATTTTATCTTCGTCTAAGAAGTTAGTTTCCAAGGATAAAACAAGACCATTAGAGAAGAAAGTATGGTCCAATCGTTTTGATAGACAGAGGTCTATATATTCCTCTCAAGAGGAATATGGTGGACAGATTATTGTTCAGCGCAACACAACTTGATTGTGTTGTTTTGTAGATCTTGTCTCATGTGCCTGATCAAAAGAGACAAGGTTGTGCACCTCTCAGGCTTTAAGAAAAGTTTTTCTTTTTCTCTTTTCTTAGTTTTGTTTTGATACAAAATTGAAATTTCCTGTCTATGGTTATTCTCGGCAATTCTACTCTCTCTAGGGTTAAGAATTTTGCATGCACGAACCTATTAAAGGTTGCGTAACCCTACATTCCTTTTTTCCTTCCCTGAAACTTCTTTTATCTTAAGACTGCTTGTTGAGTTGAATTGTGATTTCCTCTCACAAACCCATATGCTTATGGATACTCCAAGTATTGTGTCTTCTGATGGAAAAGATGTTAATATGATTGTCAAGCCATCAATCATGAAGAAAAAAGAGAAATCTTCGTTGCCTCCAACTTTGAAAAGAAAAGGAAGGAATGTGAGGAAGCCAAGATTTGTTCCTTCAAATTCTCAGAAATTTTCTGATGTTCTTGAAGTATTGAAGGAGACATGAAAGGAGATTCAACAGATAAAGGTTGTTGTAGTCAAGACTCTTGAGATTCAGAAGGCCCTGGTTCGACATCAGTCAAAAAGGTTTATTGATATTAACTCCTATATTCATGAACCTTATGTCCCAATGACTGTTGATGACAAGGAGTTCGGGAACGATAAAGAATTCTTCAAAGGTCTTAATGTCTAGTAAATATTCTTATGAGAATTTTATTCTTGTGTTTTTAGGAAGAATAACTAGAGTTTGTAATATCCATTATTGTGATTACACATAGCTATGTCCAACGTTTTCATCTTTATTGTTTTTAGATTTATTTGCTTAAATTCTAAAAAGTTGTTTGGAAGATGATTTTTGCAGTAGTAATCTTTATGGTTTCATATATTGCAAATTTGTTATGGGATATGTGTGTTTGCATCCGTGAACTATGATTGTCACATACCTTGTCAAAAGTTAAGTCTTTCATATGTTGATATGCATGTATTGATAAAAGAATGAATGAATTTTTGTTTTAAGCCTATTATGTCATTATGCAAGTATTGATGGAACATAGGATGAACTTTTGTTTACGAGGATTATGTCTATTGTATGTTATTGTGCAAATAGTGATGGATAATAGAATGAATCATTGTCTATTCCGCAATATTGATCTTCCATGATCCATATTTTATGTAAATACTGTGCGGCTCCGTAAGTTCTCTTATGTCGAGCATGACCAATTGAATTGATCACACTCTTGTGGTAATTTAGTTGTGTATTCCGATTGAATTAATCACGGGTTTTCTTATGGTTAATTTAATTGAGTATTTTTGGATTCAAATTCATATTCTTATGTGATTTGTTATGTCCAAAGAAATCCTTCTTTTCTTGTGAAATTAAGGTCGCTCTTGTTGTTATTTCGGGAATGACATTTTATGGGGGAGAGTTCTTAATTGAAATTGTGCTTAATTGCCAAATCTTTGTAGGGAGTGCGGCTGTGGAATATTATAGGGGTTACCTTGTATCTTTGCAAACTCCTTGATGAATGCATTTAGCTTCGGATATATGATGGCATCTAAAAAGTTGATATGTGCTTTCTTTTGGTCATGAAATGTCTCTATGGAAATATCATTAGGATCCCACTAGTTTTCGTACCTTTGCCAATTTTATTGACAAAAGGGGGGAGAATTAATGTGTAGTTCACACTACAAATACATATGGTTTTCGGATCATTATGTAAGGGGGAGTGGTTTCCATGTGAGATGGAGTATTGACTAAGGGGGAGTGATACATATCACCACAGTATTGTTGTCGAAGTTGTGATACAATTGAACTTTGATGTTGTATAATAATACTATGACACTATATAACAATGATTGAGAATTCTTGTTTTCTCATTGTTATGACAACGAATTTTCAACAACGGTGATACTAAACTTACAACCTTTGGCATCATTGGAGTACTTGGAAGTGACGAAGATTTCGAGTAATGTTGAAGAACCAAGAAGATCAGGCATGTGGAAGAGAAGCTACAAAAGTGTATTTATTTATTTATTTTTGTATTCCATATGTATTGATAGTTTTGTCACCAAAATTGACAAAGAGGGAGATTGTTAGAGTACTGCTCGGTCGAACTCGCATGCGTTGCTATCTCAAGTATGTTTGTCAATGTTAGTGATCAAAACTATAAGTCTTGATTTCTAGTCTATTTATAGCTAAGTCTCGGACTAGGATAGAAAGTGTAGTTGAGCTCAAGACTCCATGGCGATCATCATACAAAGACGAAGAACTACTCAAGGAACTGGTGGAACTTCATCGACTAAAAGGTATGTGGAGACTTGAACTTATCTATCACTCAAAAGTTTATCTACTCTATCTCCTATCTTGAGACAAAAATCATTTTGCTATATAGACTTTGATTATGCACATTTGCTACTTCGAGCCGAGTTTATCTCGCTTATCTATTTCTCGAATATGTGTTGGTAAGCTTTCACTTTGGCCAAATTCATCTTTACTAGTGACGAAAGTCATATTAAGTTTCAATTACTTGAAAATTGCTTTGACGAAAAATGGAGTGTGAACAACAACTATATAAAGTCCTCTAAGAATGTTTCAATGATTGAAATGAGAGTTTATATTATATAACCATGGTTGGATATAAGCACTGTGTGGTAACTCATACATGTATAAGTCCTTATTCCTTGAACCAAGGTGTGCGTACTTTGCTGCTCAGGAAAACCGGAACCAGAGTCCGCGTACTGTCGGAGGTTCTCATCCCGAGAATTTCTGCTGGAGTTTGTGAATTAAAAACAAACTTATTTCGGGTATTTAAGTCCGCGTACCAGTCCACATACTTAAGTTGGTTATTTTCTAAAAACGATTATTTTCTATAAACTAAGGAATGCAAGTTTGCAAACCGTGGGTATAAAGTTCATGAATCGATTCGAGTGAATCAATTCATTTTTGCTTCGATTGTGTCTTGTACACTTCTATAAGATCTAAGAAATTGAACAAGTCTCTAACTAGTTCGTTTGAGTCATTTGAACTAGTTATGGTAAAAAAGAATATGGTTGATATGAAAGTGCTCATATGGATAACCATTTGGTTAACCACTGTTGAACCAACTAGATGTACATGTTTGGGTACGGTTACACAAACCTAGATAAATGTGAATTTCATTTGTGTGTAACAAGCTAAGTTTCGATCTAACGGTTGAAAGATATTAGCTTGAATCTAATCAGGTTTTCATCTAATATTGAATGCTTTGTTACTAAGCTAACATTGACTGCAAACCCTGATTTGAAAGACTATATAAGGGAGAACTCTAGCAACTGGGAATCCTAATACCCACACCTCATGTGTGATACTAGTTGTATTAGCTAGAGTCGATTCTCCTTTAACCTTAGATTTCTACCGAGACCCTGTAGGTTAACGACTTGAAGACTTCATTGGGATTGTGAAGCCAGACCGATACTACTTTTTTTGTAGTTGTGTGATCTGATCTTGTTGTTTCTATCGCACTAAGTACAATCGTAAGATTGGCTTGAGATTGATTTCTCCGATAGGAAAGATATAAAAGAAGTCACAAACATCTTCGTCTCATCGTTTGTGATTCCGCAATATCTTCTTTCGCTAGTGGATTAAGATTATTGTGAGGTGATTGATAATACTAGGTTGTTCTTCGGAAATATAAATCCGGGTTATTAATTGGTTCCTGTTCACCTTGATTTATCAAAAGACGGAACAAAAACTCGTATGTATTTCTGTTGGAGATAGATTTATCTATTACAGTATACTTTTCTGTGTGATACAAATTTGTTTATTAAAGTCTTCGACTTTGGTTCGTAGCAACTCTTAGTTGTGGGTGAGATCAACTAAGGGAATCAAGTGCGTAGTATCCTGTTGGGATCAGAGACGTAAGGAGCGCAACTGTACCTTGGATCAGTGTGAGATTGATTGGGGGTTCAACTACAGTCCAGACCGAAGTTAGTTTGTAGTAGGCTAGTGTCTGTAGCGGCTTAATACAGTGTGTGTTCAATCTGGACTAGGTCTCGGGGTTTTTCTGCATTTGCGGTTTCCTCGTTAACAAAACTTCTGGTGTCTGTGTTATTTCTTTTCTGCATTATATTTGTTTATATAATTGAAATATCACAAGTTGTGCGTTCAATCAATTAATTGGGAAATCCAACCTTTGGTTGTTGATTGAAATTGATTGATACTTGATCATTGGTCTTTGGTACCGCTCAAGTGATTTCTCTTGTATTCAATTAGACTCGCATATTTCTATTTGCTTGAGTAAGTATTGAATCGAGAAATAGAGATATAACTCTTTGATATACTTTTATTAAGATTGAGTCTGACTTTCTAGTTGATTCTCTTTTAAGTATATTAAAGTTAGTCCATTCAGATTGCTAAGCGAAATATTGGGTGTGGTTGTTAGACCCCGCTTTTTCATTTAGTATTTGTGATTGGATTTGAGTGGTTAGCAAATAGTTTGTTTCCTGATATTTGTAGGACGTCCTAAAGGAAACGGGTTGCGGAAGTCTTTACAGAGGTAAATCAACACATGGTAGTAGATTCTGTTAGGTGATTCAAGTGTGATCGCTAGATTAGTTTTAGGTGCAGGGATACTGATGAATCGGGGTAACTAGGGGTAGTTTATTCTGTCTCAACTACACAAAGTTGTGGTATAGCAGCTTAATTCTGAGAGTATGAAAAACTGGATTAGGTCCCAGAATTTTTCAGCCAGGCAATCTTCTTTGTTAACAAAACCTTGTGTGTCTATATCATTTACTTTACTTGTGCACTTTCTTGTTTAGCTTTATAATCAAAGTAAATGTACTTGTACGATAATCAAATACCTTGGTTGATCCTCGTAGTCTATTCCTTAATCATATTGATAAATTAGATCCTTGTTGAAGTAATTGTAGTCGTTATGAAATCGGTAGTATTATACAAGGTTTTTATAATGTAGGTTATTGCAAAAGAAATTAGTGTACTCGGTACACTAGCTCGTCTTTTCAATTTCATAAAATATCACGTGAACCCAACAATTTTTATTTAAGTCAAAACTAGTCATAAAAATCCAAGGTGACCAAACTTGTGGTACAAAAACCCCACTCAAATGTTGGGATTCATTAAAACTCCATCTTAAACTAACTTATACAAAAACCCCAAAATTTTAAAAAATTGATACAAAAACCCTAAATTTCAAAATTGGTTTCATCATATTTTTATGATGAAACCAAAAATTGATTTCGTCAAATTCTATGAGGTTTCATCAAAATTTTGTTTTTTGGAGTTTTTGTGTTACTTTTGTTTTGGGTTTTTTTTTGTGGATGGATAGTGACTCCTTTGGGGTTATAACTCGCGAACCGTTTATTTATTATCAGTTAATTACAAATAATGTATGATTAATTTTTTCACAATAAATGCCTCATTAATTATGCTAATAAATATTAATAATGATTATGCTAATAATTATATTTGTGAACGTTAGAAGTAAATGTAATGGATTTGGTGGGTGATTGATGAGAGGGTGGGGTTAGTGGTGGTGGAAGGTGGTGGAAGTAGGTAGTTGTTCGTTGTGGTAGTGTTCGTGAGTAACGGTGGTCGTGAAGAATGTGACTGATCATCTTTAATGTCAAATTAAAGTCGGTCATAAATACAAAAGATTGCATATTGAAGAGGCACCTATACTTTTTTCATGAAGTCAAAATTAGCATAAAAACTATTTATGATCGAACATGTGTTGTTACGCCACGAGTCATGCTCTAGTACTTGTAGTATGTATAAATCATAAACCTGAAAGAGACGAATTTTGTATTTGCATAGAGTTATTTTTAGCTTATATAAGACTAAACAAACTACTACACGGGTACCACTAATAGATCTGTTGGATTGGTAAACTCCTGTAGTACTTTTAATTGTTATGCCCTTCTTAGATAGAGAAGATCAGGCCAGATACAAATTACAATGTTAATCTTTCTCTAATATAATTAAAATAGTAAATGCACATATAGTTTAATCTCATCGGTTTACAAAAGGTTTTTATGCTTGTCAAATCGTAGTTCGGAAAAGCACCGTTCCAACGATTTTCTTTTGATGAAAAATTCAAAGTAAAGTGAATTTGGTTGTAGGACTTGTAGCTCATGTATGTGCGGCCCAATATAATATTTAGGGTTCTCTTCCTACTTGTATATAAAGCATACTATGCTATGTAATATGGTTGTTGTTGTTATCCATAAGAACTCTCTTATCGTTTCTCATACTCTTTCTCTTTTCCTAAGTTCTCCTCAAACACGTCATCAGCAACGAGCTCTAACCCTGCTGTTAAGAATCTTTGTTAGATTCATCTTATACTTCTCGATCAAAAAAAAAAAAATCTATTGTTTCTGGATCTCAATCAAATAGTAAGCTGGAGTGATTTCATTTTTGTTGGGGTCCTCAACGAATCACAAAATACGTATCCGAGAGCTCCATCATAGCATGATTTTGGTATTTCTACCTTTCGTTTTTTTTTAATCATACATTAAGGAGATGGATTTGATTGTTTAATACACATAATTGATGTCTAATGCTATTGATTTGACGTTTCTTTTTAATTTGGGAGTCAAAGTAGTGTTTGGTTTGATTCTATCTCTATATTAGTTTGAGATATATTTTCTATTTATCTGCCTCCATGTTTATGTAATCTTATGTATAAATCAATCCATTTGCTCATATAATATGTTTAATTAATTACTGTTTGTAACATGCTTGATTAATTTGCTCACTGATCCATCATGTCTCACACCCATCCACCCCCTGTTTTTATACGAAATTTAGTTTGCTCACTGATCCTTCGTGTCTCACACCCATCCACTCTCTCTCTGTTTTTATACAAAATTCACTATGTGTTTTGTTTTTGTATGGATGATAATTGGAATTGATTAATTGAGTGATTGTTTGTATTCCGATCAATTAAGTTGATTACATTTTCTAATATAATATGGGTATGTTTGTGTTTGTGTTTGGGTATCGCTTCGAATCAAATAATCCGTCGCCTGGAATCCCCCGGAAAGGAGAAGATGGAAAAGCGCTTATTGTTCAGGTCCGAGAAAAGTGGAGAAGGAAAATCAGGTCCGGTTCAGCCAACCCGGTCTAATACGGTATGACCCATCCAACCCGGTCAGGTCCAACCAACCTTGTCCAAACCAACCGCGGTTCGGTCCAATCCCTATTTCTCAATTCCATTTCCATTTCCTGGGCGTGCGAGATCAAGGCTATTATGATTTTGTGTATATACGGTGGGAGCCAAATTTTGAGGTATGTTACTACAACGCGAGATTTTATATGCTAGGCTTATTTACTCGCTAGGCTTATTTATTTGTTCTTAGAATATGCCTAGTTTTATTTATTTTTGTCCTAAAATAAGTCAACAACATATAAACGGTCAATTTAGGTAATTTTTATTGATCTAAATCATTAAGAATTTTGGTCTTAATGATATTTGTTCTCTTGAATATGATATTGGATATAATTGAATGGTGTATTTTTTTAATTGGTTGTACCAACTCAATTCCAATGTATTTATTTGGGGTTTAGAGGTACTTGAGCAGCATTATTGTGTACTTAATATTTTCTTCCCAAATTTGAAATGTTCCGTAGGATGCAATCCACAGGCTCGACTATTAAGAGTCGGTATTTTCAAAAGATACGTTCCAAATAAAATCACATGTATTCCAAATTTTGTGGAAGAACTCACAAAAGATGATATGAGTCATAAAATTTTCATTTCTCTACTTTATCCATAATACTAACGAACCGGTATATGTTGAAATATGACAATAAGAGAATTATCTTTAGT
The DNA here is from genome assembly GCF_003573695.1 of Papaver somniferum. Classification (NCBI taxonomy): domain Eukaryota; kingdom Viridiplantae; phylum Streptophyta; class Magnoliopsida; order Ranunculales; family Papaveraceae; genus Papaver; species Papaver somniferum. The sequence continues at coordinate 151,354,016 of NC_039358.1, read as the reverse complement.
AATATATTCAACCTAAAGTAAGTGGTTGACATGTGTAGTGAGATTCTCTTGGCCTATTGAATGATAAAGAAATTTCTCAAATTATGCTAAATGTAGCAAAATTGAAAATGGAAAGAACCCCAAAGTAATGAGGGTTAGACGTATCGACTCATATAAAGCATGTGAAAAGGGACATATATATCATGAGACAATTGTTTATTTATTTACCCAGCAGTAATGACACCTAAGTATAGGTATCAATTGAACATGGGATCAGCTAAAATGTAATTCTAGCTCCCATCATAAATAAAAGAGTTGAAAATGCACCTGGTCATAGGTGTTGGTATATACCATGTAATGTGTACGTGTATCATAGTAACAACCAATTTTCACATCAACTTTAATGGTAACAAGAACTTTGCCTGGCCAATGGACTATATTATCGAGCGCAACACTGCTCATTTTTTTGTCAAGAATACATTTGGAAGGAAATATATTTTAGAGAAACTAATGAGTCAATCTAGTGCCATAATATTTGGATTATTGAATCCATATGGACTCCGACGATGAACATGTTTGAAAATGACTCATACATGCTTTGGACATAACCATAAAGAAACTTTGGTTGTGACATGATGATTGTTTTGAAAGAACTCATACAAATATCACTTTATTTGAGTGAACGAAAATGGGAAAAAGATTGACAGAATGCAAACTGATGGCATATCTCTCAATAAGTGTTTTTTAAATTACTAGATGCACAACCCCCTTCCCATTATGCTTTTAGGTAAGAAAGCATATCACTCATTTATAAAGAGTCTTCAGTAAAACAAGATCGAGACCATCCTAAGATGCAAATGGTAAAAATTCCATATTACAAAGAAAATAAGGTGAAGTTTAGAAAAATATTCATGCAGAATGCGGACCATTAAAGTGACTTATGGCTCTGGTGAATATTTTGACATTTTGGACTAGTTACAGTTCCCAAGAAATTTGTGTTTGAAAACTCCTAGCACATATTACACAATACAAAGTGCAAAGGCTCACCACCCTTATTAATGCTAGAGAATTTACATCAAAAGGACTTGATGAATATTGCATGTTTAATAGGATCAATATAGAGCATCTTATACCCAATGGTCTCGCAGAGGCTACCATCAAAGGTTATAGATGGTGCCTAAGGAATAGGTTATGCGTACTAACCTATCTTTTATTGGTTTGGGGATATGCAATATTACACGCATCTTACTTAATTCGTTTTTAGAACCCAATATTAGTCAACCTTTTCTGCGTACCAGTTGGTAACTGGATTTAAGTCTGACATTCGTGTTCTTATGCATTTTTGGTTGCACTATATATGTGCCATTAAGACTCCACATCGTACTATGATGGGTCTTCAAAACTGTTAAGTAGTTACGTTGGAAATGAGTTCCCAACAATTACCCACATTTTAAAAACCTTTGGCAGGAGATCTCTTATCGCTAGATTTGCGGGTGATCACTTTAATGAGACAGTCTTCCCGTCGTTAGGGGGAGATAAGAAAAAGTATTTTCTAAGGGAACGCCAGGAATTGTCGCGGTTTGTTCCCACTGTGTCTCATATTGATTCTTGCACTCCAAAAATGTAAATGTGAAGTGAAAGAATAATCGATTTTCAGAATGTACATTGATGTCGCTAAAGTGATGAGATCACACATACCAGCTGCAAACCTACCTGAAAGGTTACAAATCCTCAATACGGGATATACACCATAGACTAAGGTGTTGCAACTACACTCAGTGGAAGTGTGGTTGAGGTCGTGGCTCCATAAAGGAAGTTGGAGAGACCACTTGGTTCGATCAATCCTCACCTATAAGGAAGTGGGTGAGTAAGGCACAACTTATTTATATCATCAAAAATCATCTCATAAGATTGTCTCTGAATATGTCCATGAATCAAACTGGAGGATGCTCCGAAGTTTAATGATTCCAGAGAACAATGATATCCCAAGTGGATTATGAGAACGCCCACGAGTCAATGGAAAGATCATGCGATCATATTTCTTAAGGAAATAAAGCAAGATGAGATCGAACCAAGCTCTTTGTTGCTTAATTTCAACGAAGAGCATATTTGGCCTATACAATCCAGGTAGAACTTGGTTCTTTGACAAATATACAGGTATTTGGTGTGGTAGTGCTAACCAACCAAGTGTAAAACCTATTGGACATACATGATTAATTTGTCACAAAGCATAATGAGAAGAAAGAAGACTTAAAGTAAAAGGACCCTCCTTGTGGCGCGAGGTTTCTCACAAAGCCCTGGAATTGTTCTCTTGTAATGAACGTTATAGTGTTCCGCTACTTAGTTAGCTTGGTAATTTCAAAAGGACTTGAAATGCAGCATATGTATGTGGTTGTTACGTATCTCTGAAAGAATCAAGAGATGGAAGATATTTAAAAAAAGTATTTGATAGACTTTTTTTGCCCAAATCAAATTACTCTAAACCACAAAGTGCGTTTACAGTTAGATAGAACACTCACTTATAGATTCAAGCAATCAGGCGGATGTGGTATACCTGTCTAAGTGGGTATTTGATTTGGAGGGGACATACAAGTAAGTTATTATTACTTGCATATTCATAAGAAAGTACCTAATTTATAATTGTAGCTATTTATGTTGATGGTACATACATGATGTGTACTCTTGATGTAATAAGAGACCTTAAAAGCTACTTAAAATCCGAGTTTGAGATGAAAAATCTAGGGAAAGCTCCATCGAATACTGAGCTTGTGTTAGCTAGATATAGCTCCGCAACACAACGTCATTAGAATGGTATAGTGAATGAAATCATGTACTTAAAAGTAACCATTGAAATAAATTTGTTTTATCCCTGCAAAGACATAAAAATGAATGCTAATATAAGTGCAATCAAAAAGTTGTTGATTATGAAGGAACAATAATCTCTTCTCCAACGAAAGTAATCAGGGGGGGATATGGTAGAATATTTTCTAAGTCATTACTAATATTCAGATTCGAAAAATACATGACTAAAGGAACTGTCTGGAACAACTCTGAAAGTAATCAGGGGGAGATGCTGACATCAGGGGGAGGATCCAAGGGTATGATGTCAACATATTTTACTTCGAAATTGAAGCTGTGTTGTAATATTTTTCCTTTCGATCGAGAGTAGTTTTTCCCAAAGGTAGGGGTGCACATACCCTACCCATATCCGCCAACCCTACCCTACCCTACCCGCCCATGTTTTAACCGTATCCTATCCTACCCACTATTTGGCGGGTAGGGTAACGGGTAAAGATTTTCTTAACCGCCGTTAGATGGGTAGGGTGACGGATAAAGCTCGAAATTATCCTACCCTACCCGCCTACCCGTCTAATACTGAAAAGACAAAGTAACCCTTGTATTGTTTTCTCCTCCTGCCTATTTTTTTGTTATTTTAAAACATAATAGGGTTAAATTACAAAGTAAATGGATTTTCTTCAACAAACAAAATGTCTTACTGCGTTTCTTTTGTGAAATAAACTTTTCGTTATCAAAAAATTTGGTTGCAGTATTCTCCTTCAACCATTTCTCCTCTACCTTACTCGATCTCATGTTCATCTTTCAGGGTCTCGTTTAAAACCCTTTAATCGGTTGGTTCAAGGTAAGATCCAACTGCAAAGTTGATTCTGTTTCATTTTATTTTTTTCCGTTAAATTGATTGAAAAAATATTAGGGTTTTTACTGTTTCATGCATGTGGCAGGATACGACCTCGAGTTGAAGTACAATTCCAAATTCATCAAAGGTTAGTTTCTTTCTGATTCGAAGTTAATTGCGAAGTTATTTGAAGTAATTTCTAGGTTTTTCTAAATTGATTTTGGGATTTACTAAAAGTTGATTTTAATTTAGTTAGTGATCTTCTAATGTTATCAAAAACGGCTATCACGTAATCCCCAATTATGAGTAAGCTTACGATTCTGGGATTGAGGGGTTACTTTTTAACTAATTAGACTACTACTGATGATATAGGATGTCTACTGATCATATTGTATCTTACTCTTTCTAGTAATTACTTATGGATCCTTTGAAATAGTGGTTGATGAGTAAAACTGTTAAAGGTCATTCATGGTATGATGTGAAGGTAATATGTCATAAGGTTCTTATGATATTAGTTTTCACATGATGGTTGCTTCGTTTTCTTTCGGAATGTAAATCATCTTTCTTCTTTATGTTAATAGATTAATTGTATGCTATGATTCAGTAACTAGGATCTTGTAGTGTTCGTTTCTATTCCACATATTATGTCAGTTCGGTGTTGTGTATAAAATGTGGTGATTTCGTCTTTTTTTAGAAGAGTAAAACCCTTTCAAGTTTCTGTGCTTGTTGTGGCAACTGGTCTAGTAGTACTTGGAGTGGGTTTGTCTTCTTTCACTCAATTGGTGATTCTTATCATACTAGTTTTACCATGGTTAACCTTGTAGAGTTTCTAGGTTATAATGGGACTCACTGTGCTTTCATTGTCTTTTGCTCATTCTACCTTTGGGTTGCAAGAGAATAAGGTCCTGAAACTATTGGGGTTTATTATCCGTCCACTTTTAAGTTGTTGTTATCATTACTACAACTCTTGATTGGATTAATACACACTGATATTCTCTATTACTACTTTCGTTGATTAGTACAAACCTAGACTTTCTATTTTATATCAGTAACTGATTTTGAAATTTTTATGAAAAACCCTATACTACTGAAATAGAACGTGGGAATTAGGATTTCTTTGTATTCTTTTGCTTGGGTTTGTTTGCTTTGTTATATAAAACCCTCTTTGCTTCATCTATTTGATTATACTTGGTTTTCCATAATGTAAGTGTTTTGAATTAGATTGCTATGTGGCTGCCCTGATTTATTGTGTATTAACTCTTTGCTTCATCTATTTGATTATGCATACAGATATTTCTTAAGAGAAACGATGTTGGTGACCATTTTCCCTCACTTGCAATCTGCCTAGGCTTTGAACTATTAAGTACCGTTATCAGGTTCGGTTCCCTCCCTTATAGACACATTTCTTGATCTGTATCTTTGATAATTTTAGATGAATTTTCGTGTCTTTGCTTCTAGTTGTCCGTTGTTTAACATGTATGATATATGGTCAACTGTTGTTCAAGTAAATCAACTGACTTAAGTGTAGCTTATGGAACCTTTTGTATTATAAAAAAATTCTTAACATAGCTCAATAAATGAATTTAGAGAACAAAAAGTAGGTTTGTTCTATTACAGATTGTTTCAGGGAGCAGAGCTTATACCTTTTCTCTAGATGCAGTATTCTTTACTGGTTGCAGAAGTGACTAGTGAGGAAGCATGGTTGAGATTACAGAATTGATGTCAACGAGACCTCCTATTCCCTCTCAAGATTCATATCAATCTGTGCAACAAAGGGTCAGTGTTGTTATATCTCCGCCACCTCCACCTCCACCATCTTCTCAACCTGAGGTCAGGGAAAGTATGAAGCGGAACAGAACATCTTCGGTGTGGGAGCATTTCCAAAAGAGTGTTGATGAAGCTGGTATTAAATGGGGGAAATGTAACTACTGTGAAGGTGGTAAATATAGGGCTGGTGGTAAGAAGTATGGCACATCAAATTTGAACTGGCATTTGACCAAGTGTCGGAAGTATATGGAGTCACTAGAAGCTGCGCAGTTGGACTCTCTCGGTCAGCCTAGCAATCTGGGAGATCAGCAGCAAACAGTTGGGGTTACGTTCTGTCAAGATGGATGTAGGAGAGCCTTGATAAAGTTCATCATCACAGATGAACAGTCTTTCCGAATGGTTGAAGGAGAAGGATTTATAGCATTTTGTAGATATCTTGAGATGAGGTTCAAACTTCCATCGCGGATGACCGTCTATCGTGATATCTGTGGACTGTTTTTGAGTGAAAAAGCCAATTTGGTGAACTATTTCAAGTCGAACAAGGTTAGAGTTTGTCTCACAACCGATACATGGACATCCATTCAGAACTACAACTACATGGTGGTTACTGCCCACTTCATCGATGACCACTGGAAGTTACACAAAAGAATAATATGTTTCTGTCAAATTACTAGTCATGGAGGTGAGCATATTGGAAGAGCATTGGAGAAATGTTTGATAGAGTGGGGTCTTGAGAGAGTGTTCACCATCACGCTCGATAATGCATCTGCAAATAAAAAAGCAATTGAATATGTCCAAGAGAAAGTTGTAAGTTGGGGATCGTCAATTGTAGGAGGTAAACATTTACATGTAAGGTGTGATGCCCACGTATTAGCTTTAGTTGTTAAGGATGGGTTGAAGAAATATCATACTTCAGTGAACAGAATCAGGTTGGTGGTTAAATACGTCACGACCTATCCTGCTAGAATGAAGAAATTCTTAGATGCCTTATTTCTTGAAAGAATGGAATACAAAAAGGGATTAGTGTTAGACGTGAAAACAAGATGGAACTCCATTTACTTGATGTTGGATGCAGCAGAAAAATACGAAAAAGTCTTTATAAGGCTAGGACGATCTGATAAATCATTTCGTGAGAGGTTTATCTTCGATATTCCCGATGAATCAGTAATGGGTGTTAATGTTGATGATATTGACAGTACTGATTTTCTTGATGAATCCAGTTCTTCTGATTCTGATGCTGATGAAGTTCCCTTATCTGGTCGAAGAAAATCCAAGAAGAAAAAGCCTCGCGTGCATGCTCCTGAAAAGTATGACTGGGCTAATGCTCGAGTCCTAGTTCAGTTTCTACAGGTATTTTAAAGATTTTATCAGTAGTTTATATTTCGTTCTTTGGTTAGTTTATCAGTAGTTTATATTTCGAAGCTTCTTGCATCTTGCAAAGCATGATAAGAGAGTCTTGAAGATCTAAAGCACCTCTCAAAAGATCTCTTGCAATATCATCTGAATGCTGCACATTCATAATGCTCCCATTTGACCATGAATCAATCATATGGTTTAGATTTTGAGCTCCTCTCGAAACCAAATTACGTCTTTTTTTGGATTTTTTGATTCGCACAATTCGACCCGACACCCCAATTTTATTCATTCTAAGAATGCCTTAAAATTTCTTTGCTGGAATTCAATTAATTCGTTTCATATCTTGATGTCTATTTGCCATTAATTCTACGGATTTGTTGCAATGAGGAGTAAGTATTTGCCAGATGTCAGGTCTCAATGATCCTTAAGAATATCTGAGCAAAAATTTATTTACAATTTTACCCTGCTGATATAGACTGTAAGAACAAACATTGGACGCTGTTATGTTTGTTAGGTTTATGTTTTAGTTCTTGGATATCAAATGACACAAACCTTTACAAAAAATGGATGCATGGAGTTTGGCATGATAAAATTAGTTTGGCTTCAGAAACATTTAAAAAACAGAAACAAGGTTATAGTTCACAGTATTGGTTGGACTATTTTCTCTATTTTGGTTAGTTACAAATGGAAGGGGTTTATAATAACTAGATGTCATTACAGGCAGAGTGATCTCAAATTCGTTTTTGTTTCGTGCTCATGTATTCTACAGCTAAGTAACACGCATAGGTTTCTTCTTCATGAGTTTTGTTGGGCGATGCTTTTGTTCTATAGTGTAAAGAAGGTTGTTATATGTACTCATTGCTGTTGATGTTCTTGGCAATTCTTTCACTCAGATGAACTGCTTTTCTTGGTCTTGCAATAATATGTGGTTGTCTAGATGTTTTGGTCTTTGCTTACGAGTTAATATGATCTGTATATGAAGTTTCAATAACAATTAAAACTGTTTCTACAGGTATTTTTTGAAGCCACTGTTGAGTTTTCTGGTGCTACGTATGTCACTTCGCATACATTTTTGGGGGAAATTTGTGATGTACGTGGAGAGTTAAAAGAATGGAAAAATGCTCATCATGATCCTCACTTAAGCCATATGGGTGAGAATATGTTACTTAAATACAACAAGTATTGGGGTGAGCATAAGAACATGAATCCTTTATTGTTTATTGCTGTGCTTCTTGACCCAAGAGAAAAGGAACGTGGACTGCAAGTAATACTAGAAGACCTGATTGTGCATGATATTCCTTGGACGAAACAAATATTGGTAAACAATTGGTTAGATGAAGTGAAAAAGGATTTTAATGAATTATTCACAGCTTATAAGGCAGAATATATAGGTGTAGGAAGTGTGTTAGCCTCGTCGGAGTCTGTAGGTGATACTGGTGGTAGTCCTAGTCAAGAGAGTTGTAGTTCTACGTCACATGGAAAGAGAAGACATAAGGCCCATAGAGAAGAACGTAAAACACAGTTATCTATAACGGAGGATGTTGACAAATCAGAGGTGGACAGATACTTATCGGAACAGATTTACTCACCAACAAAAGACAACAAAAATGGTTCGAAGTTTGATATACTCACTTGGTGGAAAATCAATGCTGCAAGATTTGATATTCTATCACTTATAGCAAGAGATATACTTGTTATTCCTGTCTCTTCAGTTGCAAGTGAATCTGCTTTTAGTACTGGAAAGCGAATACTTGGTCATTTCCGAAGTTCTTTAAAACCACGAACTATGGAAGCATTGATTCTCCTACAAAACTGGTTAAGGACACCGATTAATATGGATCCATCTACATTTGGAGCTGAAGAGAAGGAGGATGACGTCTTAGAATCAGGTATACAACTTTCCTACATTTGGGTTTCCTTACTCTTTTGTTTGCTTTTCTTAATCTGTCTTCACTATGTTTGCGAAACGACTTAGTTGGCATTTTCTTTATCTGTCTGTATCCGTTTGTGCTTCTTTATGGGAAGTACTGGTGGAAGTTTGAATGTTGTTTAGAAATTTCCATTTCTAGTCAAGGAACTTGCATGTTAAACGGAAACACGCTACCGTGCTCAGTTGATAATTTGTCACAACTTTAGTTGCTTACTTTTGTACGTTGAGCCACTCGAGCTGATGCTGTTCTTGGCATGTGTTGAAGTCTAATTTTGCCAGCTCCAGATTAGTATTGTTACTCACATCTGGCAACCTGATTAGTGATTATATATGTTGAATGAGTACTTAGTTCACTAAGCAAACAAACAAACAAAAATGTTAGTAGTAAATATATTTATATAAAAACCTGTATAGTGTTTTGGCAATCCAGACGTCATTCTCCCCTCCATATTGGTCTATGTAAAATCGAGCTTCAATACGGGGTAAACTAGCCTACCATGGAACCTCTAGGGTGTATCCAACCTAAATTTTAGATTTTATGATATCAAAAATTGTCGAGAGCAGCAATGTGATATTTCACTAAAATTTGGAAAACTTATGCATGTGTATACTTATAAATATCTTAAAACAACACTTGGTATTGTGATATTACTTGATATTGTGACTGAAGCAAAAGTCTGAACTTGTTGTGATATTGTATTCCATAGTAGGATGTTGTGATATCTCTTACTTGATGTTGGTATTATGACTGAACTTTGAATCAAATCGTTCACTATTATGACTGAATCTAACAAGAGATAACTTGTATGCAGATTTATTTGGTGATCTTAGTACTTATTCCATCATCGTAGATGATGATTGAAGAAGAAGTTCAATATGAAGAGCTTTTGGTGATGATATTGTTATATGAAGAATACAACTCTTTTCTTGAGAATACTTTTGTTTGTACATTTTTTATGGTTATGCTTTTGTTTCTAAATTCATCGTTGGTCTTCTTTACATGTTTATACTTGTGGTTGAGGCTCTGTTGAGATGGCAGGAGCAGGATTGAAATTTTGTATTGCAGGTGATATAGACGGTTATACCCGCCACCCTACCCTACCCGACCCGCCAGAGAATGGGTTGGGTAGGATCTTACCCGTTTAATGGCGGGTAGGGTGGCGGGTAAAATTTTTCTTACCCGCCAGTAAACGGGTAGGGTGGCGGGTATAGGCCATATCCTACCAACCCTACCCGTTGTGCATCCCTACCCAAAGGTTTTTGTCACTTGACAAGGTTTTTAGCGAGACAACACTAAAAACATCAAGTATGTTGAACGTTAAAGACCTAAAGATCGCCGTTGATATTACTGAAAATATCTGGATCAAAGAAATGAAATGCGATATTCCGTTAAGCAACGTAACTTCCAGAATCAACAACATGGTCTTATAAACATTCATGTCACCAAAGTAAAGTGTGATAAACTCCTTTTGACTGCATTAGACTAACGAAAATTGTCTGACATCAGGGGGAGCATCTAATGGTGTGTTGAAATATTTTCCTTCACCGAGATTACTTTTTCCCACAGGGTTTTGTTTCTCGGAAAGGTTTTTAATTAGACAACAACAAACACCGGGAATTAACTTCCCAAGTAAGGCTATTGTCTTTTCCAGAAGGATTTCCTGCCTAAGAAGTTGTGAAGCAACTAATCAACTTCAACAAAGCAAAGTTATCATCTGCAACGGATCACCTTTACTTGCATCTGCCACGTTGTACTCTTTCCCATTTCGTCAAGGTTTTGTCCCACTGGGTTTCCTTGTCAAGGTTTTAATGAGGCAACATATTCGCTTCTAGCTATGTTCTAAGTTTGTTTAATATTGTACTCTCTTTCTTTAGTTCAGATTGTGTCCCCCTGGGTTTTCCTGACGAAGTTTTAACGAGGAAATTAACTTAGACTCGTCGGTCTTCGAAGATCGTATTGCATGTGATGAATTACATGTAAAGTACGAGATAGCATGTGAAGTACTACATGTGAAGAGTTGTACCAAGATTTTGTCCCACTGGGTTTTTCCTTATCAAAGTTTTAGTTAGGAAATTGATTTCGGCACAAGTCATCAAGGAGAGAACGACATTCGAAGAACTACATTCAAAGCACAGTATGTGAAGCACTATATATAAAGTTTTGTTATTGAACCGCACAAGGGGGAGTGTCGTAGGGCTTGTAGCCTATGGATGTGCTTCACAATATAATATCTAGGGTTCTCTTCCTACTTGTATATAAAGCATACTATGATATGTAATATGGTTGTTGTTGTTATCCATAAGAACCCTCTTATCATTTCTCATACTCTTTTTCTTCTCCTAAGTTCCCCTCAAACAAATTTATAATTAATGGACAGACTGACGATAATCAAAAATATAATTAGTTAGGCCGACCGAACAAAGCGAGGGAGGACTTTATATATGGTGACTTTGGGTGAATGGGGGACGTGACTTTTTTTTCCAATGGACACAAAAAGATTGGACTTGGTATTCCAATTTTTCTTAGTTGGGTACCTGATAAGACCAGAATGCCCTTATGTGTTTTCCATCCCTTGCTGAAATTTCCGTAAAATCTAACAAAACAAAATCTACTTCGACAATTCATTCCCCTTCACTTCGTTCAACCACGATAACCAGCAACACCACTACCACCACCTGAAAAGCACCATCAGCACCACCGTAACAATCGTCGTAACCACCACCAACATCACCACCACATCTACTTCTTCTCCTCCTCTAATTTTAAATTTTGTTTTCTGCCCTATAGAGATGATTTCTAATTCCTTTCTTTAGGGCAGATCACTTCTAATTCCTTTCGTCTCTATCAAAATCATTCATCTTCATCAATGTAGACCGATTACACACTTTATAATCTGTACTCAGTTTCGAATTTAGAGTACAGGGTTTTGATTTGATTGAATATTCAATCATCATCTAACTTGTAACCCTAAATTCGATATTGGGTTAATTGATTGAATCACTTCTGCAATCGATTAATTTACAGAGAAACATCAACCAGATATATTTGATTGAATTAATATTGAGTTGTTAGGGAACTAGGGTTTCTGCGATTTTGATTATATATTACCTTGCTGGGCACATGATTAGGGTTTCGATTATGAGGTTGATATTTTCACTTTTTAATTTTCTTTACTGTAATTTTATTTATTTTTTCTTAAATTTCTTGCATATAAAACTGTAATTGATCTCATTATATCAAGTGGAAATGAAAGTTGGGATTTTACTAGGTTCTTATTTTTGTCAAAAATCTGATTTTGGGGTACTAGTATTTTAATATTGCTGCTTATGGGTAGAAGATTTCATTCATAGATGTTGGTTTTCTTCACATTCTGTAATGGTTGATTCTGCAGTTGTGAATTCATTCCACCTTATTGCAATCTGTGTTAATTGGGTTTCTTACAAGATGCCCTTATGTGGTTGCCTATCTTGCATGTAAGGTGGTATTCAGAGTCTTAAGTTACGCCTTCTCAAATTGGTAGTGCTTCATCACCAATGATTCAACATTTTGAGATTTATTTGGTTTACAATTTTCAGTTGTTGAAATTGTTGTTTGAAGACTGATTGCCTGATTGTTATGAATAGTTACAATATACTGTATTGGAGGATTTTACTGTACTCATTGCATTATGATCAAGCTCCAAGTTCTGGTTATTGACAAGTGATGTTATAATTCTTGAAGGGCCTCTAATGATTATTCTTGAAGTGTCTTTAATAATTTGTAGTTTTCTGAGTTAAGAGGTGTTCATTGGGAATCGTACAGGGTTATGCAAGCTCATATATGTGCAATCATGGTGGACATATTGTTCTTCTTTTTAGGTCTTCTGCAATTTCAAGTCTTGTTATTCTTTTCTAACTGCAGGGATTGCAAAATTTTATTTCCTGCTACAAGTTTTGGTTGTAGTGCTTGCAAGTCAGTGAAGGTGGTAGTCCAAGTCTGGTAAATGTTGATATGCAGTGTGGTTCATCATTACTTTCACCGGGCCTTAATTGTTACCAGCGGAAGGCATTATTGCTGGAGTGGTTTCTGGTGGGAGTTTCTTTCAGTAGTGAATTCAGATTTAACCGACACTGTAACAGCAAAGATAATATTGTGTTTATTGTTCCTTCATTTGATCGACATAATTTTTGTTGGTAGATATGGCTTGGGTGTAAGATTATTGCGTCAATTTTTCGGCCGTCCCACAGTGGCAGCGGTCATCTAGTTATGTATGGGGTAACTACATAATTCTTCTTTTTGGCGATCATTTTACAAACTGAAAAAAGAAAGAAAAAAAAACTGGAAAAAAAGAAATAAAGATGAAGGGTATAAGTGTCTAGCTTTTTCAGTGTTCATTTCACCCCAAAACTAACTTTTACTTATTCCTTAAAGCCATGTAGACGAAGTATAGCCATATCTTACCTATATCTATTGACAACGATTCAAGACCTTTAGTTTAGAAACCTATTATAAGGGCTCCAAGGAATTTGGTTTGGAGGGCTCCTATGGGTTCAACTATTCAAAATATGGATGTGGGGAGACCTATTTTGTTATTAAAAATACAAAAATATCCTCTGAAAACCTAAATAATTACCAAACCTAAATCTAATTAAATTAAAAACAAAACCTAAACAAAACCTGATCGGAAAAAAAAAAAAAACTAAACCTAAACCCACCTGTCTCTTCTTCTTCCTCTCTTCTTCTCCTCCACCGCCATTTTATTTTTTTACTTCAACAACGATTAATCATCGATTCTCGACCAGTAATAATTTTAATTGGGTAAGAATCGAAAACCCAATCCTTTTTTAGTGTTTTTGATCCATATGTTAGATTTGATCAAATTAGAGATTGAAAAATTAGTTTCAGAGCTGGACACGGTTGGGAAATATTAATTTCCCAACCGTAAGATTGATTTACGGTGGGAACATATTGATTTTCTCACCATGTAAATTTTCTACGGTTGGGAAAATATGAACTCCCAACCGTAAAAGCTTTATTAACTTTTGTATACGGTGGGAAAACCCAACCGTAAGTTGCCTTGGTTTTGTAATACGGTTGGGAAAATATGAACTCTCAACCGTAAGTGCTTAACTAACTTTTGTATATGGTTAGGAAACTGTTAGAGCATTGCTCGCCAAACTCGCATGCGTTGCTATCTCAAGCATGTTTGTCAATGCTAGTGATCAAAACTATAAGTCTTGATTTCTAGCCTATTTGTAGATGTCTCGGACTAGGACATAGATAGTGTAGTTGAGCTTAAATCTCTCGAAGTTCATCTCTTGAAGACGAAGAACTACTAAGGGGAGCTTGTGGAACTTCTTCGACAAAAGGTATGTGGAGACTTGAACTTATCTATCACTTGGAAAGTCTATTTATACTATCTCCTATATTGAGACATAAGTCGTGTTACGATATAGTTTTCTCTATGCACATTTGATATTTCGAGCTGAGTATATCTCGCTTACATATTTATCGAAATATGTGTTGGTAAGCTTTTGCTTCGACCAAGTTCATCTTATATCATGAGAAAATTTCCGAGTAACATCTTACATGGTTTGTATGATACAATCATTTGGTTCAAGACTTGGAAGGTTTCAATAATGATTATTTCAATATCTTGAAAATTTCTATGATGTTGATAGTGTGTGAAAACGACTATTAACATTATAGAAGAATGTTTCAATGATTGAAATAAAGAGTTGATGATGTAACCATCTTTGGATATAAGCATATATATAGTGTGTTCGCAAATTAGTGTATAAGTCCATAAACCGGAAGCCAGGAGTATGCATATGTGTGTATACGGATTTGGTGAAGGAGACAAGTTAAGTATGCGTACCCGTACGCATACTGGCGGAAGTTTTTGAACCGAAAATTTCTGATGAGTTTGGAAACTTCACAAACTCAAAACTGGTTGCTTAAGTACGCATACCCGTACGCATACTTAAGCTGGTTACTTTGTCAAATCGGTCAAGTTCATGAACTTAAAAATTTTAATCATAAGGAATGCAATCTTTGCAAACCCTGGATATAATGTTCATGATTGATTCAAGTGACACAAACCGATTTGATTTCGATTGTGTTTTCTAAAAAGTTGAACAATTCTTAACTAGTTTCATTTCAGTCATTTGAACTAGTTATGGTTAAGATGAATAAGGTTGATATGAGAGTAATCATATGGCTAACCTCGGTTAACTATTTGTGAACCAACATGGTGTACACGTTTAGGTACGGCTACATAAACCTAAATGAGGGTACATTTCATTTGTGTGTAACAAGATAAGTTCGATCTAACGGTTGAAAGATATTAGCTTGGTTGAATCAGGTTTTTCATCTAACGGTGAATATTGAATGCTTTGTTACCAAGGTAACTTGGATTGCAAACCCTGATTTGAAAACTATATAAAGGAGAAATCTAACAACTGGGAAAAGTAATCCCCACACCTTCTGTGTGTTACTAGTTGCATAACTAGAGTCGATTCTCCTTTAACCTTAGGTTTCTTCTCGAGACCCCGTAGGTTAACGACTTGAAGACTTCATTGGGATTGTGAAGCCAGACAAAACTTCATTGAAATAACAAACTTCGTCTCATCGTTTGTGATTCCGCAATAACTTGTTTCGCTAGTCAATTAAGTTTATTGTGAGGTGATTGATAATACTAGGCTATTCTTCGGGAATATAAGTCTGGTTTATCAATTGGTTCATGTTCACCTTGAACAAAAACTCTTGGGTATTTCTGTGGGAGACAGATTTATTCAATGCTATAGACTTTTCTGTGTGAGACAAATTTGTCTATCAAGTCTTCGACTTTGGGTCGTAGCAACTCTTAGTTGTGGGTGAGATCAGCTAAGGGAATCAAGTGTGTAGTATCCTGCTGGGATCAGAGACCTAAAGAGCGCAACTGTACCTTGAATCAGTGTGAGATTGATTAGGGTTCAACTACAGTCCAGTTTGAAGTTAATTGGTAGTAGGCTAGTGTCTGTAGCGGCTTAATACAGTGTGGTGTTCAATCTGGACTAGGTCCCGGGGTTTTTATGCATTTGCGGTTTCCTCGTTAACAAAATTCAAGTGTCCGTGTTATTTCTTTTCCGCATTATATTTTGTTATATAATTGAAATATCTCAGGTTGTACGTCAAGATCAATCAATTAGAATATCCAACCTTGGGTTGTTGATTTACATTGATTGACACTTGAACATTGGTCTTTGGTACCGTTCAAGTTACTCCTCTTATTCAATCGGGCTCGCAGATTTCTATTTGCTGATTGCGGATTGAATTAAGAGTTAGAGATATTAAACTCTTTGATATACTTTAATCTAGATTGAGTCTGACTGTCTAGTTGATTCTCTAAAAAGTGTATTGGAGTAACTCCTCTCAGATTGCCAAACGAATTGTTGGGTGTGGTTGTTAGACCCCCCGCATTTTCAATTGGTATCAGAGCAGGCAAACACTATAAACTTAATAAGTTTGTGTTTGATTGATCCTTAAAAATTTACCCTATGGGAAATTTCTTTGGAAAACTTGCTCTTGGCATCTGTAACGCACGCCAGAAAACCTTAAAGATTGTTCAAAGATTATTATGTTTATTATGTACAAAACCTCCGGCTCTCATTATAATCTCATCTAAGACCTTGAAAAACTTACATAATGAGAAACAATCTAAAGGGAAGATTGAGAAAACGTTTGTTACGCTCAAAGATATGGACTCTCGCTAGATTAACTCTTAATCTTTTTGAGAAATACTATCGTAATGGATCAATTGACAAAGATCTATTTAGAGCCTTTGAAAGCGTTTTTAGATTCTTAGAAAAACTTAATTCTGTTAAGTTTAAGAATCGACCCGATAAAAGTTCTGTACATATAAAACTATGGAATAATGATGTACGAACTGAACATGTTGTCAACACAAGTAGATCCAATACGGGTTCTCGTGTTTTTTACACAAGGTCAAGATATCGGAAGAATCTTCTTTCTAGTCATATGAAAAGAAAGGTAGAAAGCTCTGACAACCCTGATTATCATCATTAATATGATTATATCATTGGGACTGCTCACAAATATCAACCAGGAGTGTTGCATGAGGATTCCTCTGCACATCATGTCACTTGGTAACAAGCCTGACACTACCCCATTTGTATATATCTTGAGATGGGGCAAGAAATGGTTTGATTTGTGGTTAAAAGGTTATTCTGTCATTCTAGAATAATTAAGTAAGCTTTCTACTGCATCCGTCTCCTCACTCGAATTGTGGTTTCACGGGTTGCTCTACCTTTGTGTGTGAACATCAAAGGAAATCCTACATTCTTTTTGTGGGTCGCGGTTCATAAACGGGTCCAAGCCCATTAGTGGGAATATAAAGAAGAAAGTACGCGTACCTTTGTCTTCATCCCATCAGTCTGCGTATGTGAAATTTCTAGGGTTCATGAAATTCCTCCATTAAATTCCTAGGAGGAAAATAAGACAAAGGAGTGTTCAAGGTTCATTCCAAGTAAGTGGTTTCCTCTTGTCTTCCCTTCCAATTTCTAGATCTCATGATAAATTTCAAAGCTTCAAAAAGGATTTCAAAAAATTTGGGTTCTTCATCTTCTAGCATGAATCCTCTTATAGATCAAGATTCTCTTAGGATTAGATTTGTCAATGATTCTTGTGCTAGAGTTTTTGAAAGGATTTCATCTAATGGATTTATTCTAGAAAAGAAATTGGATTTTTCTAGTGGTTATAAAGATGATTTAATTTGTTTTGAAAAGTTTAAGCTTGGAAACATCTTTGATGGTCTTGGTGAAGGATTTGATACTCTTACTAGAATCTTTTATGCCAACATTTATGATGTTGATCTTGAAGACATGGAATTCAAGACCATGGTCAATAGCGAAAGGATTCATGTTAATAGAGAATTAATTTCAAAGATTACCAAAATTCCTTTGGGTAATTTTCTCATTCCTAGGCCAAATGATGATCGACCATCATATGAAACCATCTCAAAAGGTCTTTGTGGAACATTGATTGGAATGAAGGAAAATTTCCTACTGATCACCTTAACTTTGCCTTGATGTCTTTTGGAAATCTTGTCATATCTAATCTTTGTCCCTCCCCGGTTGAGAATTCCCGTTGGAGTCGTGAGTTCGCCGAATTAGTCTATTTCCTTGTGATGGAAACCGAATGTCTTGACATTTGTAGATTTATTATTTATCAAATGTTGGCTATGACATCTTCCAACAAGAAGTTAGGCTACCCTTGCTTGATTGAGCGAATTTGTCGCAATTTCTCCATTGAGCCTATTGGAAACTCCATTGGATTACCCAAGCTTGTTAGGCCGTGTACATTAAACCGGATGAAAGATAATACGTGCAAAAGAAAAAGATGTGACACAACTAATGGCTCGAGTGATTCTTCTTTGAAGCTTCTTTGCCAAATTTACAAGGGTGTGTGTAAGTTGAATACCAAAGTAAGTTGTGTTCAAGAACAATTGTTGGTGATTGCTACCAAGTTTCCCGATCTTAAGGAAGACATGGACAAGGTTCGCTCCACCTTCATGGTCTCCGATGATGAAGATGATGAGTAGTTTCTCTTACCTTGATAATTGGTTTTAAAATGTTTCTCTACTATGTCTAGTAAATCTTCGTTTTGTGTTTTTAGAAGAATAACTAGGCTTTGGAATAGCCATTATTATGAATACACTTAGCTATGTCCAACGATTTTCATCTTCATTTTTTTTAGATTTATTTATTTAAATTCTAAAGTATTTTTTGGAAGATGATTTTTGCAATTTTAATCTTTATGATTTTATTTATTGCAAATTTTTATGGGATATGTTGTTTACGTCCGTGAACCTGTGACTGTCCCATACTTGTTCAAAAGTTATCTCTATTATGTCGATATGAATGTATTGATGGAAGATAGAATGAACTTTTGACATTACAAAAGTTAAAGCTTTTTATGTCATTTTCTGATAGAAGAAAGGATAAAACTTTTGTTTACAAGGATTAAGTCTATTATATGTCATTGTGCAAATAGTGATGCAAAATAGAATGAATCCTTGTCTATTCCGCAGTATTTGGTCAATCTCCGATCCACAATCTTTGTGCATATACTGTGTTGTTCCATAAGGTTTCTCATGTTGAGCACAATCGACTGAGTTGATTATTTTCTTATGATTAACTTAGTTGTTGCTCCGTGAGTTTCCCTATGTCGAACATGATAAACTAAATTAATCATTCTCTTTTGGTTATTTAGTTGTTGCTCTGTAAGTTCGCTTATGTCGAGCATGACCAATTAAATTGATCATTTTGTTGTGATTAATTTGGTTGTGCATTCCAATTGAATTAATCATGGGTTCTCTTGTGGTTGATTTGGTTGTTATTATTTGATTGACTAACTATGGGTTTCCTTGTGGTTATTTCAATTGAATCTTGTGGATACAAATTCATGTTTTCATGTGATTTGTTTGTCCAAAAGAAATCCTTCTTTTCTTGTGAAAGTAATGCCGCCTTTGTTGTTCCTTCGGGGATGACATTTTATGTGGGAGAGTTCATTTTGAACTTGTGCTTAATTGCCAAATGTTTGTGGGGAGTGCGGCTGTGGAATTTTTAGGGGTTATCTTGTATCTTCATTAACTCCTTGATAAATGCATTTAGCTTCGGCTTTATGATTGCATCTAAATTTGTTGGTATGTTAATACACCTTTTGGTCATGATGTATCTCCATAGAAATTTCATTAGGATCCCACTAATTTTCGTACGTTTGCCAGTTTTGTTGACAAAAAAAGGGAGAATTAATGTGTAGTTCACACTACAAATACATATGGTTCACGGATCATTATGTAAGGGGGAGTGGTTTTCATGTTGAGATATGTATTAACTAAGGGGGAGTGATGCATATCACCATAGTGTTATTGTCAAAGCTGTGATACAATTGAACTTTGATGTTGTGTAATAATACTATGACACTGTATAATAATGATCGAGATTTTGTTTTCTCATTGTTATAGCTACGGATCTTCAACAACTGTGATGCTGAACTTACAACCTTTAGGATCATGGAGTACTTGGAAGTGACGAACATTTCGAGTCACATTGAAGATTCCAAGGAGATCAAGCATGTGGATAAGAAGCTTATTTTTTTTATCTTTTTTTGTAATCCATATGTATTGATAGTTTTGTCACAAAAATTGACAAAGGGGGAGATAGTTAGATCATTGCTCGGTCAAACTCGCATGCGTTGCTATATCAAGAATGTTTGTCAATGTTAGTGATCAAAACTATAAGTCTTGATTTCTAGCCTATTTGTAGATGTCTCGGACTAGGACATAGATAGTGTAGTTGAGCTTAAATCTCTCGACGTTCATCTCTTGAAGACGAAGAACTACTAAGGGGAGCTTGTGGAACTTCTTCGACAAAAGGTATGTGGAGACTTGAACTTATCTATCACTTGGAAAGTCTATTTCTACTATCTCCTATATTGAGACATAAGTCGTGTTACGATATAGTTTTCTCTATACACATTTGAGATTTCGAGCTGAGTATATCTCACTTACATATTTATCGAAATATGTGTTGGTAAGCTTTTGCTTCGACCAAGTTCATCTTATATCATGAGAAAATTTCCGAGTAATATCTTACATGGTTTGTGCGATACAATCATTTGGTGTAAGACTTGGAAGGTTTCAATAATGATTATTTCAATATCTTGAAAATTGCTTTGATGTTGATAGTGTGTGAAAACGGCTATTAACATTATAGAAGAATGTTTCAATGATTAAAATAAAGATTTCATGATGTAACCATCTTTGGATATAAGCATATATAGTGAATTCGCACATTAGTGTATAAGTCCATAAACCGGAAGCCAAGAGTATGCATATGTGTGTATAGGGATTTGGTGAAGGAGACAGGTTAAGTATGCGTACCCGTACGCATACTGGCGGAAGTTCTCAAAACGAGAATTTCTGCTGAGTTTGGTTTTGGCAAAACTCACAAACCAGTCACCTTAAGTATGCGTACCCGTACGCATACTGACAGAAGTTTTTGAACCGAAAATTTCTGCTGAGTTTGGAAACTTCACAAACTCAAAATTGGTTGCTTAAGTACGCATACCCGTACGCATACTTAAGCTGGTTACTTTGTCAAATTGGTCAAGTTCATGAACTTAAACATTTGAATAATAAGGAATGCAATCTTTGCAAACCGTGGCTATAATGTTCATGATTTATTCAAGTGAATCAAACCGATTTGATTTCAACTGTGTTTTCTAAACAATTAAACAACTATTAACTAGTTTCATTTGAGTCATTTGAACTAGTTATGGTTAAGATGAATAAGGTTGATATGAGAGTAATCATATGGCTAACCTCGATTAACTATTTGTGAACCAACATGGTGTACACGTTTAGGTACGGCTACATAAACTTAAATGAGGGTACATTTCATTTGTGTGTAACAAGCTAAGTTCGATCTAACAGTTGAAAGATATTAGCTTGGTTGAATCAGGTTTTTCATCTAACAGTGAATATTGAATGCTTTGTTACAAAGGTAACTTGGATTGCAAACCCTGATTTGAAAACTATATAAAGGAGAACTCTAGCAATTGAGAAAGGTAATCCTCACACCTCCCGCATGTTACTAGTTGCATAACTAGAGTCGATTCTCCTTTAACCTTAGGTTTCTTCTCGAGACCCCGTAGGTTAACGACTTGAAGGCTTCATTGGCATTGTGAAGCCGGGCCCAACTGTTATCTTTGTAGTTGCGTGATCTGATCTTGCTATTTCTATCATGTTGAGTACAATTGAAATAATTGGATCGAGATTTTATATTTCCGATAGGCAAGATAGAAAACTAATCACAAACAAACTTCGTCTCATCGTTTGTGATTCCGCAATAACTTGTTTCGCTAGTCGGTTAAATTTATTGTGAGGTGATTGATAATACTAGGCTGTTCTTCGGGAATATAAGTCCGGTTTATCAATTGGTTCCTGTTCACCTTGATTTATCAAAATACGGAACAAAAACTCTTGGGTATTTCTGTAGAAGACCGATTTATTCAATCCTATAGACTTTTCTGTGTGAGACAAATTTGTCTATCAAGTCTTTGACTTTGGGTCATAGCAACTCTTAGTTGTGGGTGAGATCAGCTAAGGGAATCAAGTGCGTAGTATCCTGCTGGGATCAGAGGCGTAATGAGCGCAAATGTACCTTAAATCAGTGTGAGATTGATTAGGGTTCAACTACAATCCAGTCTGAAGTTAATTGGTAGTAGGATAGTGTATGTAGCGGCTTAATACAATGTGGTGTTCAATTTGGACTAGGTCCCGGGGTTTTTCTGCATTTGCGGTTTCCTCGTTAACAAAATTCTGGTGTCTGTGTTATTTATTTTTCGCATTATATTTTGTTAATAATTGAAATATCACAGGTTGCGCGTTAAGATCAATCAATTAGAATATCCAACCTTGGGTTGTTGATTTACATTGATTGACACTTGAACATTGGTCTTTGGTACCGTTCAAGTTACTCCTCTTATTCAATCGGGCTCGCAGATTTCTATTTGTTGATTGCGCATTGAATTAAGAGTTAGAGATATTAAACTCTTTGATATACTTTAATCTAGATTGAGTCTGACTGTCTAGTTGATTCTCTAGAAGTGTGTTGGAGTAAGTCCTCTCAGATTTCCAAACGAATTGTTGGATGTGGTTGTTAGACCCCTGCATTTTCAGAAACCCAACCGTAAGTTACCCTGGTTTTGTCTACGGTTGGAAACCCTAACCGTAACTTCAGTTTTCAGAAAAATAAATAAATAATCCCGTGATTTTGATTTCAAATATAAACTATAAATCAAATGATTAGTCTAATCTTATTACTAATCTTATCACTAATCTTACTTAATTTAGTTAACCTAATCATTAACATTAATTAATTATTGGGATAAGGGGTTTTGGATTTACTATTTCATGACCCGCTTTTTTGCCATTTTGTGAGCCTTCAAAACCAAAATCTTGGTGCCCCTATAATAGGTTTCTTATACACACATTTGAAAAAAGTAAAAAAAAAAGTGTTCTCGTTTTTAACATTCACGTTTGGTTATATTCCATTAAGACTTCATACATCTCTTATGGTCTTTATATCTTTGATAGTTTAAGCTAGCCAATGCATTCACTGTCATTCAGTGGTCAACTCTTTTTCAGAATTGAGGATCAATGAAATTAAATCTACGATCTCAATATCCAATATTTGAGGATTGTGATAGAAAAAAGGGACGTGTCGTCTATAATGGATATCAACTAGAAGAGCAAAGTCAACTATCTGCTAGTTATTCCAATTTTGAAGAAGAAGCTAATTTAAACTTTAATATTTTTTCATATTATTATTATAACCAGTAGAGACAGTGAATTGTGCTCAGTCAAACGTAATGTAATAATTTATTGAAATAACAATATTTTTTTAGGAATCAATAGTTCAATCAACATTTTCAACTAATATATTGTGCATAAAAGTGTGCATAAACATCTAATATACGAAAATCTATATGATGGAAGATGACAACACCTCAATTAGACATAAGTCAAGAAATCCTTAGTTTCGATAGGTATAATCGATACTATAATATTGCATCTATATTAGTGAGGACGTATACAATAGCGATATTCGGATATAATTAACAATAATTATTTTTTTAATAGGAAAAAAATTCATTACATTCAACAAGATGCAACGAATGGTTCCTCTCTGATGAGCGTTTTAAACCATCATGGAGGGTCGGTCTTTAAGAAATAGGAGAACTACTAAGCCTAACTTCTTTGGCCAAACGATTGGATACATCATTTGTGTTTTGCCACATGGACACGAGTGTAAGTACTAAAAATCTCTAGAATCTCTCTCCAACCTATAATAATAGAGATATTTGTGTATCTAACAGATCCTACACTGCCACTTATGGCATTGACTACGTTCAGACAGTCTTTCCTCAGATGCAGCTCTTGGATGTCATTTATTTTTGCCTATTTAATTGCCTCACAAAATGCTATATCCTCAACCCGTTATTCTTCCTCTTCTACTATACTATAGGGATATTTCGGACTCCACATAAAGCTCCTACATCATCAATTATTATTAAACCATAACCCATAGAATTATCATCTTTGAGAAATGATGCGTCACTCAAAATTGATTTTACAGAAATAAGAACAAGGAAGTTCCTTCTAACTAGCTCCCCATATCTGCAAGTGTTCAAACCCTAAGTGTTCAAACCCTCAATATTAGAGCATCTCCAACGGGAGGTTTTGATATTCCTAGTTTTACGGCCACATAGGATTTATGCTTCTTTTCCTAAAAATTCATCTCCAATGGAAACTTTTAAGATAGAATGTGAAGATTATGTGGCAAGAAGTTAGATTCACATCCTCTAACCTATCCTCTGGTTTTAGAGGTTCCCTTAGAGGGTGCAGAAAATCTAGTCATCATTATCTATGGCTATAATTACAGTTACATGATAACCAATTTTAAATCAATGGTTAGAAAGTTCCTAACCGAAATTAAGATAATTATGGTTGGAGGTGTTTTTGATTCACCTCCTTATCTTAAGGAGATTTTGATCTCACATCCGTAAAAAATGACTTCCACATAGGACTCACACCAAATTGCCATTGGAGATGCTCTTAGAGCCAACCTTTTTTGAGTATTATAAGAGCACCTCCAACGAGACAATGAAAATTTCCTATATTCTAACCGATCAGATAAACACAAATATGTTACATTACTTTCACAAATAGATAACATTAGTAATCTAGACATTAACCGGTTGGAAATTGTTTTTCTCATATTCCTAAAAATATGGTAAAACTGGAGTTTAAACTTTTGAAGGATGTCTTCATACCCCTACCACATAGGAAGCATATCACATTTCATTAAAAATGCTCTAACAGAGTTCAAAGTTTCATGGTCCCTTAAGAGCAAGGGCTATGGGTAGTGTCACTCTTTCGAATGAAGGAGTGCATTACCAATTTGAGCATATTAGAGATTGCTATGGGTAGTTTTTACCCCACTTTCCCCCCAAATTTGTTCAGCTGAACGAGTGGTTGGTGGTGGAACACTAGACGGGGGACAGTCCACCGTCAAAATTTTTTGTTTTTTTTGCGAAGTAGACGGGGGACAGTCCCCCGTCAAGGTAGTTTTTTGCGTTTTTTATTTTTTGTTTGACGGGGGACTGTCCCCCGCTAAGTTTTTTTTTTAATTTTTTTTATATTGACGGGGGACTGTCTCTCGTCTAGATAGATTTTTTTTTGGATGAGGGACAGTCCCCTGTCCACTTCGAATTTTTTTACCACATGGGAGCCTGTCTTCCGTGTAATGCCTTTTTTTTATTTGCCCATAGTGGGTTCACTCGTTCATTTGAGCGAGCCCTCCTTCGTATGAAAGAGTAACACCTTGTTTGTTTACTCCTGACTCATTTGAGTCATATGGATCTGATTGAAATCATCTGACTTGAGTCAGATCTGACTCAACTGACTCAAAAAAATGTGAGTCAGTGGTTTGATCCCATGAGTCAAGGATATTTTCTTACCTGACTCAAACAGATCCGAGTCAGGGATTAGGTCTGAGTCAGAGGTCAAGTCAGATCTGACTCATAATTGAAAACAAACGACGTGACATCTGACTTGCGACGAGTCAGGTGTTAACTTAGATTCAGATCGCGAGTCAGATGGAAACAAACATAGTCTTCGTGTGAAGACTACCCATAGCTCTTGATCCAAGAAGTTAAGAATATAACGCAAGGAAAACATGGTTTAGTACGAAACCCGTAAAGGGTAGTGATAAACATTGTACTGCGGTAGTAATATATGGATATGATGGTAATATATATCATACTCCCTCCGTCCCTGTATAAAAGGCGGAGAAATGTAAATCTGTACTACCTATATATAGGCAGAAATCTACTCCCGATGTGAATTCTTCCCTGTTTACCCTTATTTATGCTTACAGGTATCAGCAAAGCTAGTTATTTCTAACGGTGATTCCCTAGAATAATAAAAACATTCCCATTCAATGCTAACAGTGATTCCCTAGGAGCATTACTGATACAAAACATTCCCATCAATATGGTTTCTTCCATGAGTCTCTTCATCTTTCTTTTTTCTTTTTATTATGTGGAATTTCTTAACTTCTCTTCAAACACAATGAGTGAGAAAATTGAGAAGATGGATAGTGAGATTGATAGATCGTGAGATTGCTGAGATGATGGATCGTGAGTTTGCTGAGATAATGGAGAGTGAGTTTTCTGAGATGATGGAACTTGAGAAGATAGAACGTGAGTTTGCTGAGATGATGGATCGTGAATTTGCTGAGATGATGGAACGTAACAAAACTGAGATGATGGAACGTCAATCGGTCATTTATGATATGGTGAAGATATATTTGCCAAAGTTTTTTGATTAAAAACCATCACCGGGTATGCTCTATGTTAAGATTTATCTAGGGTTTCATGGCTAGTTTATTTTGGTTTCATTAGTTTCTGTTCGATGGAGTCAATTAAAAAGGTTTTCTTTGGAAAACTTATCTACTGTAAGTTTAATCATCTCTATCAATGAAAAAAATTGTCTTAACAAATTCTTTATTTTTTCTTTTTGATTACATATTCTTGTGTACTGGTATATGTGTTGTATGCCAGATGAGATTATATATTACATATTCTTTCATGTTTTATGTGTGCTTATTTGTTCTTCCATCTTTTGTAAACAGTGATGATAAAATGAAAAATGATCTCATCCTTATCGATTTGTACAAGGTCAATTGTATGGATCCAAAATGTGGTCCATGGTTGATAATTCACTGTGTTTAGATAGATAGGCTATAGCTGTACGTCCGTGTAAAACATAAGTAGGCATACCAGCAGCCAAAAAAAAACACCAACTAGGTTAATATTGTTTTTAGAAATGTAGCAGGTTCTTAGGGAAGAAATCATGCTCTGTATCATGCACAACTGCAGCTATATGTTGGATTTGTAGGCAATATTACCTTCAAAAAGTTACAGTAACATGGGCTGGCATAAAACATTTTCGCGTGCTATCTTTTTTCTTTTTGATCTATAGTCTTTAAACCATTATTGTTTGCATTGGTTGTGTATATATGTCTATTGATATTTTAGGACTTGCAGAAAACTAAATCCTTCACAAGAAAGGAATAAAAAAACGAAAACTAACATACAATAGAAACGAAAGTTAACCAAATCTAAAAACTCCAATACTGACAAACTGAAAAGAAAACTAATCCATACACTCCAATACTGAAAACTAACCTAAAGACTCCAATACTGATAAACTAAAATGAAAACTAATCTAAAAACACCAATACTGACGAACTAAAATGAAAAAAAATCTAAATAATCCAATACTATAAAGATAAATGTGAAGATCATTCATGTGGTGTTTCATTTTCTTGTTGATATAGTTGATGTTGTAGACCCTCAAGCGCTTCTTTTGCTGCGGTTATGACTTCACTGTCACACTGAATGCAAGTTGGCAATTCACCAATTCTAATCAAATGATCTTTCTTCATATGTGGGATATAATAATCATTATCTCCTTTCTTCTTTAATATTTCATTCATGCACGTTTGTAACGTTAGAAATACGTTGTTTATCAGGTAACTTGGATACTCTCGAAAAGACTTTTCCACGCCCGCAACCAATTCAGGCACGGTATTTGGAGCCTCGGAGTGTTGATGTTCATCTATAGATCTAAAATATCCAAGATCATTGACATTTAAATCTGGACTATTTGGAGGTTGAAAACATATGCGCGCATCCAATCCAAATTGTCGAACAGCTTCACAAAATTGTTCATCACCAATAGCAATGTGTGGCCTTGCATTATCTTGTTGAATGAAGATTGTACGACCGTCATGTGGCCATTTTTGTATGATAGCAGGGAGTAGTTTGTTGATCAAAAACTCGCGAGTAACCTTTTGTGTGATTGACTTAATCGGTTTCATCTCAAGAGTACCTGCAACTCGATTTTTGATTTTCCTCTTTGCGGCCTCCATAAAAACGAACGCCCACATTCCAATTTTCCCGTCGAATGGAGTATTTACGTATTCATCATATCGGGGACGAGCTAATGCCGACAAAAACATAAATTTTGGAACAAAATTCTTACTGGTACATCTACGTACCGCGGCGCTTTCATTGGATGAAGATAATACTTTTGAGTCGTCTTAGACATATAGAACCACTTTTCATCAATGTGAATACGGTCGTACATACCAGAAAATACTGCTGGGGATACACTCTCATCTAGCATCTCAAGACAATGCTTAAGTCTTGCTATTCTTGTTTTGAGTGAGAAGCCTGGTTTAATAGCATTTGAGTGTGATTTAATACTTCCATCTTTGATTCTTCTCCAAACAGTGGTCTTTGACATCCCCAAAGCCTTTGCTGTTGATCTTATATTTGTTCTCCGACGGAAAGGAATCAAGCTCATTATCTCCAGATCAATCTGTATTTTTTTGCGACCAATCTTTTTGGGCATTCTTGAGGAAACATTAGCAGGACTTCCATTTTGAATACTGTTTTTTGCAGCGCGCCAAAGTCTTTCAACGGATCTTTTCCCTACAAAAAAAATGATTAGCAACCTTTAACAACACACCTCTTGGTAACTTATCATGAATAGTTTCATTAAAAAGCATTTGTATGATTAGTCTTTTTTTATCAATAGTGAGATTTTTTCTCTTGTTACACTGTATGTTGGTAGGAAAAATCGGCTCTTTTTCTGCGGGTAGATTCAAATCAGGAGGATTAGGAGGGGATGGGGGAGGGGGAGGTAAATTAAAGTTATCATTATTTTCTGGCAATTGATTCAAATCAATTTCCATCTCTCTTTGTTTGGTAACAAAAGATTTCTAACACCATATTTATAGAAACAATACATATCTTTAGCTTTAAATTTGGAGATAATTTTGGCTCCAAAAAAGAAATTTCAAACCAATTAAGCAATTCTGAAAATTTCAAATTTTGAAATTTACTCAGAAAAATTTGATTGATTTTGAGCTCCTGTTGGTTGTGATTAACATTTGGAAACTTGAAATTTCAAAATTTTGGTTTAAAATTTTGGCTCCAACGTTTTGCCTCCAATATATCTTGGTTTATGGGTAAAATTTTGGTTTATGAAGAGAGAACAGAAGAATTGTTGATCATCAATGGGATTGAACAAAAAACTAGGGGAGGAGGTGGAAGACGAAGAGAATGGTTCGAGTTTTTTTTTCTTCACGAAGTATATAGGCTCTTTTAAGTAATAGAATATTAGAGAATATTTAATATGGGTAACCTTCCAATGAACACACAGTTTTCTTATTTGAAGAGATATTCATTAATTATCATAATAATAAATATGTGCAAATCAGGTAGTATTAGGAAAATTTAGGAAAACTAAATTTTTTCTTATTTGACGAGATTTACACTTCTCGGCATTTTATACAGGGACGGAGGGAGTAATAAACACCGATCTGATATTAATTCCCACAATTAACGGAAAAAACGATTCGAGATTCGTGACAAAACCACACATATCTAGATTCATTTCGTTCCTGTGATGATACCCTAGCACAGAGAATAAAAGAGAAATCTCATTTCTCTCTGTCTAATAAGTTTGATCTTGTTTTGCGCTGATCACATTTCTAGGGCTTAACTTCAGCAAAACATTTTGATTGTTCCTGGTTGGATCTGTCAAAATGTTGTCCAGTAGTAAGATCAAATCTGTTGATTTCTACAGGTCAGATCCCTCCACTTTCTTATTAATTCATATCTGCTTTACTTTATCTTTTAGAACTTTGAATTTTGGTTGGTATTGTATTTTTGTCTGGCTGTTAGTTTTGGATCTGGTAATGTCATGTTTTTTCAGTTAATTTTGAATATGTTTGACATTGATGACTGTTACAATTATATCATGAAACATGGAAATTTCTTTAGTATTCTAAGTCCTTAGTGTGGAATTAGGGTTTCAACTTTCAACATAACAGAACTAAGTTATGAAACTTAACCAGATATTGTGTTTGTCATTTGGGTAATATGTAATAATTGGTATTCTGATTCTAGATTCTCTAGTAAGTCACCCTCATTATCCCGAAATGCTGGCTAATTAGGCCGGTTTAATTGGCATTGTGCCAGAAATTAAGAGTAGGATTTGATTGATGAGCTGCTCTATGATAACACTTATAGTAGCTAAATACAATGTTAAGAACCTTGAACCTGACCAAGGTTAATTCTACCACACAATACATAGGACTTCAGTAACTGGTCAATCTAAGAATTCTCTTTATGCATCTGTCTTAATTCTCCAGTAAGATACTGCAAACCTTACTTGTTGGAGACCCATAGCTCTAATAACTGTGCACATGACATCTGGTTTTAACTACCTAAATGTACACTAAGCTGTACGAAAAGGCATAGAGGTTCAACAAGAGCTTCATGGGTTAAGTGTTTTAGTGTGATGTAAGGATAATCTGCATAGCCAGGAGATCATCCTAACAAAATATTAGTTCATCTGCATGAGGCCACTACCAGTACAGATTTTTCTTACACAATATGTTATTTGTTAAGTATTATGTTTTTACTTTTTATATGGTACTGTGTTTCTGTGTTTTTATTTTTTTATCTGGACTGTAGTATTGGTATCTGATTTTTTTCTTTCTATTTTTCCTTTCTTTTTCCTTTCACAGGAAAATTCCCAGAGATTTAACCGAGGCGTCGTTATCTGGTGCAGGCTTATCTATCATAGCTGCCCTGTCCATGATGTTGTTATTTGGAATGGTAGGTTTTGCACTTGACATGTAGGTTTTATTATATTAAGTTTTACTCATTTCTGTCTATATATTTTCTTGATGTTGGTATTCATCCCCTTTCTTCATTAGTTGCATTTATAGAATTACGTTTATTCTCTTTTCTTGTACAGTTGGTGACTTGTGGTTCTCATGACCAGTATATTTGCTGAGTAAATGTTCCATGATTTTCATTTTCCAGGAACTGAGTGATTATATGACAGTGAATACGTCTACCTCTGTTGTTGTTGATAACAGTTCAGATGGGGAATTTTTGCGAATTGAATTAAATATGAGGTATGTAGGGCTCATTTTTAGATTTTGAGTGTTTTCTAGTATTCGGGGTCTTTACATGTTCTTTTCACTTTTGAGCTAAAGTTAATGTTTTCTTTTGAAGTTGGATTTTTTCACTAGCTAACTTGCATAAATGATAAGTTTTGAACCATGGAATTGTATGTCTAACATAATGACACTTGATTCACACTCATAAATTTTCTTTATGTTTATGCTCGGCATATTCTACAACTATTCTTTATTCCTATTTTCTTGCTGTTTCTGTTCTCTCACTTTTAGTTTGTCAATTTCTTCTTGTAGTTTCCCAGCACTCTCATGTGAATTTGCTTCAGTTGACGTGAGTGACGTGTTAGGCACAGTAAGTCTCTAATCTCAGCCTTTTTCGTTATTTCTTTATTTGTTTATTCGGCAAGGCTAGTAAGTCTAGTAATTGTAGTTCTGGTCAACAGGTCTAAAATACATTTATCTGTTTTGTATTTTTCTAGTTTGTGAGCTCCTTATTTATTCAATTGAAAGACTTATATAAGGTTTAGAAACCAAAGCTCTTGTTATATCCGTCAGTTCTTTGACTATCTCCAATTGCATTTGTCGTATGCTTTCTTACCTCATTTGCTATTCTTAATGCATTATGTTTCTGAAAAGAAACCTGAGTCTAAGTGATTTTGTTTGCAGAACAGATTGAATATAACAAAAACAATCAGAAAGTTCTCAATAGATCCCAACTTAAATCCTACTGGTTCCGAGTTTCACCCAGGACCTATCCCAACTGTTACTAAGCATGGAGATGAAGCTGATGGAGAATATGGTGAAGGCTCTGTTGCACTAACTTCCGCAACTTTTGACAGATATACACATCAGTAAGTTGGTGGCAACTTATTTGACACATTTTCAGATTTATTTCTGTTTGGGTAGTTCTATCCGTCACTCAAATATTTATTTCTTGTTTACAGATATCCGATTTTGGTTGTCAACTTTTATGCTCCCTGGTGCTACTGGAGTAATCGCTTGGTAAGTTTTTCTTCTCATAGTACTACTTCAATAACCTTTGTTCACTTCGATCCTGAATTTGTTTGATGATGCAATACAACCTTGCTAATAATCACCTTGTGCTTCCATTGATTCGGACTTTTCTTATGATTTTTGCTCATTTGCTCAATTGCGATTCCGATAATTTGGTCCTTAATTAACTTAGTTCATTTTTGATTGGAAGCTCTTATTAAGTCTTTACTTGATAGAAAATTACTCGGTTAAATAACTCATTACTTCATTGGGTGGAAAATCTTATTAAATCTGTACTGCGTACATGCTAGAATGATGTCTGTTATTCTCCTCCCTCATTTTTAGTTCTTCATTTCAGAAATCCTCATGGGAGAAGACAGCTAAAATAATAAAAGAGAGGTGCGTAGTAATCGTCCCCATTACAAAAAATGCATTACCCTTGCTGTATTTCGGTGGATTTCTCTTTTAGTTTATTGTGTGTGTTTCCTATGTTTTCAGATATGATCCAGACTTGGACGGACGTATTCTCTTG
Source organism: Papaver somniferum (assembly GCF_003573695.1). Taxonomy (NCBI): domain Eukaryota; kingdom Viridiplantae; phylum Streptophyta; class Magnoliopsida; order Ranunculales; family Papaveraceae; genus Papaver; species Papaver somniferum. The sequence goes on along the minus strand of NC_039358.1, from coordinate 151,321,712 downwards.
GCGAGTGTTGATTGCACTGAAGAAGGTGATTTATGCCGGAGGTATTCTCCAAGTCGAGTGTTTCATATCTGACTGCTTGGTTTTTGATTGAACTACTCTTTAACATAATCTTTTTGATGGCTGTATAGGAATCATATCCAGGGGTATCCATCTGTTCGAATTTTTCGTAAAGGAAGTGATATAAGGTAAATTGCGGTACTATTAGTCTTTACATGAATAAGAGATTTAGACCTCGTGTAGTTGTGGAAATTTAGGTCGTTGCAAAGGCTATGACATCATTCTCTTTCTCTGGAAAGTAAACACATCTGTTTGTACCAACCACAAAAAGTAACAGGGAGCAAGTCATCTCCTAATCAGAATTCTCACTTTCAAGAATGCTTCTTCTTTTTGTTATGGATAGAATTAAAACATGATGTTGTAGGCTTTGTTCATAAGCTTTGAAATGACTTATGAGATTAACATGCTCTTGATGCATTTCTGTAATGAGATAGAGATGAGCATGGACACCACGATCACGAATCTTACTATGGAGAGCGAGATACGGAGAGTCTAGTCCAGGTATGCTTACATGATGTTGGTCATTGTTATCCGCAGAAAAGTTCAAACTATGGCTTATAATGATCTCTTCAGATTAAAAAGAAAACCCCTAGTTGGTAGTGCTTGATTTGGATTTTTTTGCAGGCAATGGAAGCTTTGGTCGCTCCTATCCATTTGGAGGCACGTAAGCTTGCATTAGAGGACAAATCTGAGAATGCAACAGCCTCTGTGAAAAGGCCAGCCCCTTCAGCCGGAGGTTGTAGAGTAGAGGGTTTTATACGGGTTAAGAAGGTAGGTTTGTGATACTAGTGTAGTTGATATGAATAGAAGAAACACTTAGTTTCCCGTCGAGTAATTTCGTAATCTAGTAGCAGTTATATCCTAGTTGAAATATGTTGTACTTTAAGGTTAGCGATTGCGTTGCTAATTTGCAGGTCCCAGGTAATCTTGTCATATCAGCCCGTTCAGGATCTCACTCCTTTGATGCTTCTCAAATGAACATGTCGCATGTCATCTACAATCTTTCATTTGGTAAGAAGATCACTCCAAGATTGATGTCTGAGTTCAAGCGGTTGTCACCTTATCTTGGTCGAAACATTAACCGATTAAATGGTCGACAATACATTACTCACCAAGGTGATGGAGATGCAAATGTTACTGTAAGTTAGTGCGACTATCTTTTCCCTTTTTGCTGTTATCTGTCCTCTTTAAGGAAAAAAGAAGAAGATGTTATTGACATGTAAGAACTTGGATAAACTTGTAGCATTGTAATTGACCCAGTATTGACAAAGCCAATTTTCCATTGAAAGGTTTCTGAAGCCTCCAGATTCTAAGCTAGAGAAAATAGTACTCCGTTCGAAGTAATTTTAACGCTTTCTCTGACATGAATTTGCAGATTGAGCATTACCTTCAAGTAGTAAAGACAGAAGTTATATCCAGAAGAACTTCCTGGGGACACAAATTAGTTGAGGAATATGAGTACACTGCCCACAGTAGTCTAGCACAGAATAGACACATCCCTGTTGCAAAATTCCACTTCGAGTTGTCTCCTATGCAGGTTTGTTGAGCATCTAATCTGTGGAAGCCATTGAATTGCATTTTGTCTTCTCACCCAATCTCATATATTCTTTTCTTATTATATCAGGTCTTAATAACAGAAAACTCAAAGTCATTTTCTCACTTCATAACAAACGTCTGCGCTATTATTGGGGGTGTTTTCACGGTTAGACATGCTCTCTCCCTTGTTCCTGCATTTATCTGTTTATGAATTTGTGAGTCTTGAATACCTTTCCTTGGATTTTCAGGTTGCCGGGATATTGGACTCTATGTTGCATACCACGATGAGATTGGTGAAGAAAGTTGAGTTAGGCAAGAATTTTTGATAGAATATGATAACTTTTACTGCAACAATAAAAACCTTAATTCGTTTCTTCTACCAGACCTTATAAAGTCTGGAGATTTTTCTTAGGAAATGCAGTATTCCATTTCCTTATAGGAGATGAACCACTAAAGCAGAACAAGTATTAACTGTAATATGTGCTCAGTTGGTAGTATAGTAAATGATTTAGAAGTCTTCAAATTCGAAACGCAGGAATCATTTGACAAAGAAGCAACAGCATCAGGCTCTGAAACCCTCGGAGTTATCAGTGCTCGAGTAGGTTGAACCAATCTCAACCATGTGACCGGAGGGTGACCATTAAGTCCTTCCGGGTTACATGGTGTGATTTGGGAGACCTCCATCAAACCTATGTTTACATATTGGCGTGCCTAATGTGTTCATCTTGTTAATCATGGACTGGCACCAATATTTTAAGAAACTTGTATATTAACTGGCACCAATAGTCATATCTGACTATCTTGCCATTGTCTTGGCTTTGTGTATGGTAGAAAATACTGCAGTTTTACTTTCATCCCAGCAATGTAATTGGTAATGGTTTAGGAAAGAAGATAAATTCTTACATTATTTGGTGATTGATAAAACAATGTCGAACTAGTACAAGGAACAAATAACCAGGGCTATATTTTTGCAGACAATTTTTACATAGTGAATAGCCTGAGCATTTATATTAGGATACAACATCTTGTAAGTGGAGCTCATAAAGCTTGATTCTCGAATTTTACAAACAAATGCAATTAAGTCAACAGGAAGGAGCACCAAATAAATAAAAAGAAGCATTAAGCAAAAGGAGAAATGGTGTGAACAAATGCATGAACTTGGTCACTTACAAGTCTAGGAGAACCGAGAAACCAACAAAAGCTCCAAGCGAAACTATGAAGCTGGCAAACTTAACTGGAGATGGAGATGAAGAATACTGAGGAGATTCTAGTCCTGGAGGAGCTGAAGTAGGGCTAATAACAATCGAGTCTGTTGGTGGCGAAGAAGGAGACTCCATTCCATCAGGAGCTGGAACGATTTCAATTTCGCCAGGAGGAGGGGAAGTAGAACTATCTGAAGGTGCAGGAGAAGGAGAATCTGAGGTTGTCTGGTTCGAGTTCGAAGAATGGTCACCGCTTCTATCAGACATAACTACGACAATCAACTTTTCATTCTTGAGGCAGTTCTTTCTAATCCCACTTATGAAATGAAAAGGTCCGGACTGGTTGAATGTAAACACAGAGTTTCCATCGCTATAAGTTACAATGGGTGTCGCTGTATTGCAATTTGTGTAATCGACATTGTTTACATGCATCACCAAGTCATTATCTGGCTGGTAAACAAATACTACAACAAAAACAGAGAGTAATGGAATCAGAAAATGAATTGAAGGCATTTTCGTCTGAGCTATAAAATTGATTCATGCATTATTAAACCAAGAGAACACTGAAACCACCAATGCTAGTTTGGGTTAACTTACATAAAGAATCTCCAACTTGAAACCGATTCATCTCTGCCCATTGGTTGTAAGTAAGTGCATTAGGATTATCACTTGGCAAACTCCATCCCTTTTCTCCTCCAACTTTGAATTGAATTGCACCCACAGCTGAATTTTGAACCATTACCAACAAAACAACACTAAATACTATTAAACCTTGCATTAAGTTCTTGGTAACATTGTTTATTTGAAGCTCTAGTGATCTTGAAAAGGGTTTGGCCATTGCAAACAGGGCTAAATAGAGAGATAGAGATAGAGGAATAAGCAGTCAGGTTTAAATGAAAGTGATGATGAGCTATTGCTTTTGTAGGCACTCTAATCATCAACTTTTCCAATGAAGCATACTTATCAAGCTTTTGCGTCTTTCTGTTATTCTTCTTTCCTTAACTTCTAGTCCAAAGCATAAAAGAAACAGCTTAGTTGTTCTGCATTGTAATTCTTCTGTTTGCCTCTACTTTTTGATCCCTTTCTTAAGTTTTCTTTGATAATGCTATTATACTTTCCTTCATCATATTCAGAATATCTTTTCTCTTTTGTCTTAGGTTTACATAACCCCATATTCATTTTCTTTTGGATGAAATAGTACAGTATGATAACATAATTTTATTTATTTTTATTTTTTCCAAAATTGGAGTATTGGCTTAGCTTAAGTAACAAGTTTTGAGTAAAATTGTTGTCGAAGCTATCTATTTCTAGCTAGTTAATCATGATAAATCTCTAAGAAGAGAACTTTTTTTGTTTCAGGTTTTGGAATAATTAGTACATGTTGTTTCAGAATAATCTAAGAACAGTAATGGATTGGTACATTTTGTTAATGTAATTTTTTTGCTTCAAACCCAGGGAACAAACAGGAAAGCATAGTTATTTATTTGTAAGTAAAACACAAATGAATCTTCTGCTGGTATAGCGCAGCACTGGATGTCTACCACATAGACAAGCGAGCACATACTCATGTGGTAGTAGCTAGTAATCATAACTTGATTTTGGAATAACAATTTGAATCAATTCTCTGTTGTAGGAATAAGATAGATATATTGCAATTGGTCTCAGCAACTGCTTTTATCTTGAATATCTTTAACAAGCTAGCTTTTCCGTGCAAGGTCGTTGATGATGAGAAGTTAAACAATCCAGCACCAACATCGTCCCAAAAACTAGGAACAAATACCATTTTGTCGGCGGTAACATCAACGTTCGTACTAATATTGTGTTTTGAACGCGCAGGAATATTATCTGCATCAATTGCTGCTTCAGCTATTTCGATTCCACGGTAGTAGACATAAGCTGTACCATTGTTATACTTGAAACTACCGTAAATGCGATTATTAATCGTAATTAAAAGAGCTAATGTCGCATTAAGTTCAAAGGCAGGAAAAAATCCAACCTTTATGTGAGTGAGGTGTGCCGGATGAGCAAACACTTCTGGTTGTTTAGGCTTCAAAACAGTAAAGAAAACGATAATAAGAACAACCAAAACAATTATCACCAAAAGTAAACTTAAACCACAGCATATTTTGAAGCCTTTCCTCATAATAATCCTTGTACTTTGCACTGATGAAAGTATAGTACTTAAGGTGATAGTCGACTGGCTGCGCTATTTTTTTTTTGTCAGAACTCTTTCTTATGGTAGTAAACCGAATTTATAATATTGAAGGTATGAGGATTGGAATAAGATCGTTCTTCCGAAACAAATTTTTTTTGACTATGAGGGAGAAGAAATCAATGTGTTTCGGTTAGTTTGATCGCATTTGGATTACTGTGTTCATTAACTGTCAAAATTTGAACATAAAAGTCAGTTTCTGGACGGCAACCATTCTGAATATGGGCTGACTTCCCAAGAGATAGATGTCAATATATAAAACCAATTTATGAACCTAGCAAGTGGAAGAAAGGCTAAAAAATCATCCCTTGGTGGAGATATTTCTTAACAAGCCGTTGCAAAACATATACACCTCTGGAACTTGGTTATGGCCATTCTCTCTACCCACAAAGCCTTAAAAGACAAGATTGTCTGCAATTTCTGAATATAAAACAAAACTATCCATTAAAATGAAGTTTAGATTTGTCAGGTGGTATGAAGTATGAACTTGTATCCAAACTATAAAAATATAAGTGCAAAAGCTAGTATCCCTACAAAGTCACGAGGAGTAATCTACGTTTGCAAATAAAATTGAACCCATATGGGCAGAGCCAAAAGTCGTAGTCATCAAAGTAATAATAAATGTCCTGAAATGATCATCATCAGCTTAAATGATCCGTCATCAGCACAAAAGTGATAATAGTGAGGAAAATTACGGGAAGAAGATTAATATGAGATTTGTGAGCAGCTCCCGTAGGGAAAACTTTAGGAAGTGAACATTCTTCACCGTTGAAATACACCTTTGATGGGAATCCATCTCCTTTCACTATGTTTATTCCTGGTGTGTGCTTCTTTCGAAATGAGATCACTGATTGTTGTTTACCGGGCACTCGTGGATCAGTTAGTGGGTTTGTTCCATTTACCTCTCCCATTAAGTAAGCCAAACCTTCTAACCCTTGGAAGAAGATGGTGTTTTTGACTTGCGGAAGCTTCGTTGCATTGAATGAGTAAATATTCTCATAACCAGGATAGGCTACTTTCATTTCAATTGCAGCAAACCAATCTTCAAAGTTGATATCTTCCCAATTGAATAGAGTGACTCTAGCCGTCCATCCTTTTCTATAATCAGAGTTTATGTGCCAGTTCATGCTAACACCACAGTTGTCGCCACAAGGTAACACTTTGGGTAAAGTGCGGTGCTTCATCTTTGCCCACGCTTTTGCTTTTTCTTCTCGGTTAATGAAAGGAACAAGAAGAGCCTCTGGAGGAAGAAGCAATGGAGAAGCATTCTGATTGCAAGTATCTGTATCTTTACAACCACAAGCACAAGTATTGCATGGAATGACAGAGTCATTATAGAAGGCCGAGAAAGAAACACAACACCTTGAAGCTTTTTCCTTTGGCCGGGTAATGTTGCAGACAACTTGCCAACTGGCTACCGCTGTAGAATATGCAGCAAGACCAGTCGTATCTGGAAATTCTGTTGGCATTACCCTAATTGGAGGTGCACATTTATAATCTGGATTAAGGACACCATTGATTTTCCATTTTTGAGGAGGGAAAAATGCAGTGCGGTTCATGTTAGGTGGTGTCTTAAAAACTTGTAACTGGAATATTGCTCTTGCTTTGCTTGGATCCATGGTGGTTGGTACCAGAGTGCCATTTTTGCAACAGTAAGGTAATTTCCCAACTTTCTCGTCGTCTTTTCTATCCGGAGGGAGGTCGGCTATGACAGGTTTCTTCTCACAGTTCATAACAGGAGTGAAATCCATATCTTTGTAGTATTTTCCAGCAGGACCGTAAATACATTCCGAGTAGTCTCTTTTATGGGTATAGGCTCCTCTCATTGAGTATATGAATTCACCATTCATCCATTCCCAGGTTAAGTTCCAATGATCAAGTCTTCCAAGTGGGTGATTGTTATCCATTGTAACTTGAGCAAGATAATTCCCTTCAAAGGCTTGAAGAACATCATAAACTATTGTAAGATCGCCGTTCTGACGAGGCATGTACTTTGTTTTTGTGATGTTGGCTTTAAATTTCGGGTCCGTAACACAACATACATACATTGAGCTTCCTGTGAAAGCAAAATCCAAGAACAAGCTTAATTAGCTACATACAGACCAGGCAGAAGTATAAACACAACAAATCAAAAAACTTAACACTTCTTTGATCATTCACTTCTTTGATATTCTGTCTCTGCCATTTGAGTATTGATGAACCATATGGATAAAAGCATATATGTTTTTGTTTGTTTGTGTTTTTTCTTTCCTTGTGTGTGTGAATGTTTTTCTCATATACTACGTACATCGAACATTGAAAATTATATTAGTATTAGTATCAAAGAATGCAGATTACGATTTCTAGCAAGGAACTAAACGTATATATGAAGTTTTCCTGAATCAAATGAAGGTGCAAATTATACTGACCTTTGCGGGTTGCTGCAGGACACTTAAATCCATCGTTAACTAACCGAATTGTTTTAGGCATTGGCACAGCTGGAGGTTTCAATCCAAACTGTGTTCCTTCCAGTTGAATCTCTGCCTGAATTTGGGTTAAATCTCCTGCTGTTTCAATCGCTGTTTTTAAGTCTGCCTGAGGATAACCAGATAAGTACGTCCCATTCCCAACAAAAGCTGGTAAATCATCACCATCCATTATCACTGCTCCACCCGCTGAAACTAGAATCTCTTTATGTTGAAACCCTATGTACATTTTCCACGCCTTGAGATCTTTCTCTCCTGCATTCAATATTGTCGCAACAGATTTAAATGCCCAAGCTTGTGCCGTCGCATTCTTGAGATGAGGAAATTCTTTCTCTCTTGAAATGAAAACATATGATAGAAAAATCCCATTACAATTGTTTTCTTCGGGCGGTGGAGCTGCGGCTTTTTTCTTATCAGCATCAAAATCATAATCCTGCCCTTCAGTTAAGGTGAAATGATATGTGACTGATACAAGCACGACAATAAACAAGGCTTGCCACCCCATTAAGTTTTTGGCTCTCATTGTTGATTTTTTTTTTTCAAGTTTCAGACATTGAAGGTTCTTTTTTCTTTCGTTCTTTTTCTTTTCTTAGAGGGTTTCGAAGTTTTAATGGAGATGATGATGAAGATGGCTGGAGATTTGTGAAGAAGAGCTAAAGAGGTAGGGTCTTGATGCCACTGTAAATTGGTTTTCTTTCTCCAACTAATGAACACCCGTGGCTGTGGCCGCGTAACAAAACACGGCAACAGAGTGGGTGATTGGGAAATGGAGAAGAACAAAGCAGAATTCCATTTGAGATTGTTTGAAGAAATTGTTAAATTTAGAGAAGACTTGGTCAGATTCATTCTCCTCCTCTAAATTACCAACAAATTTGGAGGGCCAAGGTGTTTTAAGTGGATTATTTTTTTGTAATTCGGTTATAAACCATGTTGCCCTTAACTGATTTCCAGTTCAACAATTGCCTTTTCCAAATAAATTACAATATTCAAAATTTCACAGTTGACACCACAGTTGTAATAATCTGTGTATCCTAATATATTGGGAAACCGTATGACCAATGTGGTCAATCTCGTATCACCAAGACAAAACTATCTCGCTGAGATAATTGGTGGAATCTCGGAGGTAGCATTTAACACATTTAATACTTGTAAATTTTTGTATGGATACTTGTATAATTACGTGTGTCATGCTTGTGTAATTAGTTCTCGTGTACTGTTCATTCGAAAATTGTACTTAAGAGGATACCTCATCCCAATGATTACAACCGAACCAAAAAGGGAGCCGAAAGGGGATTCGGCTATCCAAGTAAAAATCACAAAAAACTACGGAGACCGATATAAGAAATTCCATAAAGAAATCACCATATTTGTCGTAAGCCCTAATACTTTTGTGTTTGATTTGGCCCAAAAGAATGCTTGTAATTTCATATCTCTAATTACTCTAATTAGGCTTGCCAAAGTTTTCTTTTTGACCGATAAAAAAAAAAAATCTGATATACTGTTACACCTGTATAGCCTTTGGGGAATTACTCTCTTATGTTTATTTTACTACATGATATATGAGAAATTGAATTTTATCTTTCCCTCGAACTCAAACTCTCTCACATAACAGAACAGAAATAATTTAATTAGAAGCGACTTTGGTTTTGCTAAACTGAATCTTCGAAACAACATCATGTTTAATCGATAACTAGTTCGGAGAAAGTAAAAAGAGGAAAAAGGAGATCACTAAAACAGAAACTAGATTGGTGAGAGATTTTTAATATTAACATGGTGATGATGGTGTTGGATCAGAAGAAATTTTCTTCACTAATAAGAGAATCAAACATGTGATATTTTTGATCGTCGATGGTGGTTTGTCTCTAATGAGGCTGACCCATTGGGTAGTGATGATACCGATTTGCATATCTTCTCTTCTTTTTTTGTCTTTCTAATTAGTTATCTGAGTTTTAATAATAAAAAAAATTTGGATTCATGCAGAAGGTGAAAATCGAAGTGCTTTAATTGATTCAGAAACCATGAAACAATTAAAGATAAAAACGAGATTTCGGCCGAGGTTGAACGACTCCATCAAGTTTTCATGTGGAATCTCGTCTCGCCGAGATTGTCGATATCGCCTCCTCTATGGCATAAACGGGAAATGTCGTCGAGATCTCGGCCGAGAAGGCCGAAATCGACTACATTGCATAGGACCTAATATCACTAAGATGGTGCAAAATTTCTTTGAAACATGCTACATTCTCATGGAAGAACTCCACTTTGATGTCCCCAAGTTCAGTTCTCTCCTTCTCGTGTGGATTATAGACCTATATCCCTCTGCAACACCACATGTAAAGTCATTTCTAAAATTATAGCCCAGAGAATGAAACCACTTTTGAATCGATCATTATCCCCTTATCAATCTTCTTTCATCCAAAATAGACAGATAAATGACAATACCATGGTACCTTATCAAACTATCCATAACATGAGAACCAGAAATGAAAAACACGATTGGATGGGTCTCATGAGTGATATGTCAAAAGATTTTTATAGAGTTGAATGAGATTTCCTAATTGAGGTCCTAAACCAAATAAGATTCTCTGATAAGTGGTGTAAGCTAATAGACCAATGCATATGTACCACGAACTTAGCTATTTTACTAAATAAAGTCTGAAATGGATTCTTCAAACCATCTAAAGGGTTGAGGTAAGGAGACCCATTATCCCCCTATCTCTTCATCCTTTGCATGAAAGTTATTTCTAGAACTCTGATGAAAGTTGAAGAGGAAGGCACGATAAATTGTATAAAATCGTGAAAAAGGCCCCTTCTATGAGCCGCCTCTTATTTGTTGATGATTGCATAGTATTTCACAAAGAAAATGAGGAGGGAGCCAGAAATATCCTCAAAACCTATGATAATTTTAGTAAATGCTCTGGACAAATGATTAACCTGAATAAGTCAGGAATCTTCTTCAGTAATAACACTCTACCTACCCAGAGGGAGGATATTATTGCTACCATGGGAGCTCAGCAAGTTCCACTTAATGACAACTACCTTGGATTTCCCCTTTCACTAACAAATCAAAGACTAAATCTTTTACTTTGTCATAAATAATCTGAACTCTAGACTAGGAAAATGGAAAAAGAAGACAATAAACCTAATTGTTAAGGCTATTATGATCAAACATTTTATTTTATTCTTATAAATAACGAATTTCATTCAAAGCTAAGACTCGAAATGAGTCACTGTTACAGTAGAAGTAGAGCCATCTAATCTGGGAGTATGAGCATTCCCAAGATTAGATTTATCTAATGAAAGTTGTTTTAAAATACATACAGGAGGAGAAGTTTCCCATTCTAGAATCGAGTTTAAAGGCCTAACATACTTGGCCAAGATATCTGCAACCTGGTTTCCTAGTCTCGGAACAAAATAAAAACCCAAAAAATTGGTACAATTTTTAGCTATTCTGTTTGCCTCATTGATACATGCTTTAGCACGCCAAGAAATATCCGAGTTGTGTCCATTAATATAGTTAAAGATACTTTCACAGTCCCCTTCTATGCTGAAGTCTTGAATTTGCTTCTCTTTTTCCCCAATAACCGCTTGCATCACTCATATAGCCTCTGCCTCTTGTGGGTCTGAGTTTCTGATTTTCCTGCTCGTCCTCCTTCACTATTTCCTGCATCATTTATCAAAATTAAAGCAAAACTATATGGAACTGAATCTGAAATCCGAGCCGCATCAACATTGATCTTTAGAGTAATTCTACATGGAGCCTTCCAGTTAGGAGTAGATTTCTTCTGTTGTACCTAATTAGATTTAGAATTTTTCTGTTTTCTTGTAGACTAAAAATCAATGTGTCTTTGTATTTCTAAGGATAGATTATTAGTTGATTCAGCTTTATCTTCAAAGACTCTATCACATCTCTCTTTCCAGATAAACCACATTTTAGTGAGAAATAATTCAATAGAAATATCTCTTCTAGGTTTAGCAATCCAATTTTCACAGAGATCTAAGATCATACTTGAGGTATTCAAAGATAAAGATATTGGGTTAGGAGATGAGTTCCAAACTTCCTTAGCATAAGGGCAATGAAAAAAAAAAGTTCAGTTGTTTCCAATTCTACTTTACACATGGTACAATGAGGTGTTACATCTTTAACTTTACCATAGAGTTTAACATTAGTAGGAAATGCATTTTGTAAACATTTCCATAAAAATAGCTTTATTATCTATGAAATATTTAGTTTCCACAGAGATCTCCAGAAAGATTCTGGCAGAAGTAAGCTTACTATGTCAAGACCAGTTTCATTCAGTTTGTCATACAAAGATTGAACTGTCAAGTCTCCTGGTTTAGTTCATGTCCAGCGGATTTGATCTTTTCTAAGGTTTTGTTCATCATCCAGATATATCTGACTAATCTTTTTTACAGTATCAGCTGGGAACATAGATGTTAGAAGAGGGAGATTCCATGAGCGTGTCCCTATGTTTATTAAGTCAGACACCCAGATTAAGTGACTATTACTAGCATTACGTAGATTATTGATTGTCTCTCCCAGACACTGAATCAATTTATCATTCCAAATATTAATCTCCTTACCATTACCTACTTCCCATATACTATACTTTTGAAATAGTTCTAATCCTTGCCTAATACCGTTCCAAGTCCAAGAACCCTTTGGTGAGATTTTAGATCTAAAAGGAGATTCATTCCTGAAAGACTTTGAACCCAATTTTTTTTTCCCATAGAGCATTAGGTTCTTTGATAAGAATCCATGCAACTTTTTCTAACATTGCAAGATTAAACTTACGAGCATCTCTAAAACCTAATCCTCCTTTAAGAATCGGTTTACAAAGATTTGGTCGGGCCTTTGGATAAAATCCTTTACCTCCAGCATCTTCCCCCCCACAAAAAATCTCTTTGTATTGCGTTTATTTTTTTGTTATTTTTTTTGGCAGTTGAAAACAACCCATTTGGTAAGATGGAATACTGGAAAGAACATCTCTGTTTAGAACTGACCTACTTGGTTGAGTTAGAACTAGACCCTTCCAACCTTTAAATTTAGATTCCATTCTTTCAAGAATATGAGCAAAAGTTTTAATCTTTGACTTATCCATGAATAGAGGGGCTCCTAAGTAAGTATCTTTAAGATTAATATGTTTTATTTTTTTAACATTTTAGACATCATTCTCTGGTGTTTTGGTTCAACCTTTCTACTAAAGAAAACTCCTGATTTTTTAATATGCGTGTTTAGTATAACCGCTCATAAAATTGTTTATGTATCTTGGTAAAACTATTCACAAGGCCTGACTTATGTATTGGTATGAATTTTACTAGTGAAACCGATCTTAAGTAATCACTCAAGATGGTATGATTGATGCCTTGTAAATAACAACTTTTATCTAGTCATTGGGGAACCAGTCCTAGTAAGAGGTGCAACAAATTCGCAAGAGGGAATCGATCCTTGTAAGAGGTGCAACACGTTTTTAGTAGATGGGGGGAACCGATCCAATGAACATGTGCAACGAGTTTGTAGTTTTGGGGGAACCGATCCTATGGACATGTGCAACCGAATACAGGTAGTTACCATAAGTTGTGGCGAACCGATCCTAGTACCTAGTCAACCGAATTTTGGTAACTAGCGTGACTATGCACAATACTCAAATGGAGGTAGAACCGAACTTGTTTTGGTAGAACCGTGAAACCCATAATTGGTGATTTGATAGGATAATCAATCACATAGTTCTTGGAATTCAGACGAACCAATTCTAAACTTGTTTGGAAGTGTGGCAAATCGTTTCCAAGATTGTAAGTATGAAAAATGACTTGCAAAGTAAAGATGTTGACATAATTTGAACATGTGCAGTAACTCTTATCATTAATTGTTCAAAGATATTCTTTAATAGATAAAGGAGAATCCCAGGATCGAAATAAATTGAGAATCTTTTAATTAAGGTTTCTTAGTTTTTATATGCTATTTAATCTCCAGCAATTAAATGCATATCTTTAGAAAAAAATAATTAGTAATGTGCATTTACTGATTATAGATTGTTCTATTGGGATTTCAGTCAATATTTGGACAGTGCATTTCCAGGAATTATGAAAACCGATTTTGTGTTTATTGCATATCTTTGAGAATATTCGGTTTTGGAAATTCCTTGGTGTCCAAACTTCCTTGTTTACACATATTGAAGTTTGCATTTCTAGCAAACTAATCCTCAGAGCCAGCAAAACTACCTAGTTGTGTTGTTACCAGTGGAGCCGTCTATTCGGAGAGGAAAGTAACCTAATTAGGCGAAATCTCTTACGGCCGCACAGTTTAAAGACTTCTTTGGGATTGAGAAGCTCTATTAGTACTGTTGGTGGGAAACTAGATAATTGCAGTTTATTATTAGTTTTCGATTGATTTGATTGACTAACGGTTGTTGAACTTTGATTGCAATTAGTTTGTTTATGCTTGAGAATCTTCTCTTCTGATATAAAATTCACTCAAACTAGATCGAAGTTTCGACGGGGATCTTTAGACTGTTTGTAGATCTAAAGATGTCTTGTGATAATCCAACGTTAACAGACTCCGTTCTGTGTGTGATTGATCGCAAGAGATTCAAGTTAATTGTGTGCAGGTACTGATTGAAGATTAAAGAAGATTTGAAGACAAGAAGACTTTTTGGGTTCATAATCTTTGGTGTGCACAATACTTGTTTCGGCTGGAAAGGGATCCAAATATAATAGGTTTATGTTTGTGATAGATTGGATAGATTAGTTTAGTGGATCAGCATCAATACAGTTCTTTGTGATTAATATTATTGATTGCATAGTCTAACAATTACTTCGGTAGTCGTTGAGAGATTGATCTAAGGACCCGATAAAGGAGTTTATTGGTTAAACGGAAGGGACTTTGTCAAAATCATATCACGTTGTTTGAAAAGAGTTGTTACCGAACAGATTTGTTGTTCCTTTACTGTTTGGAATACGAACCAAAGGAATTGTTCCAAGTGCGTGACTTATTACCAAGTTGGAGGCGCAGGGATACTGAGGAAACTAGGTGAACTATAGGTTTAGTTGGTTGGTCTCAACCATACAAAATTGATTTGATTTTGTATATCGGCTTAATTCTGAGAGTATTCAATTCTGGACTAGGTCCCGCAGTTTTCCTACATTTGCAGTTTCCTTGTTAACAAAATCTTGTTGTGTCATTTACTTTTATTTTCCGCAATTATAATTGTTGTTATTATAATTTAAAGTAAACTACACAAACGTTAATTCCTTTTTTACTTGATAGACAATCCCTAGAGTTTGGTTAAGTCCGAACCTGTTATCAAGTAAACATACTTCGTTGTTGTATTGTCTCAATCTTGTATCCATAGTCAATCACACAAGTTATCTTGTTGTCGTATTGTCTCGATCTCGTATCCATAGACGATCACACGAAGTTTGAAACGATTAGTTGTATTGTCTCAACTCAGTCTATAGACAATCACTTTCGGAGAAAGGTCTTATAGGTGGAAAAGTTTTAGATTGAGGTATATTTGGGTACCCTCGTCTTTTCAATTGGTATCAGAGCAGGCAAACACGAAAAGACCTAACAATATGTGTTTGGTGCGATCCAACCTATAAGATATGAGTCAAAATAAGAAAAGCAAGGCTAAACTTATAAAGAAAGACTCAGTTAACTTATGTCAAGATAATGAGAATAAAGTCTCAGAAAAGGTCATTGGAAATTAGTCTCGAAAGTCTTTTTGAAAATCAAAGAAAATTCTTTGACTGATAATTTGATTAAGATTCAAGTTTCTGATCAGAAAAGAATGAATCCGAAACTCAAGAAATCTGTTTTGGATCTGAATCCAATTCCTAGTGAAAATCGTCTTTTTTAGAATACGAAAAGAGATTAGATTCACTAGCAGACCCAAGTTCTGAATTTCATAAGATGTTAGTAAGGTTTTTCAAACAAAAATTGGCCTTGTGCAATGAAGTTCATCAACAAACTACTGAGTGTGAAATTCTCAATCACTCGCTAGAACACTCACAGATAAGGACCAAGATTCTTATTGAGAAACTTCTTACTGTAACATGTCAAGAGTGTATATCTAAACAGATGTTTAGAAAAAACACTTCCAACAAGGAATGGATACCTTAAGAGGACATATAGAATGTCTTGAACAAGAGACATTAGCAACCTGTCGACTGGAAGATCTAGACCACACGGGTTCAAGTTCAAAGAACATACCATCCTGGGAAAAAGAAGTAATCGAGGATATTGCATCTCGCAATTTTCCTAACAAAGAGGATGGGTTCAAAACCCATGCAGAGGAACGTGATGATGTTCCTAACAAGAGAGGAAAAGATTTCCTCAAGAGGTATTTGATGAGGAATATCCTCATCCCAGTGCTTAATCGCATTGGAATGTGCATCCTTACAATGCCCAATCTTCGGATATAAGGAAACACATATATCCGGGCTATCGGAATCCTACTAATATCTCTTATTCAACATAGAGAGAATACACAATCTACCTTAAGGATACTTTAATTATCTTTACGTGTAGAAAGGTTGTCTTACAACAACTTGTGTAAAAAGGATAAATGTAGATGTTTTAAGTATCTCTTGATACCGATCTTGAAGATAATCTCTTTTTGGAGAAAGTTGTGTTTCACTAACACATAAGATGCGAAAATCTTTTCAAATCTTGTCAGAATAAATTATTTAAGGTTGATATTTATGTTTGGTATGTGTTAAAGGTATTTCAAGTATATGTACTCAACGTGTCTGAGAACTTATACTAAAGGATGTATTCTCAAACCAGATCTCAAGCAAAACTTCTAAAAGCCTTGAGTGGAATGACTTCTAAGGAAACTGTTCATCTTGATAATACCTTCAAGAAATCTGGTTGTGAAGATATCGAAAATGAAAAAGAAGATGTGACTCATCTCCTTGTCCAAAACAGCTTGGATGCTAAGATTGATATTATCAATCTACGTCAAGTCCTCCTCAGTACTATTGAAACTCATCATAGACAGGCATCATTACTAAGAACTGTTATCCGTAACCAAAGAAATCTGATTAAACTTGGAATCGGTAACAAGGAGTATGCTCGAAATATTAATCGAAAGGTTAATGCTTTAGCTTGTGAACATAATCAAGGTACTGTGTGCAGAATCCGAGATATCAGTTGAGATGTTGTTGATGAAGATCCTGAAACATTTGAGGAAATTGAAGATGATCTTTGAAAAATCTGCAGAAAAATAGACTTCAGTTTTTGATTTCTTTCAATAAGTCTATTATGAATAAAACTATCTTATTATCATGAATAAAATTTCTTGTCATAGTTTTCGGTTACATAGCCTGTGCTTGAATGCTTTATTTTATTGCTATGTATGTTTATGGGATGTTTGATTTCAGTTTTATTACCTTGATATTCGATCTCATAATGTGTGAACCCTTATGGTTTGGGTGACTTTTTGATTTAGCGGGATTAAGTTCTAGCCCATGTTGGTAGGCGTTATCAAAGGATCATGAGGGGTTCCTGTAGAAACAATATGTGAAAAAGTCACAATATGTTGAATCTTTTGGTTTAGCATAAAAGTATATGTGTTTCGAGGTTTCAACTTTTGTATTGCATAGTTAAAACCGGTTTTCAACCTTTCTCTGGTAAAGGTTGGTTGTTGTTATTCTTTTGTTTTGCATAAGGATGACAACATAATGATATTTCAGTATCAATTCTCCTTGGAAAGAATATGCAAACATATTGGAGAATAGGATGCGAAATTTGAGGTAACAATCTTGTTAGTTAATTGTTTTCCTGTTTAAGAAAAGCATGATTTTATTTCATATCCTTATTGCTTTTGCTTAACAAAATTTCGGCACGATTGATGTTGATTCCATGATTTGTATATGGATGTGTGTGTGATTCAATTATTTTTGGTTAAGAAAAACTATTGTTATCTTTCGTTATTGTTTGGTATCAATTGTTTAGGCTTACAAAATTTCGGTGAAATTGCAGTGCTATAATGTCTATGTTTGTTTCAATTGCTTCCGGTTAAGATAAATGATTATGCAAGTTGATTTATTTGGTTTGTATGGATTGTTTATGGCTTAACAAAAGTGTTTCGGAATCATTTGCTTAGTCCAAGTGATTTCCGGATAAGAGAAACTAAGTTTTTCGGATCTTTTTTTGGACTTATCAAATGTGTAGGTTTTGGTTATTCAAGTCTAACCGAATGCCTTAACAAGAATTACTAGTTAACTAACCTAGTATTTGTCTTGTTTAAAAGCGAAAGGTCTAAGTTATTTTTGAGAATAATTAGAACCTGATGAGAAAAATAAAGTTAATTCTGATATTTATTTTGGTCTTATTGAATAAGTGATTGTATTTGTACAATCGATTTAGCAAAAGAACTAAGGTGCTTAGTCGATTTTGGATATGCTAAACTATTAGGGAAAATTGCTTCGGGCAATTGTTTCCTAGATAACATGTTAAAACCAAATTACTTGTAGTTTCGGTTTTGATATTGGTTATCTAAAATAGTGTGTAAAACCCTGGTGCCCAACTCTTACAAGTTTTCAAATTCTCTTTGTGAGATTTGTAAGATCCTTTCGGTTTGTCCTTTATTTATTCGTTTCTTTGTCATTTTGTGACAAAAAATGGGAGAAATATATGGAGTAAACAAGTGATATTGACTTGTTGTGAGTTGGTATCACTAAGGGAAAGGACATTTGTGCTAAAAAATTTATTCTAACGAAGAGAGTGAAATCATAGACTAAGGGGGAGTCACATACCATGTGATATGCAGTTATGAGGAACTACATGGAAATAACAAAGACATGCTGATTGAAAATCTACCTATCTTACCTTTAGGGGGAGTATTAGCTTTGTTATTATAATGTCAGCAGCGGCATTCAAGGATTGAATTTAATGCAGGTTTTGTGCTGTTGAACTTGGAATCAAGCGTATGCGTATAATGAATTTTTGTAATTTGTGTATCCATATGATGTAAGAGTTTTGTCACTAAAATTGACAAAGGGGCAGATTGTTAGAGCATAGCTAGGTTGAACCCACCAAGCGTTGGTATGCCAAGTTTGATTGTCATATTTTAGTGAATCAAAACTCATTTAAAGAGTCGCTTGATTACATAGTAGAGTCAACTTCATATAGGTTAGCTTGAAAGTGTTAGGATATGAGACTTACAAGTATCACATGAAGATTTGAAGAATGTGAAGAAGTATGGAGCTACAAAGATAACATCATCCTTCCTCTTGAGGTTAGTAATATTTGACTTGAACTGTTTCTTTCCCTAACGTATCTTTCAAGTCGTGCATATTGAAAACATAACTGCGAAGCTGTGTATAAAACTCTAGTTAGATATAATATTAAGGAATACAATACGAGGTTTATTGCTTAACCATTAAACTTTGTATATAAGACATCGACATGATCATATGAATGTTATTGTGATTATGTATGGGTATGAGTGAAGTTTTATCCTAGGAAACAATTTTTTACATTCGTTTAACGGAAGTAAGTTCATAAACTTGTTTTGTGAATCGAAAGGGAAATCGCTAGGATTATTGGTATTGTTATTCATTGCAAATCTATTTTGAATTACCCATATGTGTGTTTAGTACAACCGCTCATAAACTTGTTTATGTATCTTGGTAAAACTATTCACAAGGCCTGACTTATGTATTGGTATGAATTTTATTAGTGAAACCGATCTTAAGTAATCACTCAAGATGGTATGATCGATGCCTTGTAAATAACAACTTTTATCTAGTCATTGGGGAACCGATCCTAGTAAGAGGTGCAACAAATTCGCAAGAGAGAATCGATCCTTGTAAGAGGTGCAACACGTTTTTAGTAGATGGGGGAACCGATCCTATGAAAATGTGCAACAAGTTTGTAGTTTTGGAGGAACCGATCATATGGACATGTGCAACCGAATACAGGTAGTTACCATAAGTTGTGGGGAACCGATCCTAGTACCTAGTCAACCGAATTTTGGTAACTAGCGTGAATATGCACAGTACTCACATGGAGGTAGAACCGAACTTGTTTTGGTAGAACCGTGAAACCCATAATTGGTGATTTGATAGGATAATCAATCACATAATTCTTAGAATTCAGACGAACCATTTCTAAACTTGTTTGGAAGTGTGGAAAATCGTTTCCAAGATTGTAAGTATGAAAAAAGGACTTGCAAAGTAAAGATGTCGACATACTTTGAACATGTGCACTAACTCTTATCATTAATTTTTCAAAGATATTCCTTAATAGCTAAAGGAAAATCTCAGGATCGAAATAAATTGAGAATCTTTTAGTTAAGGTTTCTTAGTTTTTATATGCTATTTAATCTCCATCAATTAAATGCATATCTTTAGAAAATAATAATTAGTAATGTGCATTTACTGATTATAGATTTTTTTATTGGGATTTAGGTCAATATTTGGACAGTGCATTTCCAGGAATTATGAAAACCGATTTTGTGTTTATTGCATATATTTGAGAATATTCAGTTTTGGAAATTCCTTGGTGTCCAAACTTCCTTGTCTATAAATATTGAAGCTTGCATTTATAACAAACTAATCCTCAGAGCCAGCAAAACTACCTAGTTGTGTTGTTACTGGTGGAGCCGCCTATTCGGAGAGGAAAGTAACCTAATTAGGCGAAATCTCTTACGGCCGCGCAGTTTAAAGACTTCTTTGGGATTGAGAAGCTCTATTAGTACCGTTGGTAGGAAACTAGGTAATTGTAGTTTATTATTAGTTTTCGATTGATTTGATTGGCTAACGGTTGTTGAACTTTGATTGCACCTAGTTTGTTTATGCTTGAGAATCTTCTCTTCTGATATAAGATTCACTCAAACTAGATCGAAGTTTCGACAGGGATCTTTAGACTGTTTGTAGATCTAAAGACGTCTTGTGATAATCCAACATTAACAGACGCCGTTCCGTGTGTGATTGATCACAAGAGATTCAAGTTGATTGTGTGCAGGTGCTGATTGAAGATTAAAGAAGATTTGAAGGCAAGAAGACTTTTGGGGTTCATAATCTTTGGTGTGCACAATACTTGTTTCGGTTGGAAAGGGATCCAACTATAATCGGTTTATGTTTGTGATAGATTGGATTGATCAGTTGAGTAGATCGGCATGAATAAACTTCTTTGTGATTAATAGTATTGATATCATAGTTTAGCAATTACTTCGGTATTTGTTGAAAGATTGATCTGAGGACCCGACAAAGGAGTTTATTGGTTAAACGGAAGAGCCTTTGTATTAGGGTTCAGAACCAAAGGTGATGTGAAGTATATATGCACATGAATATAAACAAGAAAAATAATAAACTGTTTTAGGTTTTTGATCAATGCCTGAATAATTACAGAGCTTGAGTATTTATAAGTAGGAAATACTATATTGTCCTAGGAATAATATATTAGAGAGAGTCTAGTCCAGTTGACTGAGTCAACTGTCTGTTTGGTCCTTTTTGGTAAAATATATTATAGTTTGGTCCTAAAAATTATGTTTTGGTCCTAGGGTGACGTCATGGATGATGTAATTTTCAAATGGTAGTGGCAGAAATACCCTTTTAATGGAGACCATATATATACTCATTATTAGGAGAGAAGAGAATAATTTTCAGATTTATTTTCTCACACCTCCTTTTTTTTTTTTTTTTCTAGATCTACTTTATCTTCTTCTTCTTCTTCTTCTTCTTTTTTCTTTTTTCTTTTGCTACTGTGTACGATGGTGTGTTAAGATGAAGATGATGATGAAACAATGAAGATTTGTTTGTTTTTTTCTTTGTGTTTGTTGTTGTTTGCTGCTGAAGATGGCGGAGATGATGAAGACGATTTTTTAATGATTTTTTCTTAATTTTTTGTCTCTTCAGCTGATGTTGATGATGAAGAAGATGAAGATGAAGATGATGATGATGAAGACGACGATGATTTTTCGTTTTTCGTCATTTTTTTCCTGCTGCTGCTTTTGAAGATGATGAAAAAGATGAAGATCTGCTATTGTTGCTGCTGTCAAAGAAGATGAAGATTGAAACGAAGATGATGAAGAAGATTTTCGATGTTTCTGCTGCTGTTGAAGACGACGAAGATGATGATACTGCAGTTCATTTCATAAATGAAGTCTGTTTTTTTTTTTAGGTTTTTATATGGAGTTCATTTCTGGAATGAACTCTGTTTTTTTTAGGTTTTTATATGGAGTTCATTTCTGGAATGAACTCTGTTTTTTTAGGTTTTTATATGGAGTTCATTTCTGGAATGAAGTCTGTTTTTTTAGGTTTTTATATGGAGTTCATTTCTGGAATGAAGTATGTTTTTTAGGTTTTTATATGGAGTTCATTTCTGGAATGAAGTCTGATTTGTATAGGTTTTATATGGAGTTCATTTCTGGAATGAAGTCTGTTTTTTTAAGTTTTTATATGAAGTTCATTTCTGGAATGAAGTCTGATTTGTATAGGTTTTTATCAGGAGTTCATTTCTGAATGAAGTCTGTTTTATAGTATATAATGAAGTGTACAGTTTTCATCAGGCAGAATGAACTGCAACAAAAAAATAAGTTGAAATTAACACGGAAGGGTACTTTGGTCCATTTAATATTTTTAAATAATTATGGACCAAACAGTAAAGGCGTTTTCCCAAAGGACCAAACAGACATGGGCCTACCTAAAAAAGGACCAAACTATATTTTTCCCTATTTATAACCCACGTAACTTCTTAAACAAACTACCTAGTAACTAAACAGAAACTAGATACTAAACATGGCAAGTCATAATTAGGGAAATAAGTGTGCCGCAAAGTTGGTGTCCTAACATCCCACCGCGCCTGAAAAATGGCTTGTCCTCAAGCCTCAAAGTCTGGAAATCTAACAAGAATACCATCAGCATCCTGACGACATCAGCTGCTAACCAAAATGACTTCCACAATCTTGACAATCTTGACCAATTATCACGCTTTGCAATGAAGAACCAAGGCGGCTTCCATAATTTTGATAAGCTTGACATGTGCAAAGAATTCAATTCCCAATATAAATATTTCCAATTAAGTGAGTGCCAAGGTGGCTTCCGTAACATATCTGTAACAATGTGCCACATCCTCAAAGTAAAGGAATCAAGTAAAGCGATATTGTCCCTTACTTTCATGTAGAAGACCATATTTTCCAAGTTAAGGACATAACACATGCATGCCAAGACTTTCTGATGTCTTAAGAAAAGAATAGTAGAAAGATTATCATGCAAGTCAGCCTCTACTTTTCGAAAAAGATTCTTGAATCCTCCTACCTTGCCGCGATCAAATAACAAACGAGCATAGTTGAGATGAAGATAAAAACACATCTTATGTGGCAGCCTGTGGTTGTCAACGGTTGATGCCATGTCATGGAATGTCGCTTGAAATACCTTAGAATATTCTGTCCATACCAAAGTGAATTCATGCAGAACCACGTCTGTCTTGTTAATGGCCAATACCAACTGCAATTTGATCTTGTAAAGTATACGAGCGTCATAGAGCATATTACTCATAAATGTAACTGGGCTTGAGGAATGAGATATATCAACTTCATAAGCAATCACAGTTGGAACAGAGGAATTAAAATCTCCAGTAGAAACCGGTCTTGAACTCAATTCTAACACCGGTCTTGAAGTTGGCCAATTGTATAGTTGAATCTGACCAGGTGCATCAACAAGTACATGATCGACCTGATCAGCACGTCTCTCAATGACTGATACACCCTTTTCAAACTTAGTTGCAAGAAACGCAACTTGGAATCTCGACATAATTCCAAAATATTCTTGAACATGTGTGGTTTTCTCAGGCCATGAGACTATCCAGTTCTCCTTCTTAGATTCAGTATAAACAAATTCAAGTGTCGAGCACATTTCAATTCCTTTAAGCTCGGTAAGACCTAGTATATTCTATACACCTTTAGAAATAATGTTCCTCCCCATTATTTTATCCATCTCAACATTCCATATGAGAAAATGGAGATTTAGTTGATCATTAGTGTGTTTCTTAATCAAGCTCAGAACATCTGTCTCTGGCTCTGTTAGAGAAACGCCTCCTTTCATCTCCAAGTACATGAGACGAAAACAAAGACCTTGACCATCACCTTTGTTTATCTCCGTAAGTGGTGTTGGAATACAAATACCAGAAACTTGGAAAGTGACCATCTCTGATTCCCTCACTTTGTTGGTCGAACAATCTATAGAGTCATTACTTTTGCCGAAGTTGTTCAAAAAAGCAAAAAGTGGAAGAGTTGTGTGATTACCTCTGAATTTCGAAAACAGAAAATCACCATGCCGTGCCTTCTCATTACCGTCTTCAAATTTTGTCTGAATGGACTTATAAGCTGCATGACTGCCTATTATTAATCTTGTCAACCATATACGCCCAATGCTTCTCTCATATGAGTAAACTAGGCAAAAATAGTTCAAATATTTTTGAACAGTTGTTTTAACTTCCCACCAGTTGACATAATCAACCACCTTCATCTTAACATGCTTCAGAAATTCATCTAACTCATTCCTTCCCCCAACATGATATGGAGCTGAATCAGGTGGAATATATTCCTCAAAAATATGCTTCTCAAGGTCGGAGCATGTATTCAACATGTGCTCATCAGTCCGTACAACTGAATTTCTACTCTCAGGAAGTGCAGGAGTACTGATTTTCAAGACCTTCAAAAACTTCAACCGAAACGGAGGTTCTAGATATGAAATTTTGCTGCTATCCGGACCTTTTAACCAATTTCTGCAACTCAGGATAAACATCCATTTAAAAACATCTCTACAAACCATCATTGATGGAATGTAACTTACATGCAACAAACCATATTCTTCACTCAGTATCAATTGCTCCAGCTGAGACGCAGATGATATAATTTCATATGTAACGGCAGATGCTAGATGTCCAGTTTTGTATCTTAAACTTCTTGTTGTCGGATATAACACAAGACTGTTCTTCTTATGAAAAACTTTTTGTGTTATCCGTCCATATTCAGGCATTCCAACTTCAATCTTTGTCAGTTGAATGTGAAATTCATGGAATATTCTCTTTAATTTTCTATCTTGCTCATTCATGTAATTTTTCTTCCAAGTTTGGTATGTAAACAACAACTCCAGGAAGAAATACCATATTCTAATCATGAAGAAGAGTAGAATTTTCGCAGCATGCACTAGGATTGACGAAGAGAGCTTGAAGAACTTGAAAAATATTGGAAAGTATTCTTTAATGCTATCACCAGTTCGAATAATTGTACCTCCTCGACCAACACAACAATACGGCACAAACAATGAGGTTATTTTACGGAAAGCCTTCATAATTCTGCTTCCCATTTGAACAACATACATACTTCAATTTTGAACGCCTATGACCATAGAATTTCCATGTCATGTCACGTATATATCTCTTTAAATCACCAACTTTACGTATATTCCCCCAATCTGAATCCAGATCGCAAAATAATAAAACTGGATACTCTAGTGGAGATGTTGTAAATAATTTAAGCTTGTCGAAGTCAATGTATGATGCAGGCAACTCTTTCAAAATCTCAATATCGTCAAATGTCATTAGCCACAAAACAATTCGAGGTGGTCTCTCTTGCGCCAAAGATGACACATTCCACAAAGAGTGTTCAACGACATTCCGAAAATTATACTCCAACTCTTCTCTCATAAATACATCAAAACTGCAAAGCCTGGACTCTCCCATGGATGCATGACCATCGCCAGTACGAATTAATTTGCTGTTGAGTAACACCTTTGAAATTGCAAGTTGTTTGTAACATCTTCGAACTATATGAAACGCTTTACCAAACAACTGATAAGCAGTACCAGAAACACCCTCATAGTGAACATACAAGCAATTGGATTACCGTTTGAATCTGACCAGTACCCATGACTATAAATCAAGTTCTGAACGTCTTCATATTTTTTATGCAACAATTTCAAAAGGCTCATAAATAACATACCACAACTCAAAATCACTCATAGCAAAACACGAATTCCTTATAATAAGTTTGAACTCTTTCCCACGATCGAATATGCTACGAGAAGAATTGAGATTCATGGTAAAATATTCACCAATCAGTAGTTTATGAGTTGGGGTTGATGATACCTGCAAGCTTACAAGTTTCTTGTAACCCTCCTCACTCAACATGATGTCGTTCTTCCCACCAAAACCATTCACATGATCATTTTTTATCTGACTTATCCTGGTGAAGCCAATAACATCAGTTTTTGCAACATCTTTGAATCGAGAACTCGCACCCTTCAACAAATTCATCTTTTCATTAACGAATAATGAAGGAATGATCAAATCATAATCGAGATAATCATCATGTGCTTTTGCTGATATAATGGAAGAGTCTCGACTGATATCTGCTATCTCCTGAATCGTCGCTTTTGTAACCTCAAGTCCTCTTTGAACTGGAACAGTTGTTGATACCTCCGAACTCTCGACCAAGTGTAAACTGGATGGTGGTTTCATTGAGACTAAGGGATTAACGGATTCTAACTTCTTAGCAATTTGTTCGACGTTCTACTCAGCAATAGTTTGTTCAGCAATTTTCTTGGTGTTCTCTTCCGTTTCTTCTTGCTCGAATAAGAGTTCTTCCAGCGGAGCTGGTAACGCAGCAAGTGTAGCTTGGATTCTTTTATGTTGAGCAATAATATCTTTAAGACGAGCAACATCAGTGTTACATGAGTCTGTATGCTTGTGACGAAGAACGAAGTTCAAAACAAAATTCTTCCCATGTTAGCTTAGTAATAGACTGTTTTACCGATTCATACAAATCAATGCCATCACCTTTAAGATTAGCAATAACCCTTAGCATTTTAGTATTTGATGTACCATGTAAGCTGAAATATTGATCAACTTGAAAGATCCATCCTTCAGGATCAACTCCATCAAAAATTAGAAACTTCATGATATAGAAAAAAAAATTGTTGAATTTTGAGTAAAAATCGAACCTGGCTCTGATACCAGATATTAGGGTTCAGAACCAAAGATGATGTGAAGTATATACGCACACAAATATAAACAAGAAAATTAACAAGAAAAATAATAAACTGTTTTAGGTTTTTGATCAATGTGCTCAATGATTACAGAGCTTGAGTATTTATAACCCACGTAACTTCTTAAACAAACTACCTAGTAACTAAATAAAGAAACTAGATACTAAACAGGGCAAGCCATAATAAGGGAAATAAGTGTGCCGCAAGGTTGGTGTCCTAACACTTTGTCAAACTCATATAACGTTGTTTGAAAAGAGTTGTTACCGAATAAATTTGTTGTTCCTTTACTGTTTGGAATATGAACCAAAGGAATTGTTCCAAGTGCGTGACTTATTAACAAGTTGAAACTAGGTGAACTATAGGTTTAGTTGCTTGGTCTCAACTATACGAAGTTGGTTTGATTTTGTATAGCGGCTTAATTCTGAGAGTATTCAATTCTGGACTAGGTCCCGGGGTTTTTCTGCATTTGCAGTTTCCTCGTTAACAAAATCTTGTTGTGTCATTTACTTTTATTTTTCCGCAATTATAATTGTTGTTATTATATTTAAAGTAAATTACACAAACATTAGTTCCTATTTTACTTGATAGACAATCCCTAAAGTTTGGTTAAGTCCGAACCTATTATCAAATAAACATACTTCGTTGTTGTATTGTCTCGATCTTCTATCCATAGTCAATCACACAAGTTATCTTGTTGTCGTATTGTCTTGATCTCGTGTCCATAAACGATCACACAAAGTGTGAACCGATTAGTTGTATCATCTTGACTCAGTCAATAGACAATCACTTTCGGAGAAAGGACTTATAGGTGGAATTTTTTTAGATTGAGGTATATTTGGGTACCCTCGTCTTTTCAAATATATAAACTCTTTTTTGATTTGTTTGTATTGTTCTTAAAAGGTAGTAATGCAGAACGGAAGCGTGAATAAAGATTTCTGATAGTAAAAGTAGGATAATTGTATAGAAAACTCTGTGTTGATTGATAATAATATTGTATTACATATGACTTGTTTCCTATTTACAGAGAAGACTTGAATTGTAATTCTAGAAACCCTAACTTGCAATCTAAGTAATTCTAAAATTAAACAACTTCTTAAAATAAATAAATTCTAAAAATAAGAAATACCTGAATTAATAATAATTAATAATAAAAATATAAATCTTAATTTAAAGGATGTCCTACATCAAGCCCGTCATCTTGAACAGAATTCGTTTCGAATTGACCGAGTACTGCAAAACGTGTCCTACATCATGCCCGCCATCTTGAAAAGAAGTCGTCTTCGAGTTTAGCAGATATTGCAAACGACCCGTCCAACAAATAATATACTTTGAGTACGTCGATGACCGTAGAGTATAAAACCATAAAATTGATTGTTGATCACAAAAACTGATGCTAATGTCATCCAAAATAATCTTAACAATAATTCTCTTGGAGTAATTTTGACCTACAAAAATTCTTTAACGAGAAATTTTTGATCTTGCACAAGCACAACAGGGACACATAACGTTTCAGGTTGAATAATGGGAAACTCACAAGAAGATAATAGTGTCTCAGGTTTATCAGGTGTTTATGTTGGCAAAATTTCATCATTACTATCTAAGTGAATAACTTGTTTTTGTTCCCAAGCGACAAACATGCTTCATCTGCTTCACCGTTATGAAGTTGACAAACATCATCGTAATAGGTCTCCGAGTATGATTCCATTTTAACACAAGAGCAGCCAAATTTGTTGAGATTATCTCAAGTTGACGCTGAGTCGCCGCTTGAGATTATGCAAGTTGACGTTGAGATTGTGTAATAGCACGAAATACGTCACCAAATCTACTGTTAGAGCACTGCTCGGTCGAACTCGCAAGCGTTGCTATCTCAAGCTTGTTTGTCAAGTTTAGTTGATCAAAACTATATACTTGATTTCTATCTACTTATAGCCATGTCTCGGATTAGGATATAATGTGTGTTAGAGCATAGCTCGGTCGACCTCGCATGCGTTGCTATATCAAGCATGTTTGTCAATGTTAGTGATCAAAACTATGAGTCTTGATTTATAGTCTATTATAGATAAGTCTCGGACTAGGATAAAAAAAGTATAGTTGAGCTCAAGGACTTCATAGCGATTCATCATACAACGACGAAGATCTACTCAAGGAACCGTGGAACTTTATCAACAAAAAGGTATGTGGAGACTTGAACTTATCTATCACTCAAAAGTCTATCTATTCTATCTCCTACTTCTTATGAGACAAAAAGTCGTATGCTATATAGACTGGATCATACACATTTGACATTTCGAGCTGAGTATTCACTACTTATATTTTTCTCGAAATCGTGTGTTGGTAAAGCGTTTCGCTTTGATCAAGTTTATCTTCACCTAGTGACGAAAGTCATGAAAAGTTTCAATTACTTTGAGAATTGCTCTGACGTGAAACAGTCTGTGAATAACGGCTATATAACGTCCTCTGAGAATGTCTCAATGATTGGAATGAGAGTTTAGATTACATAACCATGTATTCCTTAATTCGAAGTTTTCGAACTTTGTTGATTGAGAGCAACCGGAGGAATTGGCTTTGCCAAGTCCGCAAACCTAGTCCGCGAACTGACGGAAGTTCTCTTACCGAGAATTTCTGCTGGGATTTTCCAAAAACTCGTTTACGTGTTTAGTCTGCGAACTGGTTCACGAACTGGCGGAAGTCTCTTTGCCGAGATTTTCTGCTGAGTTTGGAAACTCTGCTGGTTGCCTTAAGTCCACGAACTTGTTTGTGAGATTAAGTGGTTATGATCTAAAGATGTGCTCTGAACATGAAACTTAAATTACTAAGGAATGCTTTATGCAAACCGTAGATATAAAGTTCATGAGCCGATTCGTCGAATCGAATCATCTTTGTTTCAATTTTGTCTTGTGTAGTTACATAAGATCTCATAGCAATTGAACAACTCTCTAACTAGTTCATTTGAGTCAATTGAACTAGTTATGGTGAAGAAGAACTAGGTTAATATGAAATGCTCATATGGTTAACCTTTTGGGTTACTATGTTGAACCAACATACACGTACACGTTTGGGCATGGTTTTCACAAACCCAGTAAACGTCTACCCAAGTGTGTGTGACAAGCTAAGTTTTCGATCTAACGGTTGAGAAATACTAGCTGAATCTAAATCAGGTTTTCATCTAACGGTGAATATGGATTGCTTTGTAACTAAGGCAAAACTCTTATTTGAAGGCTATATAAAGGAGACATCTAGCATTGGGCGAAACTAATCCCCACACGTCTGTGTGATACTGGTGCGCTCTCTAGAGTCGATTCTCCTTTAACCTTTGATTTCTTCTCTAAAACCAGGTTAACGACTTAAAGACTTCATTGGGATTGTGAAGCCAGACCGATACTACTTTTATCGTAGTTATGTGATCTGATCTTGCATCTTCTATCGTACGACTACAATCTATTGATTGTCTTGAGATCGTGAGAGTTCTCCGATAGGTAAGATAAAGAAGTCACAAACATCTTCGTTTCACTGTTTGTGATTCCTCGACAAACCGCTTGTGTAGTCAAGAAGGATTGTTGAGAGGTGATTGATTAATCTAGGCTGTTCTTCGAGAATATAAGACCGGATTATCAATTGGTTCATGTTCACTTTGATTTTATATCCTAAGACGGAACAAAACCTAGGGTTTTTCTGTGGGAGACATATTTATCCTTTGATAGACTTTTCTGTGTGAAACAGATTTGTTTATTATCAAGTCTGCGATTTTGGGTTGCAGCAACTCTTAGTTGTGGGTGAGATCAACTAAGGAAATCAAGTGCGCGGTATCCTGCTGGGATCAGAGGCGTAGAAGTACAACTGTACCTTGAATTAGTGGGAGACTGATTGGGGTTCAACTATAGTCCAGTACGAAGTTATCTTGGAGTAGGCTAGTGTCTGTAGCGGCTTAATACAATGTGTATTCAATCTGGACTAGGTCCCGGTTTTTCTGCATTTGCGGTTTCCTCGTTAACAAAACTTCTGGTGTCTGTGTTATTTCTTTTCCGCATTATATTTTTTATAAATTGAAATGATACAGGTTGTGCGTTAAAGATCATCAATTGTAAATCCAACATTTGGTTGTTGATTGATATTGGTTGATCCTTGGACATTGGTCTTTGGTACCGTCCAAGTGATCTATCTTTGATAAAGACTCTCAGATTTCCATTTGCTTGAGTAAAGATCAAATCGAGAGATTGAGATATAAACTCTTTGATATATCTTTTTATTGATTGAGTCTAACTGTCTAGTTGATTCTCATAAAAAGTATGTTGGAGTTTGTCCATACAGATTGCTAACCGAAATATTGGGTGGTGTTGTTAGACCCCCGCTTTTTCAATGTGTAGTTGAGCTTTAGACTTCACGGTGTTCATTGATTGAAGACGAAGATCTACTGAGGGGATCTTGAAGGAACTTCATCAACAAAAGGTATGTGGAAACTAAAACTTATCTATCACTCAGAAGTCTATTCTATTCTCTCTTCTAATGAGACTAAGTCGTATATCTATATAGTCTTTTACATTATACACATTTGATATTTCGAGCTGAGTTTATCTCGCTTATCTATTTCTCGAAATATGTGTTGGAAGCTTTTTGCTTTAACTATGTTCATCATTATTCTTGACGAGTTTAGTTGGAGATAAATTTATTGTTGGAAACTAAATATTAAGTCAAAAGATAATCATATGAAAATTTCCTTGAAACATTTTACATGTGTGTGAGACAATCATTTGATGTCGACTTGGAAAGTTTCGTATTGATCATTCAATCACTTGAAAATTACTTGAAGCTTATGGTATGTGTGAGACAACCACTGTCGTCTTCTAAGGATGTTGCAATAATTGAAATGGGAGTTTGGAACAATTAACCATGTCTTGATACAAAACGGTATGCATACCTAGTATGCGAAGTGTATTGTTATAATTCAGGTCCGGGAACCTTGTTTGCGTACCTAGTATGCCAACGGTTTTACATGTAAAGGTCTTGGAACCTTGTTTGCGTACTTAGTATGCGAACTGTTTCACCTGAGTTAGGTCCGGGACGGCTGTTTGCATACCTGGTTTGTGAACGGCCGGACAAGGCCAAGGTCCGGAGCTGTTGTTTGCATACCTGGTTTGTGAGCACATTGGTTAAGTTCTAAAATCGGTGAAGTATGATTCTCATACTCATGAACTAAAATATTTATGAACTAAGGAATGCAATCTTTGCAAACCATGGCTTAATGTTCATGAATTGATTCTTGTATAAGTACTTTGTACAATTACGAATCAATCCAATTTTGTTTCAATTTGTTTATATATATATTTATATGAGATAGTGAAAAATTGGACAACTCTATCTGAAACACAATTAGATTCATTTTATTAGTTTCATGATTAATTGGTCATCATATTTGATCTATATGTGTTAGATGAATGTGGTTAATAAAAAAGTGTTCATATGGATAACTTCGGTTAACTATTATTGAGCCAACTCAATATACACGTTTAGGTACGGTTACCCATATATAAATGAAGGTATATTTGATTTGTGTGTAACAAGCTAAGACCATCTAACGGTGGAGATATATTGCTTTGGTTTTAAGCAAACTTAGCTTGAATCTTAAATCAGGTTTTCATCTAACGGTGAATATTGATTGCTTGGTTTCCAAGCTATCAAACCCTGATTTGAAGACTATATAAGAGATAACTCTATCTACTAGGAAACCTAATCTCCACACCTCTTGTGTGATACTAGTTGTGTACTAGAGTCGATTCTTCTTTAACCTAGGTTTTTCTTAAACCATTATAGGTTAACGACTTAAAGACTTCATTAGGATTCTGAAGCCAGACCCAACTATTTTTTTTGTAGTTGCGTATTCTAATCTTACCTTTTCTATCATGTTGAATACTATCTTCTCTAAGATTTGCTCGATATTTATCTCCGATAAGTAAGATAAAAAAGTAATCACAACAGTTCTTCGTCTCAGACTCTTGTGATTCCGCAATAAATTTTTCTGTTAATCAGTTGGGTTATTGTGAGGTGATTGATATTTCTAAGCTGTTCTTCGAGAGTATAAGACCGGATTATTAATTGGTTCATGTTCACGTTGATTTATCAAAAGACGGAACAAAAACCGAATAAAGAATAGAAATAAATGTGGGTGACAGATTTGTTTATAAGTCTTCGACTTTGGGTCGTAGCAACTCTTAGTTATGGTTGAGATCAACTAAGGGAATCAAGTGCGCAGAATACAGTGTGGTTCTAAAGGCGTAAGGAACACGACTGTACCTTAATCGGTGTGAGACTTAGTTCAACTACATTCCAGTCCGAAGTGAACTTGTAGTAGGCTAGTGTTTGTAGCGGCTTAATACAGTGTGGTGTTCAATCTGGACTAGGTCCCGGGGTTTTTCTGCATTTGCGGTTTCCTCGTTAACAAAATTTCTGGTGTCCGTGTTATTTCTTTTCCGCATTATATTTGTTTATATAATTGAAATATCACAGTTTGTGCATAGTTCAATTAGTTGATAAATCCGACCTTGTTTGTTGGATATAACTTGAATCACACTTGAGCATTGGTCTTTGGTACCGTCCAAGTTATTTCTCATATCAATCAGGCTCACATATTTCTATCTGTTTGATTTGCTGATTGGATTGATAAATAGAGATAAAGCTCTTTGATATATCTCTTGATTGATCTCGCTTTTAAGTTGGTGCTCTCAAAATTATATTAGATTTTAGTCTATACATATTGACGAACGAATTATGGGGTGTGGTTGTTATATCCCCGCTTTTTCAGCTACTACGATTTCCTTTTCCACCGCCTTTCTCTTTGCCGGTCATGATTAAGTTGCTATCGATATCTTATTAACTAATTAGGTTCAACCCGTATACGTCTCGATGTTTGCAGAAACCCTAAGATAACAAATGTATCGAAAATGTATAAAATATATTGAACTTTGTCAAGATCGGATTAGGGATCGGCCTTGAATTTTCTTTCAACTACGTACGAAACAGTTCTTCGCAAGTTTACTTCCTTAAAATATGTTTATAAACTGCTTTCAAACATAATCCCAAGGGTTGGTTTTATCCGGAAATTCAATACACTAAATAATAAAAAGCTACCAATTAGTGTAATATCGATTCACGAAGTTCATATATAACTATACTTCGTAAATCCATATACTCAATCCATATAAAACGACTAGTATATCGTTCCTTGATACTTTGATCATAGTATAATGACCAAATCACCAATACTAGAGACAAGTAAATAAGTTTTACTTTGTATGTTATGTTTTCAGTAAACATTGACTTGTAAGTACAAAAATAGAAATGAAACAAGTCAAGTCTGTCGTTACTAACCTCAAACTGAAGGATGATGTGTTTGTTTATGCTGATATGTCTACAGGTTAGTCATGAGTAACAAGAGTAAGTCTCTATATTTTTATTTTTATGTTTTATATTCTGACCAAACGAAGTTGACTCTAGTAATCAAATCAAGCAGCTTCGAGTCTCAGAACTAAATTTAACAACCAAACTTGCCATACTAACTCTTGGTGCGTTCAACCGAGCAAATGCTCTAGAAACATGGTTAATTGACAGCATGGTTAATCCACCACCTTTGCCATGCATTTGGAATGCTGAGCTTGAGATTTATCACTCCGCATTACAAACTGTTAGCATTTTATTTTTCTGGTCATGATTGCTATTTTATTTGGAAAATAATACTACTACTGTTATTAATTAATTTTTTATTAATACGAAAATCATATACAAATATGGTGGTTATTAGAAGGAAATGAAACCAAAAAGCGTGCTAGCTTAGCTGGTTGCCCCATTGGCGAATGATCTACTGGTCTCGACGTTAAGTCTCGTCCCCATAATTTTTTGACATTAAAAATTATGTTTAAATAATTTAAAACGAAAAACGCAGGCTAGCATGGGGCTGGTGTGGTTCAAGCAGGTCAGGCTCAGGCTCAGAATGGGCTTGGTTGGAGTGGTAACAGGCCAGGCCGGCTTGTTTGACATCTCTACTCGACAGACATTCGGTTCCGTATCTGCTAATTACATCTCTTTCTTTTGCTTAAAAAATTGTTAAGTGATGAAATTGGCGGGTATGTAAATATCGTTTCTTCCAATTGTATCAATAAGAAAATATTTATTCAAGTGTTGAAATCGGCAGGTAGCTACATGCATGCATGCTGATCCCGTCTTTGTTAAATCCTGACAAAATGAGTATAAAATCTAATTTATTTTACTGAACTATCTTAAAATATAAAAAGGTTGTTATGGCCTGCCAACGTAACCACTATTTTACTTCATAATAGTCTTTTTTCTCATTTCATTAAAACATGACTCTTGTCATATTGGTATGGGCTTGATAATCTTCAAAATCCTTTTGTGTCAATTTTGATTTCTTTTTCTTTGTTGTTGTATAAAGTGATAATTGGTATCCGTGTATTTTCAGTTGCCATTTATTCTTCTATACTATAACCGAGTTTATTTAAACATCACAGATTATCAACCACATTTTTCATGTAATAATCTTTTTATAATTCAAAACAGAAGAGGTTTTTGACCATTGGACAGTTGGATAACATTTTGAGAGACAAACGTTGCATCCGACCATCCCAGTCTCATCACAACCAAAGACATCCGATGGATGTAAAAATTGTAACCTCTTTTTATTATGACTTTGCATTGATTAGGTTCCCTCATAATGAGATCATAAATAAAACTGAATATGAAAAAATAAAATAAAAATAAAGATCATTAGATTTAATTATCTCATTATTGGATATCATCAACATCTCAAAAGTAACGCATTTATGTACTTTGACATCACCTCACAAGTGACTTAAAGCTAATTATTAGGTCTTCAGTATATACAAATACCAAATTAGTAACAATATTGACATTTATTTGAGTACTCCATTTAACTTTATTTTTTTAGTTTGTTACTTTTTTTTTGATCGGTAAAGAATTTGATGCTGACGAGTTTCGAACTCAGGTCACTAGTATCATCACCCAGTGACTTTATCATATTTATTTTTTAAATGTGGACTTTGTTTTTTGTGAAACTCTTTATATTTAGGGAAAATCCTTTAAATGTAAAATAAAAAATATATAAAATTTAGAAGTAAGGTAATGTTTTTTATTTTTTTTAGAAAAGCTTAATTTAACAAATTTTCTTTTATTTTAAAGAATACATTTATCTAAGCTTTCAACATGTAGCAGTTAATTGAACAAATTGTCGTGGTTTGACTACTCCTGCGTAGTACACTTCATTTCAGTAAGCACGTACGTAATATCTAAATATGACATGAATATTCAAAACAGGTCATACATAGTTGAAAGGAAAATAATCTCCCATTACATGGCCAGTTACATTTAGTTGTATATATGATGATCCTAAACATGCTAATTAATTACGTTGCCGTTATTGTTAGATGGTTTTATTACTTCTTACAAAATTTTATATTCTCAGTATATTTAACTTTTAGTACATTGCATTCTCTATTCCATCATTATAAATAAATAGTCGATGCTTCAAAAATAAAATAAAATAAATAGCCAGAGCCGGCGTAAAGTCTCCAGCGTCAACAAAGTATAATTACCCGTTCCTAAGTGGAAATTTCTAAGTAACCCAAGAATGAGTTCTCTCTATTTTAGAAACCCATCATTAAAATAGTGTTTATCTAGAACCCATAATATAAGATTATCACTATTAAATACTAAATTTTTAGTTGATTTTGATTTTTAATATTTTTATTATGGATAAAATACCCCTTATTAATTCTGTTAATATATTGATCGGAAAAAATATTTAGCATTATCTCAGGTCTCCATCATTTTACGGATCTAAATTTTCACATTTCGTTTACGAAAAGAGATCCGAAGCTTCAGTCAATAATAAACGGTGAAGACTATTCACACTTATCTCTCATTCTATTCGACATCACTACCCCTTCCCCAAAGAAAAGGACAGCAAATCCATTAAAACTCTGATTACTCAATAAAACACCCTACTTTAGGATCATCAAATCCATTTCAGAGGTTATCCTTCTTTCTCCATCTTCCACGCAGAGAAAATCCTAAGCTAGACTTATTGAAGGAATGACAACATTAGAATAACATATTGATTTGATCGGACCTAGAAAACAATGCTAAAGAAAATTGTGCATTTTCAAGGGTTAGACGTTCAAGAAGAAGAATAGATCAGGAAAAATGAGACAATGATGTTTTGGATTTTCAGATGATTTCTGATGCTAGTCGCAACTTAAGACGGAATATGATGCCATGCACATTTTTAGATGATTACCTTTTCATTCATTCTCCGGGTTTTCATTCTAGTTGTTAATACTTGATTGGAATCATTATATTAACTTAGAACCACAACCAACACTACTTCTAGTGGATATTTGATTTAAGATTCATTATTAGTGTTGAGTGTTTCTGTCAGTCAATCTTGACTCTGTCTTTCTATCAAGATTGACTTCTTCTATTGACAATGTTGATGGGGAAAAACGATTTGCTGGTTTTTCGGGAAGTGGAGAGACGACCGTGCGAACGAAGACTCCTCAACCGAGCAAACTGCCAAACCTCAAATAGATGCACTGCACGGGAGTGCTTTGAGTTCGAGAGATCAATCTGTAGGACTCCGGCCTAAAACAAGAAATGGTCGTTCCAGAGTCAATTCGGTCACAAAGAGGGAAGAGGGTTGATCTGTAGGAGGGAAGATGAGAAGTGTGTGAGATCAATGGTGATCAAGGATTGTGAATGTGTTGTGGGTTTCTGCAAATGAAGAATAAGTTTGAATTCTGCTTCATTGAGAGAGATTGTTGCTCACACGTGTAGTTGCAGGAAATCCTACACTACACCCCTCATAAGATTTCATTAACATTCAACTCATTTTTGGATTAACAATCATAATTTTATTGATGAATCTTTGAACAATCTTACAAGAAAAGACAAAGGAAACAAGAATAACCACTGCTCTAGATTTTCTCTCTACCTAATTACTTGCTTCTCACTCAAAAAAGATCTCTCTCTTTTTCTTTACAAGTGAATGACTATTTATAGGGAAATACATAGTGGATGACAGCTAATCTGTCCTTTATTTTCGGATATGGTTTGCGACATTCTCGCAACCTTACAAATGTTAATCTCGCAAACTCCCTAATTTTCGCAGGACCATCACATTTTTCTCATGATTTAGCTGACGTCGTTTATTATGTCATTTCTGAAGTTGTTCTGCGACACTGTTGTGTTGTGTTGTTAATAATTTCGCTGAGGCATTATTGCTGCGAGATTCTGATCCCACATCTTGCCTCTTCTCATATCTTCTCTGCGAAGTAGAGAACGATGTGAGAAATGCCGCAGCTGTTCATCTCTTCATATTCTGCATTCATCACACGTATCCTTTCTTCCATCTATTTCTTGACACGTCTTCTGTAACCTCTGCTTTTCAACCGCTCACGTCTTTTCGCATTAATGGTGTTTATTTCTTCGAGTAAAAAAAATCTTCTTTATATAATCTTCTTACTCTTATTTCCATTTTCTTTTTACTTTCTCTTCTCTTTTTACTCTTTCATCTCTGCAACTCTATTGTTCTTCCGTAAGTTCTGCTACTGTAATTCTTCCCTCTTCAATCTTCTTACTTTTCATTCATTCCCATACTCTATATTCAGATATGCCTCCAAGCGGTTAAAAGCATGAGAAAACTTTTAAGGAAACCCAAAAAGATCTCGACGAGAGAGGTTTTACACTTTCTACCATTCCTGGTGAAAATGCCAAATCAATTCTTTCTATTAATTTTTTTTTTCTGATCAACACTGTGATGATCAGATAATCATAGTTTCGCCGGGTCAAATTCTCACAGGTCTCCCCATTCCTCTTTATGACCCTGACATTCCTTTATTTTATGAGATTCTCACTCATCCAAACTTCTCGCGAGCTATCTTTCAATTGAGTGGGGATTGCATCCGTCTGATGCTGGAGTTCTCTAATCGTGGTGCTGGTAAAGGATCTCTTTACTCTAAAGAACTTAGGGATCCTAAATTCGCAGACTTGGAGATAATTGCTGAAAAATACACAGTAGCGAGTTTCTTTGAGAATTATGAATTGATCTCCATGAAGAAAGAGAATACTCGCTGGGGTATTCGCTTGAAAAGGAAATATAATATTGATGAAGGTAAAATACTCATGCAAGACATTGATTGGCACTCTGGTAAGAACACAACCCCTCGCCAATCCAAAGATGATAAATGGTGCGTTTTTCCCTTGATGCTGAAAGGACCTTACATTGCTGGGTCAAATGTTCTTCCTGAGAATCTCGCTACTTATCAACCTTGGGTATTCTCTTGGCACGAGAAGAAGAAAGAGGTATGTTTCTTCCAGTTTCGCCCACTTTACGTTTCTTTATTTATCTTTATTATTTTGTTCGCTGACTCTTGCGACATTCTACAGATCCAGAAACTGAAAGATAGCTACCACAGGACTGGTAAGGCTAGTACCTTGTTAGCTCTTCGCTCATACACAGATGAGGTAAGAAATATTCTCTTATGATTTTAAACAATATATTGTTGCCTCTATTTCTTATTTCTATCTGTGTGTGAAGGTTATTGCTGAAATAAAAGAGCCTGCCAGTGTTGCGAAGACTGGTGATAAAGACAAAGGTGCTCTTCCCAGGGAAAAACCAACTGCTCCTCCTTAAAAGAAGAGAAAAATATGCTCTTGCTCTTCTTCAAATACTCCTTCGCATGAAAACTCCGAGAGTGATGAGGATGATGAGGATAATGATGACCTTGCTGCAAATGAAGATTTTCCATCTGAATCTTCTATGGCTAAGCTCTCTGGCATCTTTTCTGATTCTTGGCAAGGAATGAGAGATAGTCAACTCGCTAATACCTGCAAAGCTCTCGCTCCGATTTGCGATATTCCTTTATTAGATGGTGATAATTCTCTTCGCGGAGTTTCTAGATCGGTGACTCCCAACTTCCTACATTCTCTTAATAGTCTGGTATTCTTTCGTCTTTTTACTTCTTCATTATTGTAACTCAAAATTTCTTTCTATTTTAATACTTTTTACATTTTCTCGCAGGCTGGAAAAGCTTCTTTCGCTGTTGCCTCATATCTGGAGAGGAGACGCAAAATTCTTGAAAAGAAGAATCTTCAATTTCGTACAAGAATGAGGAACTGGAAGCTGAAGTCAAAGGTCTTCGCGAGAAGAACAAACAACTAGAAATTGATTCTTCTTCGCACAAGAATAAAATCTCTAGTCTTCAGCAAGCTAATAATCAACTCTATGGTATGTTACTTTTCTCCTTTCCCTTCATTCATTCATCCAGTTATTTTATCTTATTTGATTGATCCTTTTTGCAGACATTTATGGTCTTTCTGATGAAGCTACCGTTCTTCGTTCATTTCCTAATGCCTTGGATAATGACACCCTTCTTGAGCATCTTAATAAATCTTTAAATAGTTTCTCAAATGATAAAATTTCATCTCTTTCTCTGAATGAACTGAGATCTAAATTTCGCCTATTAGAGATTGACCATAGGTCTAGTTTAGGCTTAGCCAACCAATTTAAGCGCTTCTTTCTTAATTCTAAAGAGAAAATCAATGAGCTAAGAACCAAAATTAGCGGTCTCATAGATGATAAGGATCGCATTTGTAACCAAGGTAGTGAGACTTTGGCGAAATTCCAAGAAATTCTTCTTGAAGTTCAACTTGAACGGGATGGAGCTAACCGCCAAAATGTCGTGCTTAACGAGAGAGAAAACCAAATTCGTTCTCGTCTCCTTATAAATAATGCGGATGAATTCGCTTGGGTTGCGAAAATCTTAGACGATGCCAGAAAAGATTTAGGTATAAATGTTAGTCTCCAAGTTGAGCATACATCCTTGATTAGAGATATGATATCTGACAGAGAAGGTTATTAACTGTTCTTCTTCACTAATCTTTTCTTTCTTATGATTTTTCATCAAGTTATTAATTGATTGCCTTTTGCTCGCAGATTCTGAAAGTAGATATCGCGAAAGAATTAAGGAACTTGAAGATGAAAAAGAGGAACTCGCAAAGAATCTTTCTTCTCGCAACGACAAGTATTCTAGATTAAAGAATCAAATCAAGATCACTGTTGCGAACCTTAAGAACGACGCTCTGCATTTTCGCAATCAAACTATTCAAATGGTTTGTGATGACCATAGTATTCCTCACTCTGATTATCCTTGTCTCTTGAAGGAGATCCCAAAGAACATTCCTAGTCTGACCATCTCTGAAAGCGAAGCTGATGGTGATGAAGGTTGTAATGAAGATAAAAGTTCTAATGCAGACGAAGAAGGGAACAAGTCTGATGAAGATGATGAAGGATCAACTAAGAAGTAGTCTTTGTTTCTTTCTTTGATCTTATGTAATACTTGTACATTTATTCCTTCTTTCTGTATATTTGCGAATTCTTTTGGTTCCCCATATTCCTTAATATATGAGTTTCTTTCATTTTGACCTGCATTCATTAAAACAATTCTTCCTTGCAATACGGTTAATCAACATAATCATTAATTTTCGAATTTTTGCGTAAATATATCATATGGAGACAAATAACATTTTCTAGTTTCATTCTCTCCCATACCTGCCTCTGTTATTTGTATCCAAATGAGAGATTTTTCTTATTTTTCTTATTTTGTGCCTCAACTTCGCAATTGTTTATGTATAATTTCGCAATCATATGCGAAGTGAATTTTGATTCTTTTCAAAATCTCATTCCTGTGTGGTCTTAGTTTGCCTTCCTAGTTAAAGGTCTTATTATGCCACCGCTTGTCATTGCGACAAAATCAAAGGACGTCCTTGCATTTTCATGCAAAAACCCATTGATCTTGCCTTAACTTTTTCTTTTGTATTATTGCCTCTTCAGGAATGTTGCGACAATATGACAGGCCTAAATATTCTTGCGAAAATAAAGCCCCATTACATTGTCGTCTTGCGACGAAATCGCAGGACGTCTTCGCACTTTCATGCGAAAACCCATTGATCTCGTCTTATCTTTTTATTTTGTATTATTGCCTCTTCAGGATTGTCGCACAAATATGACAAGCCTTAATACCCTTGAGAGTAAAAAGCCTCATGACATTTGCGTTTTAAGACACTTATCATCTCCCTAATGGAGGGTGCCGCCCTTATCTTCCCCCTGGTTGCCCCTTCAAGGAGGCATACCTCTACCATACAAGGTTGGATCCTCCCATATGGTCTTAACAACAACCAGTTGTTTTCGCAGCCTCTTATCCCTTTTACCTATAGGTTTTATGGTTACG
Source organism: Papaver somniferum (assembly GCF_003573695.1). Classification (NCBI taxonomy): domain Eukaryota; kingdom Viridiplantae; phylum Streptophyta; class Magnoliopsida; order Ranunculales; family Papaveraceae; genus Papaver; species Papaver somniferum. Next base: position 151,279,933 of record NC_039358.1, on the reverse strand, counting down.
AGACTGCACCATAAGTGGGGTTTTCTTCGGGCCGAGTGCAGTATAAGCCAAGACTTGTCAATAATGGCAAGGTACGGTCCAGACGCCTCTGGCACTCTTGACTCAATCGTGTACCTCGGCACCTTGGTCATATTCTGCACTCCTTGGGAGAGTCCTTATTACCTTAGTCGCCCAACCTAAGTCATATGCTTAAGCTGAGAATCCAAGGTGCCTCTCCCGGATGGGCTTTATTGACCCCAAATATCAATGACTCAGGTTCCGGGGGCGGTGTAGCCTTTCCATGAGCCATGCAACAGGTACCCCCTTATATGACGTACTTTAGGTCCTATATTTTCCTCTTGCGAAATTGTATTCGCGAACTAGGGTGTACGCCATAAAGGTTCGCCCCTTTCTTTTTTGTCATTGTTCTCTGATTGTCTTTTGTAGAATTCATTATCTCTGCGAGATTCTCGCACATCATCATATCGTATTTGCACTTCTCAATCTCTTTTTTATCATTCAGTAAAATGTACTTTTGAGAATTTTATTTGTTGCGAGAGTGTCGCAACAAATCAATCATTCATACACTTCTTATTTTTATTACCTTTGCCATTCTCTGCTTCTTTGTTATTTTCTGCTACTGTTTCCTTGGTAGTGGTATGTTCACCATTTCTTATTCTGAGCTAGCATTAATTTCGCAACATTTCTTCTTCTTTTCGTTCGATTGCATCTACCATCAATCTCTCACTTCTTTGTGTCTCTTTGATTTTGCGTCGCCAACTTTCCTTCTTGTTTTCTCTTCCTTCGCAGGATTCTACCTCAGTTTCGTAACATTTCTTTCCTTCAACCCAATCTCCTTTTATGATTCCTACACCGCTGGGTGAGGGAATTTGATGCATTGGTTGAAAGTTGAAGCTACACCTAGAATCCCATGTAGCCAAGGTCGACCAATTAATGCATTGTAGGGTGACTCCACGTCAACAACACAGAACAGGATTTCAGAAGATATTCCCTGCAATGGAATTCGCATAGTAACCTCCCCTTTAGGTTTGTTGGCAGTACCATTAAAACCATATATCTTATATGTAGATGGTATAAGATCATCATCTCTTCCTCCCATAGTTTTATAAGTATGTATAAAATAAGATGTTCACAGAGCTTCCAGTATCGATTAGAATCCTATTAATTGCCCATGAATCTTCAGCTTCATCATCCTCATCTTCTTTCGGTTTTGGATTAATTTCTAATTTTACCACCAATGGATTGTCATGTACCTCTCACCTTCGGGATTTCTTCTGCGGTAAAAAAATATATTTTTTGCCATTCCTCTAGTGGCGAGATTTTCGCAATATTCATAATTTCTCTTCCATCATTATCTCTTGCGAACACTCTACTCAAAACATTGTCATGAAAATCTTCAATTGTCTTGTATGAATGTACGATAGAGTGACAGAATAGATTCTTTGCTTTTGCACCAACTTCTATGAAGAATGTTTCCTTCTTTCATCGTGTTTACTTGTGATGCTCTGTGGTGGTGGTGGCAATGGTTGAGATTGTGGGTGCCCTACCAAAAAGTGGTTTAGTTTTCCTTGATCTATCATTCTCAGAATAATTCTTTTACATTTCTGCAATCATTTGTAGTATGTCCATGAAAATGATGATAAGAACAAACTCATGACTTCTGTGGTTGGAGGTGGTTCCGTTCCCATGTTCCATGGTGTTGGTATATTCTCCATCAAAATTATAGCTTCCCATATTTTCTCCACACTTGCATTTAGAGGTGGCATCTTGATTTCTTCCCATACTACTTGTGACCTCCTTGTCCTCTATTATAGTTTTGTCTTTGACCTCCATAAGTTTCTTGCGGCTGATCGAGTCTTTGAATCTTGTTATTTCCACCACGATTGTAGAAATTTCTTTCTCTTTCATACTCCTCTTGATCTCGGCTTCCCATAGCCACCAGTTTCTGTTGTTGTTCCCGTCACCTTTTCTTGTTGTACTTGCGAAGTGCTCGCCACTGTGTTTATTAGTTTGGGTAATAAGCTTGCATTCGCTGTTTGTGAACTGGTGTTCGCAACGGGTATGATTCCATTTCATTTTGCCTTTCCTCTAGAGCAATATATCTTCCTGAAGTTCTCGCAATTCAGTCATTGTGATGTATTCTTGACTCTGAAAATTTGGATATACAATAGATTGGTTGCAAACATAGCATTGATAAATGATAAGATAAGATATCTCTCATCCACACGGCCAGCCATTTCGCTACACATAGTCCTCCATCTTTTAGTTAGGTGCTTCAAACTTTCCAATCCTTTGTTTTAATCCAAACACGTCTTCAATACCAGGTCGCGAAGAATTGTTACTTATATATGCCCCCAGGAATGTAGTCTGCAAATGATTGAAGGATGTTATTGTATTCTTTGGTAGACCTTCGAACCATTTTAACGCCTCCCCTGTTAAGCTGGATGCAAAATACTTGCATAATACGCATCATGATTTTCCCATTGCAACATGCACCTCACGTAGGCTTTAATGTGTTGAATTGCACAAGTTGTTCCATCAAAAATGCTGGTTAATGCGGGCAAATTGCATTTCGGAGGTATTCCTCCTAGTTGTACTTCCCTTGTAAATGGAGTTTTCGCAGCTTCTTCTATAGCTTCATCTAATTGTCTTCTGCCTACTTCTCCTCTATTATTTAGCATTCCTCTCATTTCTTCAATTCTTTTAAGATTTGTTTATTTACTGAATTTTGATCCATTGGTCTTTTTAATTTCGCCTCCCTTCTTCTGCGTTCATGTCTTTCTTCTCTCGCGAAATTTTGCATTTCTTCTTCATCATCTCATCTCGTCTTCTTCTGCGATTCTCTTCCTCATCTCTATCTTGAATTCGCATATGATGATGTCTCTCATTTTCCCCTCCATGATTTTGTTCATTTCTTATCAATTCCATTCGCTGTCTTTCAGCCATCCTCTGTACTCTATCATACTCTTCATTGATATTACCGTTATTCCGGTTTTGTGTACGCCTTCTTTCTCGATTGTCGTGATTTTCTGGCGAATTGTCTCCTGAAGCTCTTGTTCTTCCATTTCCGCTCTCAATCTTTCACGTTCGCAATTAAACGTGCTTGTTCAGCATAATGTCTTTCAATTTCTTCTTCAATCGTTTGTTGATTTCTTTGAGCTTCTCTCTCATGTAAAATTCTCCTTCCTTCCTCTCGATTCCCTTCGCCATCTTGATTATTTCGTCCCTAATGTTGTCCATTCTCTTGATTTCTATCATTTGCCTATCATCAAAGTTTTTATTTTGTGGAACGTAACGATCATCAGTCTTTCTCTATTTCGCGATGTTCTTCATTAGGATTTGATATTTCTTCTTGAATATTATTTCCAGCATTAATTGTGGGTGAGTTTCGCCTCATCTCTTCTAGTCGATCTTGAATATGATTTTGTAATACTTCTCGATCTTCTACTCTGTAGTCTCATATTTTCCATCCTCAATTCGTGATTTTGCCTTGTTAGATTTGCACGTTCTTCTGCCTCAGCTCTTCTTTCTTCATGTATTCTTCGTCTCAACGTTTCTAACGCTCCAATTTCCTCATCTCCATGAATTATTCCTTCATCTGCTTCTTGATTTCTCTCTACCTGTCTATGGTTTCTGGTTTGCTGCTCTTCTACTTCTTCTGCTGAATTTGATTGCCAAGTGTGTATACTCACCCTATCATAATCTGTATTCCTTCCTTGTACTAGTGTTTGTTGAACTGGTGGTTGAATTTGATTTTCTCCATTATTTCTCATTCTAGTAGATTCTCCCATTTCACTTCTTTCCCTTCCAGCAATTCTCTTGCTTCTTCTAACAGTAGTTTTGTTCTGATGTATTTCTTCTTCTAGCCATTTCTTCAATATTAATGAATTGCAAGAGATTATGTATTCTTAATCAATCACTCCAAATCTTCACAAATCTCAATATTAATCTTCAATTTTTTCTAGAATAATCTTCAATCCCTCCTGTTTCTAGCGCCATTATGTAGTTGCAGGAAATCCTACACTACACCCCTCACAAGATTTCATTAACATTCAACTCATCATTTTGATTAACAATCTTAATTTTATTGATGAATCTTTGAACAATCTTACAAGAAAAGATAAAGGAATCAAGAATAACCACTGCTCTAGATTTTCTCTCTCCTATTTACTTGCTTCTCACTCAAAAAGATCTCTCTTTCCTTTACAACTGAATGACTATTTATAGGGAATACATAGTGGATGACAACTAATCTGTCCTTTATTTTCGGATATGCTTTGCGACATTCTCGCAACCTTATAAATGTTAATCTTGCAAACTCCCTAATTTTCGCAGGACCATCACATTTTTCTCATGATTTAGCTGACGTCGTTTATTATGTCATTTCTGAAGTTGTTCTGCGACACCGTTGTGTTGTGTTGTTAATAATTTCGCTGAGGCATTATTGCTGGGATATTCTGATCCTACAATACGATTATTATTGGTTAGACGATGGATGTTGTCTATTCAACCAATGTTGTTCTCAATCGTGAATTCAAAAACTTATTTATATTGCAAGAATATAGACACATTGATCCCCAGTAAGTGTGACGGTTGCTCGAGTGAAAGAGTGGGAAAGTGGAAATCGTGGTTAAACCAGTTCCATGTCGTGCAGAGACTTGGTTGATTGTCCACCCACTACTTTGCTAACTCCCTCAACTGCTTGCACGATTTACTCACATTACTCATCGTGGATGAACACACGTGTCGTAGGAAGCCAGACCAAAACCCTAATTAATATCCCCCATGTGACGTGATTGATGCCTCACGAACGTGGAGTCTGCAAGGCAGACGTGTATCTGATTAGTCAGTCGTTGACTTGATTGGACGATGAGTCTAAGTATTGTTCAGTCGAGCATGATTGCCTATTGCTCTAGGATTCATGGATTAAACATGTCTGTTGGGACTATAATTCTCGAATGAATGATGTTGATAATTGAATCAACATAATGAATATTGATAGTCTGAGCAAATATTTCTCGCCCGAGCAAATATTGCTCATATGATAATTGTTGAATTACTGAATATTGATAGTTGAATCAATATTCGAGCACCTGAGCAAATATTGCTGATTTGATGAATTACTCAAATTGATAGTTGAATCAATATTCGAGCATCTGAGCAAATATTGCTCATTTGATAAATTACTGAATATTGATAGTTGAATCAATATTCGAGCATCTGAGCAAATATTGCTCATTTGATGAATTATTGGTAGCATCACCAAATAAAATATTAATTAAAATATTGGTAGCTGGACCGAATATTATATAATTAATCTATATGTTGATTGTTGGATCAACATAAAATTGTTAGTGTTTGAACTCGCTCAAAATTATGATTTGCAGAGCATTCAGTTCGAGACCCTAATTTTGATCAATTGTTGATCAAATGATGATTTACTGAAAATAAGTCACTGAGTGAAGGAGAGAGTTGTTTACATTGGATGATGGCCGACCATGTAGCGCTCAAGTGCTCGAGTGAGCATGCACCAAAGTCCATTGTTGACCAGTTGGTGAAAGGATGATCAAATGTCGTGTTAATCATTTATTAGAATAATGCTCGTCTGATCGTCAGGTAATAAAACCTAGTTATGGAGAGATGAGGGACCGACCCTTGGTGGTCGTGGGACCAGCTGATGGTTGATTGAGCAAATCCCAAGTTGGTTGGAGAGATTTTGGACCCAATATGAACTGTTGAGAGCTAATTAGGTCAAAATTATGAAAGAATGTGGGACCGGCTCCTTGCAAGCCTAAGGGCCGACCTTGGTCGGTCAAGGTGGCATGCCCGTGTCTCAGTCCTGAGAGTTTTGGTATTTTCTGGTGCGCGTTTGAGCAATATTTTGGATTTTTAGAAGAGTTTGATCTTGACTGAAACTCTCGATTTTGCTCAAATGAGCAAGTAGAACTTTACTCGTGCGACCAATATTTTGAGAATATTAAAATAATAATATTTTAATTTTTGACGTGAGAAGCCTAGTCGGTCATTTGACCATTTCATTTTTTGGATTTTTCATGGTTTGAGCAATATTTGAGAAAATATTAAAAAAACTAGGGTTTGCGCTCAATAACGATGGAGTTTCATGAGATGAAGGAAATAATAATATGAGAAAATAAGGAATTGTAAGGTTTGGGACCGGCCACGCTAGGGCATGGTCGGCCGACTAGGTGGCCCAGTCCCGTGACACCTTTCCCTATTTTTTACTATTTTTCATCGTTTGAAGGAATATATGGAGAAACTAAGAGTTTTGCTCAAACGAGGGAGTTTACTCAAATGAAGGAATCTTCATAATATGAGGGAAAATAACAAAATAATATAAAATAATGGAAAGAGGTGCCGGACCGGCCACGTCGGCATGACCGGCCGGCCGGTGGGCCCGGTGATAGGTGTCTAAAACACCTAATTTTATATCTAGTATTTATGAATTCTTTGCTATTATTCTTGTGAATTGCGTATCTTATGTGTGCTTTTGATCTATTCAGGTACTTTGGAGTCATTCGGAGCGAAAGAATAAGAAATGTCCAATTAAGAAGCAAAAGGGCACAAAGGTCATTTCATGGGCAAGTGTTACTCGGATCCCAGTCAAGGATAAGGGACAACCAGCTGGAGTTTAAGAAGAATTGCTAAAAACACCCATGGGTGTTGATAGCCGTCCCATTGTTATTACCCTAAAACAACTCGAAAGATTCACACTGTTCATCCCCAATTTCATCTGTGAGCTGCTGCTATTGATGGACCATGTAGAAAATGAAGGCGTTGTTAATGGTGAGATCAAGCGAGTAACTCAAGGAGATGATGAAGAGAAGGAAGATAAGATTCAGTTGGGTTCGAATGGGTCCTGTGATGGTTCGATTCGAGATGGGTTTTGGTTGATTTTGCGATTAAACGAAGCTGAGATCACGAACAAGGGTTAATTGATGATGCTCTGTTGATTCAGTTGATTTGGAGAAGAATTGAAGGGTTTGGCTACAGATTTGGAGTCAAGAAGGAAGAATCAGTTGGTCGATTTGCTGGTGCTGGTACTGAAGATGAGCTGAATCGAGAATGGTTATTGAATTCGAAATGGGTGTTGGAAGATAAGAACAATGCTGCTACCAATTGGTCTATGGTGAAGCTAATGGGGTTGATTGGTTTCAGTGGTGGTATTCATTGAATGAAATGGGTTTATTGCTGTCCAGGAAATGGAGTTTCAGCTGCAGTTCCAGTGGTCTGTGGTTGAGAAATTGTAGTCAAGAAGAAGATAGCTGATGGTGTTGCTGACATTGAGGTCTACAGGGAATGGCATGGCGCTGAACCTGCTTGCGGCAACGATGGCGATTTTGGTTCTGGCAGTAATATCAGTTGAAGAATGGTGTATGTGTTGGTGGTTATGAATTCAATTTTGGTGGTACTGGTATTTAGTATGGCTTTGCAGGTTTGTGCAAGTATGATGTTGAGAAGAATGATTCTTTGCTGAGTGTGACAAAGTACAGGAGATGCAAATGGGTTTGAGGAGTTGAACTGAAGTGCAGGGAATTGTGCTGCCACTCAAAGTGCAGATGGAATAACAAAGAATTGAAGCCGGGAAAATGAATGAATGGGTGCAATTGTGATACAGAGAAGACAAAGTGATGCAGTTGATGGAGTTTGAAGTTGAGAGGAATGGCTCAAGTTCATGGGTTGTGTTGATTGAATTTGAGTCTGCAGAAATGAGTTGTTGCTGCCATGGGGAATCTGTGTGGAGCTCTGGGGAGAGATTTCAAGTTTTGGAGATGCAGCTTTTGTTTCTGTTAGTTGTGGTACTGATGTGGATTGATGAAGCTGAAAGTGCAGGGATGGAGGAAGTTGTGTGTTGGTATTACGAAGGCTGCGATGCAATGCAAAGAGAAGTCGCTGGTGGAGCTGTGAAGTGTGCTGCAACTGGTGCAACTAAAGATGTCGGAGCAGTGCCTGTGGAGATAGAAACTCAAATCTGAAGACAGTGCAACAAGAATGGAAACCTTGCTGCATTAGATATGTGTGTGACTGAATGGGTATGAATGCTAGATGAATGTTAGGTTTGCAGGGGAGAAGAAATCGGACAGAGTTGGCCTGGAAATTGCCTGGAAAGAAAGGAAACTCTGCCAGATTTTCTACTGAGGCGAGTTGACTCAGTGATCCGATCCGACTCACCTGATCCAGTACATACTCAGATGGAGATGGACCTGGCTAATGGGCTGTCTGAGATTCAGTTTTGGTAATGGGCTAAGCTAGTTACGGGAGTTGAATTGAAAGGATATAAAAGCATGACCTTTCCTATCTATTATATTATCTTTACTTCTACTTTGTTCTAGGGTTTAGAAACATGATAGATTTTCTCTTCCTTCTTGTTATGAACTCCATTTATATGAGTATTTAATATTATTATTGGTTATGGATTAATTTGATTTCACAAAGCATGCTTCTTTTATCAATGAATTAGTTTTGTCTCCATACTTTATTGCTTATGATTCACTGTAGATATTGTTATATTTGAATGCTTGTTTAGTCGTGTCTGTAGTTGCAGGAAATCCTACACTACACCCCTCATAAGATTTCATTAACATTCAACTCATGTTAGATCAACAATCTTAATTTTATTGATGAATCTTTGAAAAATCTTACAAGGAAAGATAAAGGAATCAAGAATAACCACTGCTCTAGATTTTCTCTCTCCTCTTTACTTGCTTCTCACCCAGAAAATATCTAACTTTCCCTTACAACTGAACGACTATTTATAGGGAAATACATAGTGGATGACAGCTAATCTGTCCTTTATTTTCGGATATGGCTTGCGACATTCTTGCAACCTTACGAATGTTAATCTCGCAAACTCTCTAATTTTCGCAGGACTATCACATCTTTCTCATGATTTTAGCTGACGTCATTTATTATGTCATTTCTGGAATTGTTCTGCGACGCTGTTGTGTTGTGTTGTTGATAACTTCGCTGATGCATTATTGCTGCGAGATTCTGATCCTACATCTTGCCTCTTCTCATATCTTCTCTGCAAAGTAGAGAATGATGTGAGAAATGCCGCAACTATTCATCTCTTTATATTCCGCATTTATCACACGTATTCTTTCTTCCATCTGTTTCTTGACACGTCTTCTGTAACCGCTGTTTTTCAACCGCTCACGTCTTTTCGTCTTAATGGTGTTTATTTCTTCGAGTAAAAAATCTCCTTTATATACTCTTCTTTCCACTTTCTTTCTACTTTCTCTTCTCTGCAACTCTGTTGTTCTTCTGCAAGTTCTTCTACTGTAATTCTTCCCTCTTCAATCTTCTTACTTTTTACTCATTCCCATACTCTATATTCAAATATGCCTCCAAGTGGCCATAGACATGAGAAAAATTTAAGAGACGTCCAAAAAGATCTTGCTGAGAAAGGTTTCACACTTTCTACCATTCTTGGTGAAAGTGCTAAGTCAATTCTTTCTATCAAACTTTTCTCTGATCAATATTGTGATGATCAATCAATCATAATTTCACTAGGTCAGATTCTCGCAGGTCTCCCCATTCCTCTTTATGACCCAGATATTCCTCTATTCTATGAAATTCTCGCTCACTCGGGATTTTCGCGAGCTATTTCCAACTGAGTGGGTATTGCATCCGTCTGATGCTAGAGTTCGCCAATCGTAGTGATGGTAAAGGATCTCTGTACTCCAAAGAACTTAGGGATCCTAAATTCGCAGACCTGAAGATAATTGCTGAGAAATACACAGTAGCGAGTTTCTTTGAAAATTATGAATTGATCTCCATGAAGAAAGAGAATACTCGCTGGGGTATTCGTTTGAAAAGGAAAGATAACATTGATGAAGCTAAAATACTCATGCAAGATATTGATTGGAATTCTGGTAAGAACACAACTCCTCGCCAATCCAAAGATGATAAATGGTGTGTTTTTCCCCTGATGCTAAAAGGACCTTACATTGCTTGGTCAAATGTTCTTTCTGAGAATCTCGCTACCTATCAACCTTGGGTATTCTCTTGGCCCGAGAAGGAGAAAGAGGTATGTTTCTTCCAGCTTCGCTCACTTTATATTCCTTTATTTGTCTTTATTCTTTTGTTCGCTGACTCTTGCGACATTCTACAGATCCAAAAACTGAAAGATAGTTATAACAGGACTGGAAAAGCTAGTACCCTGTTAGATCTTCGCTCATACACAGATGAGGTAAGAAATATTCTCTTATGATTTTGAATAATATACTATTGCCTCCATTTCTTATTTATATATGTTGTGTGAAGATTATTGTTGAAATAGAAGAGTCTGCCAATGTTGCGAAGATTGGTGATAAAGGCAAAGGTGATCTTCGCAGGGAAAGACCAACTGCTCCTCCTCCAAAGAAAAGAAAAGTCCGTTCTTCCTCTCCTTCAAATATTCCTTCTCATGAAAATTCCGAGAATGATGAGGATGATGAAGATAATGATGACCCTGCTGCAAATGAAGAGTCTCCATCTGAATCTTCTATGGCTAAGCTCTCTGGACTCTTTTCTGATTCTTTGCAAGGAATAGGAGATAGTCAATTTGCTAACACCTGTAAAGCTCTCGCTACAATTTTCTATGTTCCTTTGCTGGATGGTGATAATTCTCTTCGCGGAGTTTCTAGATCAGTGACTCCCAATTTCCTGCATTCTCTTAATAGTCTGGTATGCCTTCATCCTTTTATTTCTTCATTGTTGTAATTCAAAATCTCTCTCTATTTTAATACTTTTTATATTTTCTCGCAGGCTGGAAAAGCTTCTTTCGCTGTTGCTTCAGATCTAGAAAGGAGATGCAAAAATCTTAGAAAGAAGAATCTTCAATTTCGCACAAAGAATGAGGAATTAGAGGATGAAGTCAAATGTCTTCGCGAGAAAAACAAACAACTAGAAATTGATTCTTCTTCGTATAAGAAAAAAATCTCTAGTCTTCAGCAAGCTAATAAACAACTCTATGGTATGTTACTTTTCTCCTTTCCTTTCATTCAATCATCCTGTTGTTATATCTTATTTAATTGATCCTTTTTGCAGACATTTATGGTCTTTCTGATGAAGCTACCATTCTTCGTTCATTTCCTAATGCCTTGGATAATGATACCCTTCTTGAGCGTCTTAATAAATCTCTAAATAGTTTCTCAAATGATAAAATTTCATCTCTTTCCTTGAATGAACTAAGATCCAAATTTCGCCTCTTAGAAATTGACCATAGATCTAGTTTAGGTTTAGCCAACCGATTTAAGCGTCTCTTTTTTAATTCTAAAGAGAAAATCAATGAGTTGAGAACCAAAGTTAGCAGTCTCATAGATGATAAGGATCGCATCTCTGATCAAGGTGCTAAGGATTTGGCGAAATTCCAAGAGACCCTTCTTGAAGTTTAACTTGAACGAGATGAAGCTAACCGCAAGAATACCGAGCTCTGTGACAGAGAAAACCAAATTCGTTCTCGCCTTCTTATAAGTAATGAGGATGAATTCGCTTGGGCTGCGAAAATCTTAGATGATGCCAGAAAAGATTTAGGTGTAAATGTTAGTCTCCAAGTTGAGCATACAGCCTTGATTAGAGATATGATTTCTGACAGAGAAGGTTATTAACTGTTCTCCAATACTAATCTTTCGTTTCTTATGAATTTTCATCAAGTTATTAATTGATTGCCTTTTGCTCGCAGATTCTGAAAGTACATATCGCAAAAGGATTGAGGAACTTGAAGCTGAAAAAGTGGAACTCGCAAAGAATCTTTCTTCTCGCAACGACAAGTATTCTAGATTAAAGAATCAGATCAAGATCACTGTTGCGAACTTTAAGAATGATGATATGCATTTTCGCAATCAAACTATTCAAATGGTTTGCAATGACCATAGTATTCCTCATTCTGATTATCCTTGTCTCTTGGAGGAGATCCCACAGAACATTCCCAGTATGATTATTTCTGATAGCGAAGCTGATGATGAAGAATCTGATAGTGATGAAGGTTCTGATGTTGATGAAAATTCTGATGCAGACGAACAAGGGAACAAGTCTGATAAATATGATGAAGGATCAACTAAGAAGTAGTCTTTGTTTCTTTCTTCAATCTTTTGTAATACTTGTACATTTATTCCTCCTTTCTGTATATTTGCAAATTCTTTTGGTTTTCCATATTCTTTAATATATGAGTTTCTTTCATTTTGACCTGCATTCATTAAAACAATTCTTACTTGCAATATGGTTAATCAATATAATCATTAATTTTTTAATTTTTTCATAAATCTATCATGTGGAGACAAATAACATTTTCTAATTTCATTCATTCCCATACTTGCCTCTGTTATTTGTATCCAAATGAAAGACTTTGCAGATCTTTCTTGTTTTGTGCCTCATTTTCGCAGTTGTTTATTTATAATTTCGCAATCTTATGCGAAGTGAATTTCGATTCTTTTCAAAATCCCATTCCTGTGTGGTCTTATTTTGCCTTCCTAATTAAAGGTATTATTATGCCACCTCTTGTCATTGCGACAAAATCGCAGGACGTTCTTGCACTTTCATGCAAAAACCGATTGATCTTGCCTTAACTTTTTCTTTTGTATTATGGCCTCTTCAGGAATGTTGCGACAGTATGATAGGCCTAAATATTCTTGCGAAAATAAAGCCCCATGACATTGCCGTCTTGCGACGAAATCGCAGGACGTCTTCGCACTTTCATGCAAAAACCCATTGATCTCGTCTTATCTTTTTCTTTTGTATTATTGCCTCTTCAGGATTGTTGCACAAATATGACAAGCCTTAATACCCTTGCGAGTAAAAAGCCTCATGACATTTGCGTCTTAAGACACTTATCAACTCCCTAATGGAGGGTGCCTCCTTTATCTTCCCCCTGGTTGCCCCTTCAAAGAGGCGTACTTCTACCATACAAGGTTAGCTCATCCCATCCAGTCTTAACAACAACCAGTTGTTTTCGCAGCCTCTTATCCCTTTTACCTATAGGGCTTATGGTTACGAGACTGCACCCTAAGTGGGGTTTTCTTCGGGCCGAGTGCATTATAAGCCAAGACTTGTCAAGAATGGAAAGGTACGCTTCAAACGCCCCTGGTAGTCATGACTCAACCGTGTACCTCGGCGCCTTGATCAGATTTTGCACTCCTTTGGAGAGTCCTTATTACCTTAGTCGCCCAACCTAAAGCATATGTTTAAGTTGAGAATCCAAGGTGCCTCTCCCGGATGGGCTTTATTGACCCCAAATCTCCATGACTCAGGTTCCGGTGGCGGTGTAGCCTTTCCCTGAGCCATGCAACAGGTATCCCCTTATATGATGTACTTTAGGTCTTACATTTTCCTCTTGCGAAATTGTATTCGCGAACTAGAGTGTACGCCATAAAGGTTCGCCCCTTTCTCTTTTATCATTGTTCTCTGATTGTCTTTTGTAGATTTCATTATCTCTGCGAGATTCTTGCACATCATTTTATTATATTTGCATTTCACAATCTCAATTTTGTCATTCAATAAAATGTATTTTTGAGAATTTTATTTATTGCGAGCGTGTCGCAACAAATTAATCATTCATACATTACCTTTGCCATCCTCTGCTTCTTTGTTATTTTGTGCTACTGTTTCTTTGGTAGTGATATGTTCGCCATTTTTTATTTTGAGCTAGCATTAGTTTTGCAACATCTCTTCTTCTTTTCTTTCGATTGTATCTACCATCAACCTCTCACTTCTTTGTGTCTCTTTGATTTTGTGTCACCAATTTTCCTTCTTGTTTGCTCTCCCTTCACAAGATTCTATCTCAGTTTCGTAACACCTCTTTCCTTCAACCCAATCTCCCTTTATGATTCCTACACCACTGGGGTAAGGGAATTTGATGCACTGGTAGAAAGTTGAAGCTACACCTAGAATCCCATGTAGCCAAGTTCGACTAATTAATCATTGTAGGGTGATTCTACATCAACGACACAGAATAGGATTTCAGAAGATATTCCCTTCAATGGATTTCGCATAGTAACCTCCCCTTTAGGTTTGTTGGCAGTACCATTAAAACTATATATCTTATATGTTGATGGTATAAGATCATCATCTCTTCCTCCCATAGTTTTATAAGTATGATAAAATAAGATGTTCACAGAGCTTCCGGTGTCGATCAAAATCCTATTAATAGCCCATGAATCTTCAGCTTCATCATCCTCATTTTCTTTCGGTTTTGGATTAATTTCTAATTTTACTACCAATGGATTATCATGTACTTATTCACCTTCATGGATTTCTTCTGCGGTAAAAGAAATAATCTGTTTCTAACATTCCTCTAGTGGCGAGATTTTCGCAATATTCATAATTTCTCTTCCATCGTTATCTCTTGCGAACACTCTACTCAAAACATTGTCATGAAAATCTTCAATTGTCTTGTATGGATGTACAATAGAGTGACAAAATAGATTCTTTGCTTTTGCACCAACTTCTATGAAGAATGTTTCCTTCTTTTTCATCATGTTTACTTTGTGATGTTCTGGTGGTGGTGGAAATGGTTGAGATTGTGGGTGCCCTACCAAAAAGTGGTTTAGTTTTCCTTGATCTATCATTCTCAGAATAATTCTTTTTACATTTCTGCAATCATTTGTAGTATGTCCATGAAAATGATGATAAGAACAAAACTCATGACTTCTGTGGTTTGGAGGTGGTTCCGTTCCCATGTTCCATGGTGTTGGTATATTCTCCATCAAAATTATAGCTTCCCATATTTTCTCCACACTTGCATTTAGACGTGGCATCTTGATTTCTTCCCATACTACCTTGTGACCTCCTTGTCCTCTGTTATAGTTTTGTCTTTGACCTCCATAAGTTTCTTGTGGCTGACCGAGTCTTTGAATCTTGTTATTTCCACCACGATTGTAGAAATTTCTTTCTCCTTCATACTCCTCTTGATCTCGGATTCCCATATCCACCAGTTTCTGTTGATTGTTACCCGTCACCTTCTCTTGTTGTACTTGCGAAGTATTCGCCACTGTGTTTATTAGCTTTGGTAATAAGCTTGCATTCGCTGTTTTCGAACTGGTATTCACAACTGGGTATGATTCCATTTCATTTGCCTTTTCTCTAGAGCAATATATTCTTCTTGAAGTTCTCGCAATTCAGTCATTGTGATCGTATTCTTGATTCTGAAAATTTGGATATACAATAGGTTGGTTGCAAACATAGCATTGATGAATGATAAGATAAGATATCTCTCATCTACACGGCCAGCCATTTCACTACACATAGTCCTCCATCTTTTAGTTAGGTGCTTCAAACTTTCGCCAATCCTTTGTTTTAATCCAAACACGTCTTCAATACCGGGTCGCGAAGAATTATTACTTATATATGCCCCCAAAAATGTAATCTGCAAATGATTAAAGGATGTTATTGTATTATTTGGTAGACCTTCGAACCATTTTAACGCCTCCCCTGTTAAGTTGGATGCGAAATACTTGCATAATACGACATCATGATTTTCCCATTGCAGCATACACCTCACATAGGCTTTAATGTGTTGAATTGCACAAGTTGTTCCATCAAAAATGCTGGTTAATGCGGGCAAATTGCATTTCGGAGGTATTCCTCCTAGTTGTACTTCCCTTGCAAATGGAGTTTTTGCAGCTTCTTCTATAGATTTATCCAATTGTCTTCTGCCTACTTCTCCTCTATTATTTAGCATTCCTCTCATTTCTTCCAACTCTTTCAAGATTTGTTTATTTACACTTGAATTTTGATCCATTGGTCTTTTTAATTTCACCTCCCTTCTTCTGCGTTCATGTCTTTTTTCTCTCGCGAAATTTTGCATTTCTTCTTCATTATCCTCATCTCGTATTCTTCTACGAGTCTCTTCTTCATCTCTATCTTGAATTCGCATATGATTATGTCTCTCATTTTCCCCTTCATGATTTTGTTCATTTCTTATTAATTCCATTCGTTGAATTTCAGCCATCCTCTGTATTCTATCATACTCTTCATTGATATTACCGTTATTCCGGTTTTGTGTACGCTTTCTTTCTCGATTGTCGTGATTGTTCTTGCGAATTGTCTCCTGAAGCTCTTGTTCTTCCATTTTCGCTCTCAATCTTTCATGTTCGCAAATTAAACGTGCTTGTTCAGCATAATGTCTTTCAATTTCTTCTTCAATCGTCTGTTGATTTCTTTGAGTTTCTCTTTCATGTAAAATTCTCCTTCCTTCCTCTCGATTTCCTTCGCCATCTTGGTCATTTCGTCCCTGACGTTGTCCGTTCTCTTGATTTCTACCATTTTGCCTATCAAAAGTTTCATTTTGTGGAACGTAATGATCATCAGTTCTTTCTTCATTTTCGCGATATTCTTCATTAGGATTTGATATTTCTTCTTGAATATTGTTTCCAGCATTAATTGTGGGTGAATTTCTCCTCATTTCTCCTCTAGTCGATCTTGAATATGATTTTGAAACACTTCTCGATCTTCTACTCTGTAGTCTCATATTTTCCATCCTCAATTCGTGATTTTGTCTTGTTATATTCACACGTTCTTCTGCCTCAGCTCTTCTTTCTTCGTGTATTCTTCGTCTCAATGTTTCTAATGCTCCAATTTCTTCATCTCCATGAATTATTCCTTCATCTGCTTCTTGATTTCTCTCTACCTGTCTATGGTTTCTGGTTTGCTGCTCTTCTTCTACTTCTTCTGCTGATTTTGATCGCCAAGTATGTATACTCACCCTATCATAATCTGTATTCCTTCCTTGTATTAGTGTTTGTTGAACTGGTGGTTGAATTCGATTTTCTCCATTATTTCTCATTCTAGTTAATTCTCCCATTTCACTTCTTTCCCTTCCAGCAATTCTCTTGCTTCTTCTAACAGTAGTTAGTTGTTCTGATGTATTTCTTCTTCTAGCCATTTTTTCAATATTAATGAATTGCAAGAGATTATGTGACATTCTTAATCAATCACTCCAAATCTTCACAAATCTCAATATTAATCTTCAATTTTTTCTAGAATAATCTTCAATCTTCAATCCGTCCCTGTTTCTAGCGCCATTATGTAGTTGCAAGAAATCCTACACTACACCCCTCACAAGATTTCATTAACATTCAACTCATTTTAGATCAACAATCTTAATTTTATTGATGAATCTTTGAACAATCTTACAAGGAAACATAAAGGAATCAAGAATAACCACTGGTCTAGATTTTCTCTCTCCTCTTTACTTGATTCTCACCCAGAAAAGATCTCACTTTCCTTTACAACTGAACAACTTTTTGTAGGGAAATACATAGTGGATGACAGCTAATCTTTCGTTTATTTTCGGATATGGCTTGCGACATTATCGCAACCTTACGAATGTTAATCTCGCAAACTCTCTAATTTTCGCAGGACTATCACATCTTTCTCATGATTTTAGCTGACGTCATTTGTTATGTCATTTCTGAAATTGTTCTGCGATGCTGTTGTGTTGTGTTGTTGATAATTTCGCTGATGCATTATTGCTGCGAGATTCTGATCCTACAATGTCGCGAATCGATTGAGTTTGTTTTCATATCTATTGCTAGATTAGGGTTATTATACGCAAAAGTGATAATTCCTGATTGCAAGTAGCATAATTGTGAGTATTGCTTGTAGTGATACATCCTAGTAGTCACAAGTGGATCATAACCTTTGTTAAAATGGGTTAGTGCTGTTACCTTTGATTAGTCTTATTCCATAGAACTTAGTGCTTTTAGGGAGTTAAACTTAATTGTGCTTTTACACTTTAGGTTGCTTTCTAGGAAGAATTCACATATGCATATTTTAATGTAGTTGTGATGAAATCAGGGAATTAGCGGGATATACTTGCGATCAAGATATCTTAGGACTTTTAATAAAGTTGAGATTAAATATCAATTCTAGTTATTGTTACAAATTCATGTTTGTGAATGAAAACGAATCCTTGACCGATATCTTTGTATCTTGATTTGCGTGTTTGCTTTACTTTATTTGTTTTTAGTATAAATTAGTTTATAAAAATCAGAAAACCCCCCTTGTTACCTTTGTTTATATAAGAAATCAAAACAAACGACAACCTAAACCTCTCTGTGGGAAAGATCCTTTCTTGCCCTTGCTATATTTTATATTTTGAGTAGTGAGAAAGTAATTATTTTTGACGCATACGGCTGCGATCACCCGGTCCCCTTAGGCGCCTCTTTATTATTTTATTGATATTATTTTCCTCCCTATTTTTCACAGGTTTCCTCATTTGTCCATATTTTCGAATGCTCAATCGTGCGTTCGGGTGCTCGTTTGTGCATTATTTGCTAAGTACACTTACACCATTTTCTCTGTGCTTACTCGGTGGTGGCCCATATGCCCGATCAACGAATATTTATTACTAATTCTTGAAATTCGGCTGAGAGTGATCCATGAAACAAAGTAATGAGATAGAATAAATTATTTTTAGGAATTCAATTGATGAATGACACGCTAGAATTTACCTATTTACAGAATTGAGATATGAGATAATTGAAGCATCATGCTCATTCTGAGGGGGTGTATAGTCAGGGAACAACGAATGGCGTGACGTCCTGAAGGCGTTAGGCTCTATACTAGCAATACAATATATCTAGGAGCTGCCCAATCATTAAGAGATTTTATACACGGTGTCTCTACGTAGTCAGGGAACAACGAGCATCGCGACGTCCGGAAGGCGTTAGGCTCGATACTAGCATGAAATATGTCTAGGAGCTGCCCAATCATTTTGATTCCATGTAGAGGTGATGATGAAATGTGTGAAGCATCGAAAGCTCAGGTGAGAGGCCTTTCGAGAAACATATTCATCATATCTATGAGAGGAATGCTCGCTCAGTCAGAGATCGTGAAATGGTTCACGGATCATAAAATATGAATCATCATATACATTCCTGAAGCTGGGTCAGAAACATGCAATATCATGATTTTACGATTTTTGCGCTTGCCGAAAATCCACCATCAACAGACAAATACAACTGTTCCAACTGTCTCTCTTTCTCTCTCCATTTATATACCATGTCCTGAGTCTGTAGAACCTATCAAGACTTTTTCAGATTTTATCAAAATATTATTTTCCTCAGATTTATCAAAATTATCATGGTATCTTATTAGGTATTTCGATCCATCATTCAAAATTTTCAGTATCAATATTTTCTACTCGATCTTCCAATATCTTCTCAACATCTTTTCATATTCAATATTGTTTCAATACTTTTTTCAAAACCTAAAATCGAGTAACTCATTTGAGTGTTTCTGAATCTCGAAGTTCTAGATTCATTTTTCAATATTTTGTTCGATATCTTTTGATGCCAATCACCAAAAGTATGACGAATCGATCATCTAATACTTGGAATACCACTTTTCCTTCTTCCGTTGTTGATTCTGAGGGGTTTTCCACAAATTTCACTTTTCCGTTTATATCTCCAATTTTATTTCCAACAAACTCGATTCAACAAATTATTTTTTCTGGAGAGATCAATTCGAGTAGATTCTGATCTCTACTGATCTTTTTGGGTATGTTAATGGTGAAATTCAGGAACCACCTTATGAGATTCTTATTAATGGTTTTCCAGGACCAAATCCACAATGGACTCATTGGAGAAAGGTAGATCGCTACGTTGCAAGTTGTTTGAAAGCTACTTTTACTCCCACAATTTCAGGTGATGTTCTTGGTGTAACATCTGCAAGAGGCATTTGGTTGTTTATTGAAACAAGCTTTCGTACTCAGTTTACTGCTAGAAGAAACATGCTTCGTAATCAACTTCATAACATTCGTAGAGGTAATCAATCAATCTTGGTTTATCTTCAAATTATTAAATCCATTTCTGATAGTCTAGATGCAATTGGAGAAAAGGTACATGAAGCAGATCTTACTTTATATATCTTGAATGTACTAGGAAGGGATTATGATAATTTTGCCATCTCAGCTCATAATAGGAAATCACCTTTTACATTTTCTGAGATTAAAGATAGGTTGTAAAATCATGGGCAGTGTCTCTTATATCAACATCGGGAATCTAGTATGGTGTTTGAATATCAAACTTCTGAAGCCTTCTATGGTAGAACTTTTACTTCTAATTCTCAGTATGCTGGTAATAATTCCAAGAAAGGTAAGAATTCAAAGAACAACTCAGGTTTTAAGAATAACATATTTACTCATAGTTCTACTTAAAGTTCTGTCCCTATTTTTGGTTCTGCTGATGGTAGACGACCTCAGACTGATTACTCTCAAGTTGAATGTCAAATTTGCCGCAAGAAAGGTCATTATGCAAGTCGATGTTTCTTTCGCTATGCTCCTACGAAGAATGTTTCTGCTACCTCTGGTGCTAGTATAACTGCAAATGTGGTTGAGGTTGAACATGCTTTCTCAATTCTTAATGTCAATGCTACTGAAGTGTGTGACGATCCTTGTACTTATCATTCTACTTGGTTGTCTGATGGTGGAGCTTTGTCTCATATGACTGAAGATGGTTCTTTACTTCAACATGCTTCTTATTATGCTAGCAAGGAAAAAGTTATGGTGGGAAATGGTAAGTCTTTGCCTATTATCTCAACTGGAACTTCATTCTTGCAAACACCTAAAACTAGATTCAGGTTAAATAATGTTTTGATTGTTCCTGACATGAAGCATAATTTATTATCAGTTTCCAAGTTTACTAGGGATAACTGCTGTTATTTTAGATTCGATCCTTTTGGTTATGAGATTAGGGATATGCATACCAGCATTCTTTTGGCTCAGGGTGTTATGGTCAATAATATTTATCCTATTTCTCATTTACCTACTTTTTCCAATCAACAACATTATTCTTTTTCCGCTTCTCTTACTGCTTCATCTGAAATGTGGCATGCTAGATTAGGTCATCCATCCACTCAAATAATGTATCATTTTGTTTATGGGTGAAAACTATTCCTGCCGAATTTGGTAATTTGGGGTGTGTGGATGAGGAATGAATCTAAACCCTAAATAAATGCACTGCACGGGAGTGCTTTGTGATTCGAGAAATCAATCTGTACAATTCTGGACTAAACCAAGAAATGGACATTCCATACTTGCTTCGGTCATAAAGTGAAGGAGATGGGGTTGATCATAGGGAGGGAAGCGAAGAAGGTGTTGAGATTGTGAAGGTGTTGGATACATATGACTTGTATCAGAAAGCTGAACTGGCTTGCAGAATGTAAGCTATCAGTTCCGGTGTTTGAATACGATTGTATCAACACTTGCTTCTATTGTCTTGTCTTGTTTGAAAATAGGGAGGAGAACCTATTTATACAAGTCATTGAGCCTAACCCACATCTCTCACAGGAAGTGGAGAAAGTGGAGTGATGGAGTAGTGGAGTTGCGTGTGTTAGTGTTACACGATCAGTATTTCCCACTTCTCCCATCATCACTAACCGTCCATAACTTCCTGACACGTTCTTGTGATGGCGCGTTG
Organism: Papaver somniferum; assembly: GCF_003573695.1. Lineage (NCBI taxonomy): Eukaryota > Viridiplantae > Streptophyta > Magnoliopsida > Ranunculales > Papaveraceae > Papaver > Papaver somniferum. The sequence continues at coordinate 151,258,517 of NC_039358.1, read as the reverse complement.
TGCGCTGCACGCTGTAAACCACCAGACCAATACCCCAGTATGTATCCCCCAGTTTGTGACATCATTGATGTCTCGATTGTGTGGATTGTGGGACCCACGACAAGTAGCATGTAATGCTAGGTTAAATAACTAAGTTATTTGGGAATTTGATACTTGTAAAATATCACGTGAATTCTATGCATTAATGCATTGAATACATTCAGCATGTATGAAGCATCATTGTTGAGCGTCTTAAAATAGCATCATGTCCAACCTACTTCATGTGATGGTTTGGAGGCTGCGCAAGCAAGTCTTCTCTTGGCTGACCACATGGTGTGGTAGAGTGGCGGATGGTAATCACCACGACACCTCAGTAACCAACTAACTCCTGACCAGGGCTGTATAACCAAGCAGATGAAGTTGAACGGACGAGATGATCTTTGAGACACTCATCTGCGACCGTTGGTGGAATTAGGGTTTATGAAGAGGTGCGCAAGCATCACTCTTCAGCTTGATAGAATCCAAGCTTGGGACACGATTTTGGCAAGGCCGATTGGGCATGCGTGTAGACGGCATGCCGGTGTACATGCCCATGCCTCATTGTCTCGTAAAGTGTAATCTAGATCGCTCAATTTTTCCGGCAAAGAGGAGCGGATAAGATTGATTTGCGACAGAGATTTTGTGCCGCAAAGGCCGTGCGTCATGCCAACTTTGGGAGCGCGTTTCGAGGCGACCAAGCCTGGTCGGTCTTTGCCGATTAGTCTGGTGTGCAGACGACGGGATGGTGTACACGCCTGTATTTCATTGTCCCGTAGAAACGTGATCTAAGCCACTCAATTTATCCGGCAAAGTTGAGTGGTCGAGATTAGTTTTCAATTGGGAGGTGTAACCACGCCTAGTTTGGGCGTGCGAATCGAGGCAACCAGGCATGATATGCCTAGGCCGATCGTGCATGGAGATAGATGGGCCCACGGTGATCATGTTGATGCGCACCGGACCTGCTTAGTCTATTCCTGGACCCTTCATTCGTGCAGGAGAAAATGAACGCTCGTGATGTTCAAACCCTAATTAGGGTTTCACCGGCCGTGCGTCATGCCCTGTTTGGGCGCACGAACTGGAGCGACCAACTATAGTTGGTCCTGACCAATCGGTCATGTATGTAGGCGGGCCCACTGTGATTGTGTTGATATGCTTTGGGCCCTTTGAATCTACATCTACACCCTCCATCTATGCCTGCGAAGATGGATGGTTGAGATTGCTTTGCGACACATGTAATGTGTCGCGGACCCTAAATTAGGGTTTCACGTCCGCGCTGCTTTGGCTGGACGATTTGGCAAGCCATGCTACCCTTTTGGGGAGGCCGACCATGCGGGGCCCGCATTGGGTCGGTGGTGAATACTCAAATGCCTGTTGTAGGATCATAATCTCGCAACGATAATATCTCAGCGAAATTATCAGCAACACAACACAACAACGTCGCAAAACAATTTCTGAAACGACATAATAAATGACGTCAGCTAAAATCATGAGAAAGATGTGATAGTCCTGCAAAAGTTAGAAAGTTTGCGAGATTAACATTTATAAGGTTGCGAGAATGTCGCAAGCCATATCCGAAAATAAAGGACAAATTAGTTGTCATCCACTATGTACTTCCCTATAAATAATAGTTTAGTTGTAAAAGAAAGGGAGAGATTTTTTTCTGGGTGAGAAGCAAGTAAATAGGAGAGAGAAAACCTAGAGCAGTGGTTATTCTTGATCCCTTTATCTTTTCTTGTAAGATTGTTTAAATATTCATCAATAAAATTAAGATTGGTCATCTAAAATGAGTTGAATGTTAATGAAATCTTGTGAGGGGTGTAGTGTAGGATTTCCTGCAACTACATAATGGCGCTAGAAACAGGGAGATGAAGATCGAAAGTTGAAGATTGTTGTTGAAATTATTCAAATCAAGAAAGTGATTAAATAAATCAGCGAACCAGTTAAAAGAAAAATGATTAGAATCAATGAAGATGACAAAAGATTAGAGTGTAATATGATAACAAAAACAATGATTAATGAATTCCATGAAAACATCAAATGAAGAATACATAAACGAAATTTTGAAGGAAGGAAGGTTATGGCAGTAGAAAAGACATCACCCTTGAAAGATTGGGAAAAACAAAAAATCACATTCATAGCGGCAGAAATACCAAAAGAAAATTTGAACCACACATCTCCATTGGTTATTACAGTGCCTATTACGCGAAAAGAGAAGGGGACAACAACAAAATCCACGGAAGAATGGATATTGAATATAACTTTAGTCGATACATGAAGTACGGTGGATATAATATTCTATCATGCATTCAGGGGAATGGGATTTAAAGATGAAGAAATGTCCAATTCAACATATCTTGTTCATGGCTTTGGAAAATCCACAACAAAACCTAAAGGAGATATAGTAGTATGAATTCCACTAGGAGAGATCGAAACACACGTGACACTATGTGTGGTGGATATGGAATCGCCATATAATATGTTGTTAGGAAGACCATGGATACATGCGATAAAAGCTGTAGTATTAACGTTGCATCAATGTATTAAATTCCCCACACCAAATGGAATAGGTAAAATCAGAGAAGATGTTGACAATGCAAAATTATGTCATCAAATTGAAGTAAAGCATTATGAAGGACAAGCAAAAAGGAAACAATTTCGCAGAAAGTTGGCAAAGGAGGCAAAGAAAGAAGAAGAATTTAGAGTATACATGATAAGGGCAAAAGAAGGCAAGGGAATACCCAGCGAAATTTCGGAAGAAGGAGAAGGACCTGTGAAAACAATAAAAGAACCAACACCAATGGGAGAATCCAAGTCCAGTTACACTGCCGCAGAACCAACAAAAGAAGTAAACGTTGGGACTATAAAGAACCTCTAATATTGAGAATTGGAACCAAGATGGATATGAGAAGAAGAAGAAAGAACTGTTAACCTTTTGCGAGAATATAAAGATTTTCGCAGGGAGCATGGATGAGATACCGGGAATAGATCCATCAATTGCATGTCACAAGTTGGAGATTAACAAGAATGTGAGACCATTTAAACAAAGAATAAGAAAAATCGCAACAGCTTACCATTCCCAAATAGAAGAAGAACTACAGAAAATGCTTGATGCAGGAATCATAAGAGAAGCTAAATACCCAGAATGGATAGCGAATATGGTCATTGTCCCAAAGAAAAACAAAGGAATAAGGATTTGCATAGATTTCACTGATTTAAACAAAGCTTGTCCTAAAGATAGTTTTCCGTTACCAGATATTCCTCAAATGGTGGAATCCGCAGCGGGAAATGATATAGGGTATCGTCTTTAGATGGGTACAAAGGGTATAACCAAATCCCTCTCGCTGAAGAAGATCAAGAACATACTGCTTTCTTCGCCCCTAGAGGTTTATATTGTTACACGAAAATGCCATTTGGTTTGCGAAATGCGAGGAGCGACATACCAAAGAATGGTAGAGAAGGTGTTCGAAATGGATACACAAAACATTAGAAGTATACGTGGATGACATGTTAGTAAAGAGTAAAGAAGCCAAAGACCATGTACAGGACCTGAGGGAGATTTTTGAACAAAGGCAGTATAACATTAAACTGAATCCTGAGAAGTGTACTATTGGAGTTGCATCGGGAAAATTTTAGGCTACATTGTATCAAAGGAAGGAATACAGGTTGATCCAGAAAAAGTGCAAGCAGTTCGTGACATGCCAACACCAGCAACAATAAAAGATGTACAGAAGTTGAATGGACTTTAGCTTCGCTGGGGAGATTCATTTCGCGATCATCAGACAAATGCAAATATTTTTTCGATATACTCAAGAAGGGGCGAAATTCAAATGGACTGATGAATGCGAAAAATCTTTTCAAGGGATCAAAGAACATCTTATGAATACAACTATTTTACAAAAGCAGAATCAGGAGAAGAATTATTGATCTATCTTGCGACGACGTCGCATGCATTAAGTGTTGTGTTATTGCGAATAGACGCAGGAGTGGAGAAACCCATTATTACATTAGCAAAACTTTTAATACTGCCGAGAAGAATTACTCAAAGATTGAGAAGTTAATCTTAGCATTAGTTTATGCATCATTTAAGCTCCGCATATATTTTCAAGCGCACAAGATAAAGGTATTAACAAAAGTACCAATTGAATCAGTGATGAAGAATTCTAAAAGATCAGGAAGAGTGGAGAGATGGAATGCACAAGTAGGCCACTTTGATATTAAATATGAAATTTTGTCTTCACCAAAATCACAAGTTGTTGCAGATTTCTTGGCAGAATTTCCTTTAGAAGAAGATGAAGCGGTAGAAGAAATGATGGATATAGAAGAAGAACACGGAGATCCAAAAGATTTATTAACAGAACCAAATAGATGGGAGATATTGGTAGATGGATCATCAAATGGAGAAGGCAATGGAGTTGGAATTGTTTTAATTTCGCCAGAAGGAGTGAAGATGGTTTTTCATTCAGATTGGAATTCGCATCCACTAATAACGAAACGGAATATGAAGCTGTGATACATGCCTTAAAATTCGCAATAGAAATGAAACTAGAAAATGCCAGGATCACTAGTGATTCGCAGCTAGTTATTCGCCAAATAAAGGGAGAGATACTACAAATGAACCATCCTTGAAGAAATATAAGAAGCTTGTTGAAGAATTGTCAGCGAAAATCCCAAAAATAAAATGGAGGCACATTTCAAGGAAGGATAACAGACTCGCAGACGCTTTTGCTTTTATCTCAAGCATGATGACATATCCAACTACGAGATACATAAAAATACAAACACTTATGTCACCATCAATCAATAAAGAAGAAGAAGAAGTGGACGTGATGATAATAGACGGTGAAGAAGAAGAACAAACGAACAATATCGCAGATTGGAGAACAGAACTTCAGGCATATTTGGCGAAAGGAGAAACACCAAGAAATAGATTGGAAACACACAAGTTAAAAATCCGCGCAAAAAATTATGAATTAAGAGATGGGCTGCTATACCGAAAATCCTTTAATGGACCATCACTCAGATGTTTGACACGAGAGGAAGGAGAAAAAGTGCTAAAAATGTTACATAGTGGGGATGCTGGCAATCATAGCGGGGGAAGATCTTTGGCACATAGAGCAAAAATGCAAGGCTATTACTGGCCATACATGCACGAAGATGCAAAACAAATATCAAGACGTTGCGAAGATTGTCAACGGCATGGAAATAAAATACATGCACCTGGAGCACTATTGTCATCTTCAACCAGTATGTGGCCTTTTGGAAAATGGGGTTTAGATATTGTGGGGCCATTTTTACCAGGTTCTGGATAAAGAAGATACTTAATAGTCACAGCAGATTATTTCACAAAATGGACAGAAGTGAAGGCAGTACAACATATTCGCGACAAAGATATCTTTACATTCATATTCGAAAATATCATTTGCAGATTCGGAATTCCTGCGAAGTTGGTATCTGATAATGGGAAACAGTTTGAAGGACAGAACATAGAAATGTTACTTAATGCATTTAAGATAAAATGTGGAAAGTCTACTCCTTTGTATCCACGAGCTAATGGGCAGGTAGAAGCAACAAACAAAATAATTGCAGATATATTAAAGAAGAAATTGGAAGGACATCACAGAGCATGGTGCGAACAAGTACATAATGCAGTATGGGCTTATAATACAACTAGAGGAGAAGCTACTGGAATGTCACCTTTTTGTTTAACATATGGAGTTGAAGCGGTGTTACCAACAGAAGTTTTTATTCCCACAACAAAGAGAGAAGCTTGGGAGAAAAATCTTAGTGCAGGTTTGATCTTAAAAAAACTTGATGAATTAGAAGAAAAAATAGAAAGAGTTTTACAACATATGGAGAACTATCAGCGAAGATTAGCCCGAGAATATAATAAACGTGTCAAAGTACGTGAATTCCAACCAGGAGATTTAGTTCTGCGAGAGACACCAATATATCAGCGAGAAAATGGTGGAAAATTAGCGAAAAAATAGGACGGACCTTACATCATTAAGGAGATAATTGGAACATGAGCTTATAAATTAATGTATCCAGAAGGTAGAGATGTTGGTCATAGACTTGACAGACCATGGAACAGGTTGTATTTAAAAAGATATTATCCGTAAGAAGCTTTGAGAAGTTATGAACTATGAAAGAACAATTGCAAGATTATTCATATCAAAACAAGATCATGGTGTGCGAAACTTTCGCAGAGATAATTGTAGAACAATGACATAAAAGAAAGGGGCGAACCTTTATGGTGTATACCCTAGTTCGCGAATAAAATTTCGCAAGAGGCAAATGTAAGACCTAAAGTACGTCATATAAGGGGGTACCTGTTACGTGGCTCAAGGAAAGGCTACACCGCCACCGGAACCTGAGTCATGGAGATTTGGGGTCAATAAAGCCCATCCGGGAGAGGCACCTTGGATTCTCAGCTTAAGCATATGACTTAGGTTGGGCGACTAAGGTAATAAGGACTCTCCCAAGGAGTGCAGAATCTGATCAAGGCACCGAGGTACACGATTGAGTCAAGAGTGCCAGGTGCGTTTGAAGCGTACCTTCCCATTCTTGACAAGTCTTGGCTTATAATGCACTCGGCCCGAAGAAAACCCCACTTAGGGTGCAGTCTCGTAACCATAATCCCTATAGGTAAAAGGGACAAGAGGCTGCGAAAACAACTGGTTGTTGTTAAGACTGGATGTGAGGAGCTAACCTTGTATGGTAGAAGTACGCCTCCTTGAAGGGGAAACCAGGGGGAAGATAAGGGCGGCACCCTCCATTAGGGAGCTGATAAGTGTCTTAAGACGCAAATGTCATGAGGCTTTTTACTCGCAAGGGTATTAAGGCTTGCCATATTTGTGCAAAAATCCTGAAGAGGAAATAATACAAAAGAAAAAGATAAGACGAGATCAATGGGTTTTCGCATGAAAGTGCAAAGACGTCCTGCGATTTCGTCGCAATACGGCAATGTCATGGGGATTTATTTTCGCAAGAATATTTAGGCCTGTCATATTGTCGCAACATTCCTGAAGAGGCCATAATACAAAAGAAAAAGTTAAGGCAAGATCAATGGGTTCTTGCATAAAAGTGCAAGAACGTCCTGCGATTTTGTCGCAATAACAAGAGGTGGCATAATAAGACCTTTAATTAGGAAGGAAAAATAAGACCACATATTTATAAGTATTCATAACATATTATTTTTCGCAAGAAAGATAATGAGAGGCAAGTATGGGAATCAATAAACAAGAGGCATTATCTTTCTCACCAGCAAAATACTAAAAGGGAAAATTGATTCCAAAGTTGGTTGAAGAATATTATTCGCAAAAACTAATAAAGATGAGACAATTCAAGAAGATAGAACTAGACAAGAAGTTCATGCTTCAGTATTAATTCCAGTAGAAGGAGATAGTAGACATTCTTCGCCAATGTTCTCATTATCGCCAGCCTCTTGATTAGCACCATGTTCTCCTACATTTCGATTCTGATCTTCGCCTTGATTAGCACCTTGGTTATCGCCAGCAATTACTTATTCAGAAGAGATTTCTTTTTCATTAACACCAACAGTTTCCTCCTTAGAAGGAATTTCTTCTCCATCCTCCAAAAAGCTATCCTCTGTACCACTTTCATAATCATAATCACTATCAGCAGGACGAGGAATTTCATCATCATCTACTTCCAAGGGTTCGATTGATGTAGGAGGAAGAGATTTAGACAATAAAATATCATTTACAAGGACTTCAGCCTGGAGATGAACTTGACGAAGAAGTGCTCTCTGATGATTCCTATCTTGAATATCCTTAAAATAAGCAAGATAATCAAGTCTTCTTTCTGCTCGGTCTCGAGAACCAGTAAGGACAGAGAAAAGTAATGCATTTTCTTTGCGAATTTTGGCATATTTAGCCTCCAGATCAGAAATGGAAGAATGAAGATTTTTCTCAGACTCTGCGAAAGGTAGAATATAAAATTTCAATAAGAGAAGAACTCAAAAAGATATGACAAAAAAAAAAATAGTAAAGGAAGTCAAATTATTATGACTACCTTCCTTTTGCGAAATAAGGTGTTGAATCAAGGACAGACAACTATTCTCCCAACGGTCCATTGCGTCATCAAATTTATCTCCAACTAAACCTTTAAGTCGAGACTGAAGATTTTTCTCTTTAGAAATAAGAAAGGCATTTTTCTTCGCAAGAGAAGAATGAGATTCTTCTAGTTTGGAATATTGTTCTTTAAGTTGATTCACCTTCATACTTAAAGCTATTCTACCTTGAATGAGTGTATCTCTTTCAACGATAAATGACTCTGTTACTTTTTTAAGTTCATTTCTCAAAGAGCGAAGAGATTGTTTTTGGTCATCACATACTTTCTAAAGAATGCTAAGTTGTTGCGAAGATATCGCCATCTTGTTTAAACAAGTTCGCTTCTCTTGGGATAAGGTTTTATTCTCATCGGATAAAGTTTCCATCCCTAAATTAGCTTTAGTTAAAGAGTAAGAAAGGCGAGATATTTCATTACTTAATAAGTCCTGCCTATGAACTAATTGGGTATTTTCATTGGTAAGATTATTTATATGATCGACAGAATATGAATAGAGGTTATCTAATTGGTTATATTGATCCATCAAAATTTCTTTATCAACACGGGCTTCTTCAACAGCAGATTCAAATTGATATCTCTCCATTATTCGTTTCTGGTTTAAGGCTTAACATGCGAAAGAGGGATTTCAAGGATAATTAAATATGGGAAGGATAAAATCATTAGAAAGGCAAGTTGAAGATACAGATAAGGAAATCATACCTCTCAATTCATCATTCTTCTTGCGAAGATTGTCACGATCCAGCAAAACGTTTTGAAGCTTTTGATTTTCGAGACGAAGAGCATTACACTCTTTTTCCAAAGCTGTTTGCAAAGCAGCACTATCAGAACCGAAATACTTACTCAGAATTTCGCAAATACCAGACTTGACAGGATCAGTTGGAGACTTCTTGCCATCATCTAGAACTTCAGACAAGACTTTAAAAGCGATATCTATTCCTTCAACAGTTTCTTTCGAAAAGGGAAGAGGCTCAGGTGGAGAACTGGTAATGATAGAAGGTTGAGAAATATTATCAATAGGGTGAGAAGAAGTTTCATTCACAGAAGGATCAATAATGAGGGTTTCAATCATTAAAAGATCATTCGAAGAAATGAAGTCTGAGGCAGCTTTTTCGCGAATTGGAGATGATGGTTTAACTTGCGAAGATGTCGCAGAAGATTTAGAAGGAATAAGTGAGTGAAATGAAACAGAGGTTTCAACAGTTTTAAGGTGGCAAGATTTCTTGAGAGGTCTGTTGACATCCTTATCACCCAGCGAATTACAATCCAGATAAGAAACAGAGGCAACAATATTGTTATTAGAGAAGAATAATTTTTCTTACTACCTTCTGATTCGCAGACTTTCTTTTATGTACAACAATCTTATGCTGCGGTTTGGGAATATTAGGGTTATGAACCATGAATTTAGTGTTAGAGGCGCTTTTGCTGAAATAACAACAATATGGGAATCACATACACAACATCAAATAAGGCAGTAAGCAAGATTAATTTCAGCAAAACCCATAAGGAAAAAAAAAAGAAAACTAACCTTTATGAATCCATGGAAAACAGTAGCAGGAAGATTATTTCGAAGAAAATTGAAAATGATGAAGATCTACAGAGGGAACAATATGAAGATGAACAAGAACTTAAAAAGATTGAAAGAAAAACAAAGAAGAAAAATTGCAATAACGGAATTTGTAGAAGAACGGTGAAGTTGCAGAGAAAATAAAAAGAGAGAAAAATAGAATGAGAAAGAATATATATAGAAGAAATTTTTTATCGAGAAGATAAACACGATTAATGCGGAAAGATATAAACGGTTAAAGGCAGCAGTTATAAGAGACGTGTCAAGATACGGATGAGAAAAAGGATACGTGTGATAAATGCAGAATATGAAATGATGGATAACTGCGGCATTTCTCATATCATTCTCCACTTCGCAAAGAAGATATGAGAAAAGGCAAGATGTAGGATCATAATCTCGCAACGATAATATCTCAGCGAAATTATCAGCAACACAACACAACAGCGTCGCGGAACAATTTCAGAAACGACATAATAAATGACGTCAGCTAAAATCATGAGAAAAATGTGATAGTCCTGCGAAAATTAGAAAGTTTGCGAGATTAACATTTGTAAGGTTGCGAGAATGTCGCAAGCCATATCCGAAAATAAAGGACAGGTTAGTTGTCATCCACTATGTACTTCCCTATAAATAGTCGTTCAGTTGTAAAAGAAACGGAGAGATCTTTTTCTGGGTGAGAAGCAAGTAAATAAGAGAGAGAAAACCTAGAGCAATGGTTATTCTTGATTCCTTTATCTTTTCTTGTAAGATTGTTTAAAGATTCATCAATAAAATTAAGATTGCTCATCTAAAATGAGTTGAATGTTAATGAAATCTTGTGAGGGGTGTAGTGTAGGATTTCCTGCAACTACACCTGCCTGGGGGTTATGGATCCGATCTAAGCCATCCAATCATGCTGGTGAAGTTGGATGGTCGTGATCGTTTCTGAGACTGATACGGACAGTCCAGATGCTCGATCGGGCTAGTATAACACTCCGAGAATTATAGCCTGTACGGGTATTTCGTACATGCCTCCTTATTTAATGCTTGGAGATTCGTGTTGCTCTGCTGAGAGTGATCACTCAGTCGTCATGCCGCACCAATAATGAGAATGGAGTAGTACAGGAAATACAAGGCTGGTCATGCATTAATTGGTAATGCTATAAGTTTATAGTGAAGAAGTATTCTCCACTTTATCAGTGGCTTTATCCTTTGCAGGATGTTAGCACATAGTTTTGGCTTTTACAATTTTAGCTTTAAATGAAAATCCACCATCAACATTAAGTCCCCTGCCTAGCACATAATGGTTACACTATTGTGGGGTAGACATGAGATGGTGACATACATATGTGAGAAAGACAGGATAAAGGAAGCTTACCCGGAAGAATTTTGACTGACCGCTAGTAATTGTTCATGTAAACACCGCCGTGCAAGCATGGAATCCTTTGGTGGGACTGGTTTCCTTCCTTGGGTGTTTGAATCAAAAGAAGAATCCAAAAAGAGGAATCCTTTTTCTATTGGGATTCTTCCAATTTTTTGTCTATAAAAGGGATCGACCCCTTTTTTCTTTTCTCACAAATTTTTTTTTTTTGTGTCCAGCTCCCGTCCATGATCTTCACGCCGCCGCCAACGTTGCCGCCGGAGCTTGCCGTCGTCGCAGCCGCCGCAAGGTAAGTTTTCCGTTTTTTTTTTAGGAAAAACCCTAATTTCTTAGGTAAGAACCCTTTGGCAAGATATATCATGATTAGTTCTTCCACCGAAATTGATAGCAAAAACCGCCGATATTTACTAGGATTGCTTCGCGAGTCGTGAATCCATGAATATATTGTTTTTGCTTCTTTTCTTCCATTGTTGCATGCAAAGCCTAGCTTTTAGGTTATGGCTTGAAAATCCTTTCCCTTGAATTTCGTAGACACGGCCCCCATGGACAAAGTGAAACCGTGTTATGATGTGTGTGAATGAGTGCGGACCCACCATATGCGCTCGATTGAACGTGGACGATGTGCTTGGACTGAAAACCGATCTTGCACCTATTATATTATACAAGCCTTATGTCCTGATTAATACCGGCCTTTGTGACTTGATCAATACCGGAATTGAAACTTGAGAAATACCAGCCTTGTGACTTGATCAATACCAGACTTGAAACTTGAGCAATACCATCCTTGTGACTTGATCAATACCAGACTTGAAACTTGATCAATACCAACCTTGTGACTTCGTCCTTTGCTGATGTGGCCCAATACCAGACTGGTGACCTTGATCGGCCCTGATTAACACGGATTTGACATGACCTAGTACCAGCCTATTAACATGATATCGATCTTTCTTGCGTGGCCCGATACCTGCTCGACTACGTGATATCAACCTCATTTGGGGGTATTAGCCCTAGCTTTGTAGAATTGACCAGCGGTTTAATTTGTTGACGTGGCTCAATATCGGTGTTTGGACCCAACACCATCCTTGTGTACTCCAACGTGAATGTGTGTTATGTCGTATGTGACTACACATCTCATGCGTTTTTATACAAGCACTGACTCTCTCGTCTTTTGAAGGATGAACAAAAAGACTCCTGTTGAAAGGCCTTCTGAAGATAATGCTGGTGCCAAGTCAGGGAGTGTTAACAACTTCAAAGATATGCCGAACAGATGATGAGTTGTTCACTGTGCCTTTTCCGAACATTAGGAAATATTCTAGTCACAAGATAGTCCTGCTCTCTAGTTCAAAAAATATGGAAGCTGATCCATCCTCTTCTTCAACGCTTGTGATGAGGTTCTGTTTTCGGAGAAATGAATATCCGCCTTCTCATATTGACTTCAAGATTTTTCACACTCCGTTAGGCTCTTACGAAGGATGGATGATACGCATGCTGAGTAATAAAAAGATTAAGGCTAATTTAGTTAAGGCGCAAATCCTTGATGCGGTCATGGCATCCGCCACTCTTCAGATTAAGAAAGAAGCTGCAGGATTGATCACTTTCATTTCTCGGTGGCGTCCTTCTACTCATACATCTATGTGCAGATGGGGAGAGATGACCATTACTATGGAAAGTGTGGTTGTGTTGATGAACCTGCCTGTTGCTGGAAGCTTCTTTTACAAACTTACTGATGCAGAACGTCGGTCTTATAATACTATACTTTGAAAGGCGGGAGAATTCGATGATCTGGAGAAGGAGACGAAATACACGAAATGCTTTTACACTTGGTGGGTGTCGGAGTGGTCTCATGTAGACCCTAAACCCGGTCAGGAGTTGGAAGACGAGCTCAGTGTGATTGCATTCCTGTCTTTGTGGTTATCCAGAGACATAGTTGACGACGGTTCTGGAAGGAAGACCATAAGAGGTGACCTCATCATGTTTGCTATAAAGATGGCAAAAGGTAAGGTCCTTCCCCTAGGTGCCTTGTTTCTTGGATCACTGTATTCTCATCTGGACGCCTTAGCGACGGACATACATGCTTCAAATGGGTATAAGAAGGTGGAGTCGCATATCCACATTGCTTTTCTTCAGGCGTTTTTGTGGAAACATTTCAAAATCTATGCTCTTGTTCCTGCAACTTCACTCAGCAGTTTGTATGGTGGTTCGAGAATACTTCGTTGGCAGAAGATACGTCCAAAAACCGGTGTGAAGCTTGTGGATGTTTTTGACAACGTGTCCTCCATAAATTTTCGTCCATGGGGGCCGATCCACCCTTCTATTGTTCAGACAAATACTTTTGCTACTGTTCCTGATGATGTGTTGCGTACTGATGCCGAAACCGCGAGTCTTGGGGAACTTATTTACTTGCGAAGCTGCACTCCGGGATATGTCCCGTCTTTATTTGACGAAGAATTTACCGTGACTCCGTACAATATTGACAGGGCTGCTCGGCAAATGGGATTTGACCAGGGTGTTCCATTTTTTCTTCCGTCGAAGGCTCCAAAAGAACTTTTCCTAGATATTCTTAATGCTAACACATTTTTATCAGTGCAGAGCCTTCCTTTCTTTCCTATCGGAAGAAATACGACGATAACTAGCAGGTATAAGGAATTTTGGAGGGAGCAATTGTTAACCTTCCAGAAATTCTCGGAGGAGGTTGTGACAGATTCCCGCGGCGAGCCATCTTCTGACGTCTTGAATGAGAATCCTCCATTGAAACCACTTCCAGGTAAACGAACCAGAGATGACGACTGCAGTCCCCAAGTAGGAGTGCGGTCTAAGAAGCAGGCATGTGGCTCGGTGATCCTCAAATTCATCTAATATGAAGGTATTTAAATTTCTTTATGTTGATTCCTTCATTTTTCCAGAGTAATTTCTTCTAAGAGTGATCCTTGCTTGAAATCAGGGAATTCCGAAAGAGAATGTTTTCACAAGATTGGCGCCCATTCAGAACGAGAAGTCTGGTAACGCTGATCTTCGTGAGAAGTCTGGCGATATTGACCTTTGTGCTGGGAAGCCTGGTAACACTGATCCTTATGCTGAGAAGTCTGGTGACACTGATCCTCATGCTGAGAAGTCTGGTGATACAGGTGAGAAGTCTGGTGATACCGGTCCTTTTCCAGATGACAGAGATGGCGCAAGTTCGACTGGAAGGAGTGCTTCCCCGAGTGGTAAACTTAGTGAGCTTGTAGACGAGGTTGTGATGGAAATCAGCACTCAGAGTGAAGTAGACATCCGGAAGAATGCGGGAGAAGAAACATATGCTATCGTTACTGTCGAGGAGACTCCCCTTAAAGATATTCTTGAGCCGGTCCCCATTGATAAGGAAGCCATGGTGAATTTTTCTGAAAGCTGCAGCTGACAAGGTTTCTGATGAAGCATTGGCAAGACAACCTGTTGTTCTTGGGGCTATCTTCGATCCTCCCTTTGATGTCCCTCGTGTAGGTCATGTGTTGGTTGGGGGGTTCGGTGTGCCGGCTCAGTTCGAGGAGTTGTACACGGCGATATGGAACAAGCACGACCACATTGCTACCACCACGAAGCTCAAAAGTCGCCTTGCATTAGTCAATCGCGTCCAAGAAGCTTTATTCTTCATTCAAGGGATGAGCGTCACGACTGGTCACATCGTTTCTGAGGAGATGATTGAAGACTGGAAGTGCCATCGAGACGTGTTTGTCCAGTATGACTTCAACTCTCCTTGGTTCTTCAAAGGGTTTTCCGAAATCCAGGAGCTTCAGAAATCGCAAGGTGAATTTCCCTCCACAGAATGCGTTGCTCGCCAGGAAGAAGAGGTTTTCTAAGGAGTTGAAGCTGAAACAGGACGCGCTCCAGAAGATGAAAGCTTCTCTTGCTAAGAAAGACGAGTTGTTGTTGAAGGACTTTCCTTGAAGGATTCGTGTTGCCTACTTGCTTTCTTTCTTTAGATGCTTTTGAGTGATTGTGAGGATTTTCTTTCAATTTGATTTTAGGTTTTGAACTAATATGTGGTTGAATTGGTTTATTTTGAGATAGTTTTGTAAATGACTTTTCTGAAAGAGATTTATTCTAAATGGAATTTATATCTTGGTTATGAATGATAGCACATGTCATATGAAATTGCAAATATCATACGAAAAGGGAAGTATGAAAGGGAAACAAACATGGTGTTTGGTTATAAAATCTCTTTCTCATGTATGGGATGTCAAGTCCCCAGTAAATTCTAAAACTATATTTCTCGTAAAATTGTTTGATAGAACTTACTTGCTCTTTGGAGTCTCATTTGTACGAAACTGAATCTTCCCGAGCAACCTCTTCAAGGAACCCGTACGCATTAATTTCCAGAGAGGGAAGGCAATTCCTCCGAATTAAGTTTCTCCTGAATGATACGCTTCAAGGAGTTACATTCACTGGTAGGGTGATGAAGGAATCAATGATAATGACAATACCTCGGGTATGTCATTTCTTGATTAGTCGGCGGACGCCACACAGAAGGCAGTTGCACTTCTCCGTCTCGTACCCATGCCTCCAGCAATTCCAATATCTTCTCCATTGGAAGCGGGAAATGTGGATATCTTGAGTCTAGCTTCTCTTGCATTAATGGACGTCGTGACGTCTCTCTGTGGTTTTGATATGGAGCACGCTTCGGAGATGGAGTTGGTAAACCAGCATGTGTCATCATATCCGCGGCTCACTTGACTGGGTGACGGAATGCGGAAGGCATTGTAATATCACTGCTGAGTGAATGAGTTGAATGCTCCCATCCGCCACACTCACGCGTCCTTTGGTTGATTTCTCCCTCCTCGAACATTTCTTCACTTGGCTCAAAGGTCGTTGTGGATCGGGAAGTTTTCTGAGCTTCGGCAAGAGTCTTGAGATATAAATCTTCCAGCAAGGCTCCGTAAGCTGCAGACTCCCTTTCTTTATCCAGCAGATGTGGCATCCCGGACAAGTCTTTTCTTCTACGGAGTTGTCCCGAGTCTCTGTCGCCAGCTGGACCATGTTGTACGTCTCTCCTGAGTCCCATGTGTCTACGCGCTCTCTTTGCATCTCCGCTGGTAAAGGCATGACTTCTAGATAAGGATTAAACGTTTCTTGCACCGTCTGGGTAAATGCTTGCCGAACCTTCTTGTAATTGAGCTGCTATATCATTCAAAAGGTGGAATGTTTCGTTCTGCCTTCTAGCGATACCAGCTTGATTTTCCAGGACATCCTCCAGCATTCTAGCCACACTTCCCATGATACCTGAATCATCTATGGTTTCCAAAGAATCTAGCGTGCGAGGATACATCGTGAGATGAAGACCGAGATAAAAACCAAAAATGGATAGGTTAATGATTGAATCGGATCCAAGATCTATCCCAAGATTGAGAAGTTTGGAATGAATATTGAGAATCCAATTTTGCAACCGAGAGATTAATCTCCCAATGTGGTCGCCAATTGTTTATGGGTGAAAACTATTCCTGCCGAATTTGGTAATTTGGGGTGTGTGTATGAGGAATGAATCTAAACCCTAAACAAATGCACTGCATGGGAGTGCTTTGTGATTCGAGAAATCAATCTGTACAATTCTGGCCTAAACCAAGAAATGGCCGTTCCAGACTTTCTTTGGTCAGAAAGTGAAGGAGATGGGGTTGATCTTAGGGAGGGAAGCGAAGAAGGTGTTGAGATTGTGAAGGTGTTGGCTACATATGACTTGTATCAGAAAGCTGAACTGGCTTGCAGAATGTAAGCTATCAGTTTCGGTGTTTGAATATGGTTGTATCAACACTTGCTTCTGCTATCTTGTCTTGTTTGAAAATAGGGAGGAGAACCTATTTATACAAGTCATTGAGCCTAACCAACGTCTCTCATGGGAAGTGGAGAAAGTGGAGTGATGGAGTAGTGGAATGCGTGTGTTAGTGTTACACGATCAGTCTTGCCCACTTCTCCCATCATCACTAACCGTCCATAACTTCCTGACACGTTCTTGTGATGGTGCGTTGTGCGTTGCACGTTGTAAACCGCCAGACCAATACCCCAGTATGTATCCCCCAGTTTGTGACATGATTGGTGTCTCGATTGTGTGGATCGTGGGACCCACAGGAAGTAGCATGTAATGCTAGGTTAAATAACTAAGTTATTTGGGAATTTGATACTTGTAAAATATCACGTGAATTCTATGCATTAATGCATTGAATACATTCAGCATGTATGAAGATCGCTGTTGAGCGTCTTAAAATAACATCATGTCCAGCCTACTTCATGTGATGGTTTGGAGGTTGTGCAAGCAAGTCCTCTCTTGGATGACCACATGGTGTGGTAGAGTAGCGGATGGTAATCACCACGACACCTCATTAACCAACTAACTCCTGACCAGGGCTGTATAACCAAGCAGATGAAGTTGAACGAACGAGATGATCTTTGAGACACTCTTTTGCGATCGTTAGTGGAATTAGGGTTTATGAAAAGGTGCGCAAGCATCACTCTTCAGATTGATCGAATCCAAGCTTGGGACACGATTTTTGCAAGGCGGATTGGGCATGCGTGTAGACGGCATTCCGGTGTACACGCCCATACCTCATTGTCTCGTGAAGGTGTAATCTAGATCGCTCAATTTTGCCGGCAAAGAGGAGCGTCTAGGATTGATTTGCGACACAGATTTTGTGCCGCAAAGGCCGCACATCATTCCAACTTTGGGCGCGCGTTTCGAGGCGACCAAGCCTGGTCGGTCTTGGCCGATTAGTCTGGTGTGCAGACGACGGGCTGGTGTACACGCCTGTATTTCATTGTCCCAGAGAAACGTGATCTATGCCATTCAATTTGTCCGACAAAGTTGAGTGGTCGAGATTAGTTTGCAATTGGGAGGTGTAACCACGCCTAGTTTGGGCATGCAAATCGAGGCAACCAGGCATGATATGCCTTGGTCGATCAGGTGTGGAGATAGATGGGCCCACGGTGATCATGTTGATGCGCACCGGACCTGCCTAGTCTATTCCTGGACCCTTCATTCGTGCAGGAGAAAATGGACGCTCGTGATGTTCAAACCCTAATTAGGGTTTCGCCGGCCGTGCGTCATGCCTTGTTTGGGCGCACGAACTGGAATGACCAACTATAGTTGGTCCTGACCGATCGGTAATGTATGTAGGCGGGCCCACGGTGATTGTGTTGATATGCTCTGGGCCCTTTGAATCTACATCTACACCCTCCATTTATGCCTGTAAAGATAGATGGTTGAGACTGCTTTGCGACACATGTAATGTGCCGCAGACCCTAAATTAGGGTTTCACGCTGCTTTGGCTGGACGATTTGGCAAGCCATGCTACCCTTTTGGAGGCCGACCATACGGGGCCCGCATTGGGTCGGTGGTGAATACTCCAATACCTTCCTGGGGGTTATGGATCCGATCTAAGCCATTCAATCATGCTGGTGAAGTTGGATGGTCGTGATCGTTTCTGAGACTGATACAGACAGTCCAGATGCTCGATCGGGCTGGTATAACACTCTGAGAGTTATAGCTTGTACGGGTATTTCGTACATGCCTCCTTATTTAATGCTTGGAGATTCGTGTTGCTCTGCTGAGAGCGATCACTCAGTCATCATGCCGCACCAATAATGAGAATGTAGTAGTACAGGAAATACAAGGCTGGTCATGCATTAATTGGTAATGCTATAAGTTTATAGTGAAGAAGTATTCTCCACTTTATCAGTGGCTTTATCCTTTGCAGGATGTTAGCACATAGTTTTGGCTTTTACAATTTTAGCCTTAAATAAAAATCCACCATCAAAACATTTGAACTCTAAAAATCTTATTACAACTATTTTTTCTTCAGCATCTTGTTTATGTCACTCCTGTCAACTTATTAAAATCAAGCTTTACCTTTTCACTTATCTTTGTATCATGCATCTAAACCTCTATCTCTTATTCATTGTGATGTGTGGGGACCATCACCTGTTCCTTCTTTGTCTGGCCATCGATATTCTATTGTATTTATCGATAATTTTAGTCGTTTTCACTGGATTTATCCTCTAACTTTGAAATCTGATGATGTTTCCTGTTTTTCCCATTTCAAAAGCTTAACTGAATTTCGACTAAAATTCAATATCTTTTCAAGTTGATGGTGCAAGTGAACTAGTCAAAGGTCCTTTTAAGATTTTGCTTGAAATTAGTGGTATTCTAATTCGCATATCTTGTCCCAAAACTCTTGAACAAAACGGTCTTTCTGAAAGGAAGCATCGGCACATAACAGAAATGGGTAACTCTTTATTGTTTCATTCCTTCTGTCCAAAATAATTTTAGTATGAAGCTTTTCTTACTGCTACATACTTAATCAATAAACTCCTAGTAAAATTTTGGGTTTTAAGTCTCCTTATGAAGTGTTGTTTGATGCTTTGCCTGATTACTCCTTTTTGAAAGTTTTAGGATCAATTTTTTATCCCTTTCTAGGTCATTCAAGACCTGATAAACTTTCACATAAAACTGTTAAGTGTATATTCATTGGCCATAGTCCCTTACATAAGGGCTATAAGTGTTACAATCCTGTCACCAAGAAGAATCACATTTCTCGTCATGTGGTTTTTGATGAAAATAATTTCTATTTTTCTTCATCCAGTCCTTCTTCAAGTTCTGTCCTTCAAGTTTTACATCTTATTCTATTGATTCTCATGTTCCTGTTTCTAAAATTTCTCCCTGTCTTGAACCTTCTTCCACCAGTACTATTGTTACTAGATCCAAAAGTGGTGTGTTCAAATCAAAATTCTTTCCTGATTATGTTTCCCATGTCTCAGTTAAGCATCCAATTCCTACTGCTTTTGCTTCTTTATTAACTGATACTACTGAGCCTAAGAGTTACAAAAAAAACATCAGTTATCCCTAAATGGGTCATTTCTATGAAAAATGAGGTTCAAGCACTTGTTGATAATGATACATGGGAATATGTTCCACCAGAGCCTTGGATGAATATTTTACGTTGTAAATGGGTGTATCGAGTAAAACTTAAAGCAGATGGCACAGTGGATAAATTTATGTCTATATTAGTAGCACAAGGATATAATCAAGTAGATGGAGTTGATTTTCATGAAACTTCCAGTCCTGTAGTTGAGTTTCCAACAATCAGAATAGTGCTTACTCTAGCAATTACTCGAAATTCGCTTGTTAAGCAATTAGATGTTTCCAATGCTTTCTTGCATGGATACTTAGATGAAAATGTGTACATGGAACAACCTCAAGGATTTATATATCCTGATTATACTTTTTATGTTTCCATATGAATAAGAGTTTATATGGCCTGAAGAAGGCACCACGATCTTGGTTTAACAGATTCAGCTCTTTTCTTTTGTCCATTGGTTTCTTCAAATCCAAATATGACAATTCTATGTTTGTTTATCAACAAGGTTCTGATATGCTTATTTTTTTCCTTTATGTTGATGACATAATATTGAATGGTAGTTCTACTTGTTTACTGGATAAGCTTGTTCATGCTTTGAGTTCTGAGTTTCCAATGAAGGACTTAGGAGAGTTGAGTTATTTTCTTGGTATTGAGGTTCTGCGACAGTCTGATACTTTAGTTTTTTTCTCAGAAGAAATACACTGTTGATTTTTTAAGTAAATATCAAATGTTGAGATGTAAAACCTGCTCTACTTTAGTTGCCAGGGGAAATAAAATTTCGGTTTATGAGGGTACACTACTATCTGATCCAGCTGAGTATAGAACTTTAATAGGAAGTCTGCATTATCTGATGTTAACAAGACCAGACATTTGTTTTGCTTTCAACTATGTTTCACAGTTTATGCATGCTCCTACTGACTTACACTTGATTCTTGTCAAAATAATTCTTCGTTATTTGAAGGGTAGTATTGGTACTGGAATTACTCTTAGAGCTGGTGATTTGCAGTGTCTCAGAGTATATACCGACTCTGATTGGGTTGGTTTCCCTGATATCAGAAGGTCTACTTCTGGTTATGTTGTTTATTTGGGATCTTCTATTATTGCTTGGTCTTCCAAAAAAGAACCTACAATCTCTAAATCTTTTGCAGAAGCAGAATACAAGTGCTTGACAGTTGCAGGTGCTGAGTTGCAATGGGTTTCTTATGTTTTGAATGATCTCAATATACCTTTGAATACTTATCCTCTACTTTATTGTGATAATACAAGTGCAATTTCTCTTCCATTAACCCTGTCTTTCATGCCAGTACAAAGCACATAGATCTGCATTATCATGCTATGAGGGAGTTGGTAGAATCTGGTTTTCTGCAGGTTCTTCATATTGCCAGTGAGGATCAGATAGCATATTTGTTTACTAAAGGACTTTTTTTCCATGCTATTGTTACAGTTACTTAGTTCTGCATCTATCTCTGATGCTAGTGCTGGTGTTGCTTCTACTTCAGTGTCTTTAGCTTAGTCTTTTAGTAGTTTTTCCTTTCTGTAAATCTCAAACTGGTCAGTTGAGTGTTTGCCTGATCAGTTTGAGGGTGTGTGTTAGTGTTGAGTGTTTCTGTCAGTCAATCTTGACTTTGTCTGCCTGTCAAGATTGACTTCTTCTATTGACAAATACAGCTGTTCCAGCTGTCTCTCTTTTTCTGTCCAATTATATACCATGTCATGTGTCTGTAGAACCTATCAAGACTTTTTCAGATTTTATCAAAGTATTATTTTTCTCAGATTTATGAAAATTATCATTCATTTCACCAGTGAGTTACTATGTTTCATTTTTCATATGTGAAGCAACTAGCTTAGTGTTGATACTTGATACTATACGTGATAATAAGAGATGGTGTTTCCATGCTCATATGTGTCCGTATATCTTCATTTACATTTCTCTCTTTAAGATAATGCTTTTAAGATTCCACAGTTTACATGTTAATGTAAGGTGAAAAGATCAAACTTTCACTTCTATTTCACATGAAAACTTTAACTATCTTCTAATATTTAGGTGAAAATTCAAATTATCATCCATTCTAAGATGAGAAATTAATTTTGTTTTCACTTTTATTATGTGAAAACTCCAACTATCACCTAATATCCAGGTAAAAAAAATCAAATTATCATCCATTTCTAAGGTGAAAATTTATTTTTCTTTCACTTTTATTATGTGAAAACTCGAACTATCCCGGATGAAAAATCAAATTATCATTCCTTTCCAAAACAAAAAGAAAAAGAAAGAAATGTTATCATTCATTTCCAAAGCCATAATAACTAATGTGTAGCGTTAAGGGTGATAACCGGTTTTATAGAAAAACATGAAGAAAATGAGCACAATGTAGTTCAGGGTCTAGAAAAAAATTGAATTTTCACCAGCAACAATAAGCGATAAACTGTGATTCTCATGGATGAAATTTCTTTAGGTTTTTGAATGAAAAACAGATAAGACGAAATAAGAAGGGATTGGGATGTCGTGATTTTAGGACATGATTTACGATAAAAATTATCAGAAGGCGTTTTTAAGAGATTGACACATATCACGTTGTTTTTTTATAAAAATCGAGAAAATGGAATTAGTTTCCTAAATTAATAAGGTTATTTTTGTAATCAAATGCTGTTATTATTAATTATGGATTATATATATATATATATATATATAGAATCTTATTGGTGGGTTTTTAATATAAAAAATTATTGAATTAGGCTATAAATATCTTTCCCCGTTTTCCTAATTATCTTATGACAATTCCTCAAAAAAAAAATATAAGATAGTTTTCCAAGCTTTTTATACTATTTTTTATAATAAAGCTACTACCTACTCATTGGTACACGTAATATTGACGGTTTCAACCAGTGTTGTTATGCAATGGGTTATTTCTGGTGTTTCATAAATCATAACAACATGGAATTACAAAGGTGACCTTCTAATTCATTGACACTCACCACCTCCCCAACCTCCCTTTACTACTTCATTCTTGGAAGAATTATTTAACTCGGCCAGGTATTTTATCTTGTTCCAGTCAGGCTATTTGTTTGGATTTTAATTGTGATTATATTACAGCTGTCCATGCTTCTTTTAATCCAGCTACTAGGAAATTGCTTTGGCAGCAGTTGGGGTTGGGTTTTATATTTATTCCTTGGTTGGTGTTTGGTGATTTTAATTGTATTTTGTGCTTAGAAAAAAAGAAGGGTGGTATGGTTCCGTTAAATGTTTATATGAATGAATTTAAAAGTTGGATCTCGGACAATGGCCTTGTTGAGGCGGATGTGATTGGTAAGAAATATACTTGGTCTAATTGTCAGAGTGGAAGAAGTTGAATTGTTTCTAAACATGATAGAGTTGTTGTTAATGATGCTTGGATCTACAAATATGTGAATTGGAGGTGCAAGGCTTTGCCACGGATTGCTTCAGATCATTCCCCTCTTTTTGGTTATGCTTTTGAAAATCCACGACCTGCTAAAGATCCGTTCGAATACAAAAGATGTGTTTATCTCATCCGAGTTTTATGAGATTTGTTAAAGATAACTGGAAATTGAGGCTAGATGGTGCTCCATCTTTTGTTTTTTCTAGCAAATTAAAGAGGTTGAAGGAGGCTTTAAAATTATGGAACCAAATTGTGTATGGTAATGTTCAGTTTCGGTTGAAACAAGTTGCGCTCAAACTGGAAGCGGAGAATGATCTTCTTGAATATGACCCGGCGGATGAGTTTCAGTTCACTAAAGTTATGGATGCTAAAAAGGTTGTTGATGATGTGCGAACTGACTTAGCAGTCATGCTTAAGTTGAAAGCGAGAGTTACTTGGTTGGAAGATGGTGATCAAAACACTCTGGTTTTTCATAATAGCATTCAAACGCGAATGAGCCAAAATGCAATTTTAGAGCTTAAGATTTCCACCAACACTACTTTGTTTTTGCAGGATGAAATAACTGATTATATTGTCAATTATTACAAGGACAAGTTTAATAGTGGTGAAACTCATATTGATCCGAACATGTTTGATATTGAACATGAAAGTATCTCAGCAGCCGAGAGTGCTTTTATGGATGCCATGCCAACTTTGGAGGAGATTAAAGAAGTTGTATTTGATTTGGGAGCTGATTTTGCGCCTGGTCCGGACGGCTTCTCAGGTATCTTTTACAGACAATGCTGGAATATTATTGCTGGAAATTTATTTAGTGCCATTACAAACTATTGGGCGATGAGGAAAATTCCTAATAGCATTAATTCCAGTTTTATTGTGCTCATTCCAAAAAATAATGCATCTAATGCAATTAAATATTATAGACCTATTGGTTTGAGTAATTTTTTCTTCAAGATTATCACTAAGATTTTGGCTACCAGACTTGGTACGGTGTTGAATAAGTTTGTTTCTGAAGAGCAAGTTGCGTTTATGAAGGGAAGAAATATTCACGAAAATATTGCTTTGGCGTCTGAGCTAATCAATGAGATTGACGTGACTAGGAAGCATGAGAATGTTGGCCTTAAACTAGACATTGCTCAGGATTTTGATACAGTTAGGTGGGCGTTTGTAACTGAGGTTTTTCGTCAATATGGATTCTCCGAGAATTGGTGCTCTTGGATTCTTAATATTTTACAATCGGCTCGGATTTCTGTTATGATCAATGACAGCCCTGAAGGTTTCTTTAGTATCACTAGAGGTTTGCGACCAGGTGACCCTCTTTCGCCTGTGATTTTTGTTCTTATTGAAGATATTTTGATTCGTAATATCTCTATATTGTTTGCTAGAAAAAGCATGCATGCTATGGTTAGCAAGAAGGGTGTGGCGCCTACTCACCTTCTCTTTGCACATGACATCCTTATTTTATGTAAAGGAAATTGGCATAGCTTGCATAATCTGATGGATATGCTGGGTATGTATCAAAGGGCCTCTGGCCAATAGGTTAACCGTACCAAAAGCAAATTTTATTATGGAGGTTGTTAGAGCACTGCTCGGTCGAACTCGCAAGCGTTGCTATCTCAAGCTTGTTTGTCAAGTTTAGTTTTCAAAACTATAAGTCTTGATTTCTAGTCTACTTATAGCTATGTCTCGGATTTGGATACAATGTGTAGTTGAGCTTTATACTTCACGCCGTTCATCGATAGAAAACAAAGAACTGCTAAGGGGAGCTTGTGGAACTTCATCAACAAAAGGCATGTGGAGACTTGAACTCATTTATCACTCAGAAGTCTATTTCTATTATATCTCCTATTGACACAAAAGTCATATAGCTATATAGACTTTACATTATACACACTTGGTATTTCGAGCTGAGTTTAACTCGCTTATATCTTTCTCGAAATATGTGTTGGTAAGCTTTCGCTTTAACCAAGTTCATATTTTATTCTTGACGAGAATAAAAAGATGATCATGTGAAAATCTCCTGGTAACATCTTATATGATTTGTGTGAGCAAGGTAGTTAATATCGTGTATCGGTATCGTATCGTTCGGGTCCTATACACCCATACAAATGATAATATCTGTTTTTATAGGCGATACATCATTGGGATTTTTTTTTAATATTTATTACTTATCAAACAAAAAAATATATTGATATAACCATAATAGAAAATAATAATTGTAGTAAACATACTTCAACCTTACAAAATAAGAGGTGGTTGATTAGAGCCTTATACTATCAACAACGAAACCAAGCATTGAATGTCTGTTAGCCCATCGACATCACATTTACGGTAATTACATCCACCATAATCATATATGAAGCTAGCAAAATTAGTGGAGTTACTTTCTTGAACTAAAAGTTCAAGAAATCATAAGCAAAATACAAAATACATTAGTGATATATCAGTGTACAAGTGAAACATATATTATCAGTGTACAAGTGAAACCGATATATCGGTCCGTACAGGACGATACACCCGTTTTTATCGTTTCTCCTTCGTATCGCCGATATTTTCAGTATCGTAAAGGTTTTTTTCGATATCCTATTAAAACTTTTAATATCGTCCTTTACAACCGATATTGACTACCTTGTGTGTG
This sequence comes from Papaver somniferum, assembly GCF_003573695.1. Classification (NCBI taxonomy): domain Eukaryota; kingdom Viridiplantae; phylum Streptophyta; class Magnoliopsida; order Ranunculales; family Papaveraceae; genus Papaver; species Papaver somniferum. Next base: position 151,232,572 of record NC_039358.1, on the reverse strand, counting down.
AGACAGTCATTTGATGTAGACTAGGAATGTTTCGTATTGATCATTTGATCACTTGAAAATTGCTTTGAAGCTAATAGTTTGTGTGAGACAGCTATTCTCATCTTCCAAGAATGTTTCAATGATTAAAATGGGAGTTTAGAACAATTAACCATTGATTGGATATAACACAGTTTGCGTACTTGTATGCTATTTGTTGTAAGTGTATTCCAAGTTCGGGAATTTAGTATGCATACCCGTATGCGTACTGATTCAACAGTTGAAGTCCGGGAACTATGGTATGCATACCCATATGCGTACTGATTTCAACTGAGTTCGATCATGAACGACAGTATGCGTACCCGTTTGCATACTGGCGAACAAGACCAAGTCCGGGAACTTAGATATGCATACCCGTTTGCATACTTGAGTGGGTTAAGTTCTAAAATCGGTTAATATGTTTACATACTCATGAAAAAATACATTTATATAATAAGGAATACAATCTTTGCAAACCGTCGCTATAATGTTCATGAATTGATTCGAGTGAATCAAAACCGATTTTGCTTTAATTGTGTCTTGTATACTTCTATGAGAATATAAACAATTGAACAACTTTATAACTAGTTTCATTTGAGTCATTTGAACTAGTTGTGTTTAAGATGAAAAAGGTTGATATGAAAGTGTTCATATGGCTAACTTCATTTAACTATTGTTGAGCCAACTATGTGTACACATTTAGGTACGGTTACCCATATCTAAATATATGTACATTTCATTTGTGTATAACAAGCTAAGACAATCTAACGGTTGAAAGATATTAGCTTGAATCTAATCAGGTTTTCATCTAACGGTGAATATTGAATGCTTTGTCAACAAGGTAACATTGATTGCAAACCCTGATTTGAAGACTATATAAGGGAGAACTCTAGCAACTGGGAAACCTAATCCCCATACCTCATGTGTGATACTAGTTGCGACTAGAGTCGATTCTCCTTTAACCTAGGTTTTTCCTAAAGCCATTATAGGTTAACGACTTAAAGACTTCATTGGGATTGTGAAGCCAGACCCAACTATTTTCTCTGTAGTTGTGTGTTCTGATCTTACTTTGTTCTATCGTATTGAGTACTATCTTCTCTAAGATTTACTTGAGATTTAATCTCCGATAGGTAAGCAATAAAGAGTAATCACAAAGCTCTTCGTCTAATTCTTTGTGATTCCACATTATCCTGTTCCGCTACCATACAGTTAAGTTATTGTGAGGTGATTGATATTACTAGGCTGTTCTTCGGGAATATAAGTCTGATGTATCAATTGGTTCTTGTTCACCTTGATTTATCAAAAGACGGAACACAAACTCGTAAGTATTTTTGTGGGAGTAAGATTTATCTATTGAATATACTTTTCTGTGTGAGACAGATTTTTTATCAAGTCTTCGACTTTGGGTCGTAGAAACTCTTAGTTGTGAGTGAGATCAACTAATGGAATCAAGTGCATAGAGTCCCGTTGGGATTCAGAGACGTAAGGAACGCGTCTGTACCTTACTCAGTGTGAGATTGGTTAGGGATCAACTACATTCCAGTCCGAAGTTAACTTGTAGTAGGCTAGAGTCTGTAGCGGCTTAATACAGTGTGGAGATTAAATATGGACTAGGTCCCGGGGTTTTTCTGCATTTTCGGTTTCCTTGTTAATTAAATTTCTGGTGTTTGTGTTATTTCTTTTCCATAGTATGTTTCTGTATATTTGAAATATCACAGGTTGTGCGTAGTTCAATAAATTGGTAAATCCAACCTTTGGTTGTTGATTGAAACTGATTGACGCTTGGATATTGGTCTTTGGTACCATCCAAGTTATTTCTCATATTAATCCTGCATACAGATTTCTATCTGTTCGTTTGCAGATTGATTTGAGAAATTGAGATATAAATCTTGGATATATTTTCCATGATTGAGTCTGACTGTCTAGTTGATTCTCTTGGAATTATATTGGAGTTAGTCCATACATATTGCCTAAAAGAAATATTGGGTGTGGTTATTAGACCCCCGCTTTTTCAGAGGTGGTACTTGTTCTCGGGCTATTGTTATCTCTAATTTTTTGGGCATGAGAAGATCTTTATTTCCTGATAGATATTTGGGAATTCAATTGAAGCCTGGCATAGTGCGCCACATACATATTAGACATGTGGTTGAGAAGATTATGGATAAACTTGCTGGCTGGAAGGGTAAGCTTTTATCTTTTGAAGATAGATTGGTGTTGATTCGTTCTGAGATTTTTAGTTATGTTATTCACTTAATGGATGTTTACAAATGGCCAAGGATGATCATTGAGCAGTTTGAAAGGGCCGTTAGAATTTTTCTTTGGTCTGGAGATGCTGAGAGACGTAAGTATTTTACAGTGCTTTATGATAGTTTGTGTTGTCCATGAAGAGAAGGTGGACTTGGTATTAAGATATTGTCTGTTGTGAACAAGGAAATGCTTATGAAGTTGTGGGTTACTATCCGTGACTCTGACAAGATTTGGGAGAAATTTTTGAAGGCCAAATACTTCAAAATAAATGACAACTTGATTGATTATAAGTTGGGTTCCACGGTTTTCCCTGGAATAAGATGGGTTTATAATTTTGTGCAACGACATATGTGCTCAATTATTGGTGATGGTGCTAATACTTTTTTTTTTTTTATAATTGGTTTGGTGATTTTTCGATTGCGAACAGGCTTCGGATTACTTCTTTGGGCCCAAACGATATTAAGTCTAAGGTAAGTGATCTCATTGTCGATGGTGCTTGGGTGGTTCCACCCAGAACTCGTGCTTTGATGGTTCAATGTAATATTGATATGGATAATTTGCCAATTATTGTCGGTGGTGAAGGTTATAAAATATGGGATTTTAACTCCAAATGCCTTTTTGCAGTAAAGTCCGCAAAGGCTGCTATTAGAACATCTTTTGATGTGCATCCGAGTGCTGTTCTTTTTAGTCGATCAGTTTTACATCCTACTTTGGGCGTATAATACTCGAAAATATGGACGAAGGAATGTTGTGCAACTGAAGATAATATAATTAAGAAGACTGGTAGGAGCATGCCTACAATGTGCAGTTTATGCAAGAATTGCGAGACTATCAGTCATATTACTTGGCATTGCAGAGTTTCCAAGAGAATTTGGGCATGGGCGGCTGGCATTTTAATCTGCAACCAAATAAAGATCTGGTGGCCTCTTACAAGTCTGCAAAAGGGCGTAGCAGGATGATAAAGGACTTGTGGCTGGTTGCGAATCTTGCAATTGTCACAGAATTATGGAAGCTGCGCAATAAAGCTTTTTTTGAAGGTGCGGAAGTCAAATGGCTTGGTTTTAAAGGAAGGATTTATCAGGTAATTCGTGATAAATCTATTAGAATGAAGAGCCATATGTTTAATAATCTGGAGGAATTGCGCATCTTAAACTATTTCAAGGTGCAACATAGATCGTGTAAGAATTCCACGCCAATTGAGGTTAGTTGGTCTCCCCCTAACCAAGGTGAAATTATAATTTGTTTTGATGGTGCGTCTCTTGGAAATCCAAGCCAGGAAGGTGTTGGTGCTATTTTTAGTGATGCCAATGCAACGGTACTTGGTGTTATTTGTGTTGGCCTTGGTTGGCAAACTAATTATTATGCGGAAGTGTGTGCTATTATTTATCGTTTGATGCTAGCCAAGACATGGAATGTTAGGAATATTTGCATTCAATCAGACTCGATGAATTGCATTCAAGCTTTTCAAAATGGGGAGTTGCCCTGGCAGCTGGTTCCAAAGTGGAAGTTAGTGAAGGCTTTTTATAACAATATCCGCTATGTTCATAGTTATAGAGAAGCTAATTTTTCCGCAGATACCTTGGCCAAACAAGCATGTTTGTTGGCTGAGGATATTTATGAGTTTTATGAGGGTAGGCCAAACTTCATTCCGTCTGTGGAATGGCCTGGCAAAGTTTATTATCGCTTTAAATAAGCTGTGTCTTTCTAGGTGGCCTTTGCGGCTAGTTAGATTGGCATAGTTCACTATACTTTCTTTTACTTCTTTAATGAATTTTATTGACCGAGTGAAAAATACTTCATTCTTGCTTCCACCAGTCACCAACCTGCATGATGCATCACCCCTTCTGACCAAAATTACCGCCACAAACACCATGTTTTTTACCCAAGTTGTTAAAGTGGCTGTCATTTGTAAATGTGAAAACTACTATAACCCCCTACTATATGGGTTCAACATATAGAAGCCCCACTAAATGGATCCTTCACTATCAACTCCATACATTAATAAAATGGTATTACTAGGCCCAAAATATGAAAAAAAAATTTAGATCTGGCCCATAATTTTATGTTATGTATTTTGATATTGACAAAATTACCCTTTCATATTTATACAAGAGGAATATCAGAAGATATTTTCATTTCTCAATTCTTTTTCTCTCTCTTCTCCATTCATTTCATTCTCTCTCGGCTCCGGCGAATTATTAATCGATTTTTCATCATTTTAAGCTCAGATTCATTCAAATTCGTTCATCAACAGTGAAAGATCGAGAAGAATTCATCACCGAAAATCATCAGATTTGTTTGACGATCGAGGAGATCTGTTTTGAATGAGTTCTTTGATTGTGGTAAAAAAGATCGAGAAAATCATTAGCAGTGAAAGATCGAGAAGACTTCATCTCCGGAAATGATGAACAGGTACAATTTTTCTGTTGCAACCATTTCAATTCGATCTTTTCTAGGGTTTTATTTCTCAGAGCTCCAACATTTTTTTTTCAATTGATTAATAGATTCGATTAACAGCTTAATCAACCGATCAATTTGATCTAAGTCATTTAATCTGTATTTCTCAGTTGATTCAAATACATCACATGTATTTGATAGAATTGTTCTTGTTTGCAATCGATGATTTGTTTTTCATATGCTCTTTTAGATCTGGAAAATTGATAATAAATTTGTTATTAGAAGAAGAAGAAGATGTGTTTGAAGCGACGACAAATCTGAATTTTACTCTCTCCATTTTTGAATTTTGATGTAGTTATTTAGAGCAGTTTTATCTCGATTTCATTATTTTTGTCAAAACTGTAGAAGAGATAAAGAAATGGGTTTCTGCAGGGTTTGTTAGTGTGGCTATGTGTAAAAGATACATAAATGGAGTTGCTGGTTCTGATGGTGCTCAACTGGTATTGTAGATGATTGTAGAAGGTTGGTGCTGGTTGTTGATAGCTTCATTTACAGGGATTGCGAATTTTAGATGAATGTTTAGGCTTGAGTGAATGAATGGCAGAGTTGAGCTGCAACTTCAGTTGAGGTGAAGCTAAAATTATTGTTGTGTCTAGCTAATGGTTCTGGTACTGGTGGTATGGAGGAAAGATAATGGATGTATATACTGAACATTTTGTGATGGAAAGTGCAGAACGCGCTCAACAAATTCCGGACATGGAGGAGGTTTCATGGAGCAAAGGAGTAGAACTTTCTATGACTCATGTGGAACTCAAAAGCAATGATTGGGCTCTCAAAATAACTGCCTTGGATTGGTGGTAGAATGATTTCTGTACATCATCTTCTTTCAGGTATAACTTAGAATTTTTTGTTGGATTTGCATAATCTATTCCGAGTTACTCTTTTCTAGTTCTGCTCTGAGTAAAATTTAATATGATTGGACAAATGATATTGCATTTACTAGTTACACATGCAAAAAAATCACGTGTATCTTCTAGTTACAGATGCATTATAATGTGTAATTTTTGGTTACACTTGCATTTTGGATGTGTAACTGTTGATTACACATGCCTTGAGCAATCTTTCAAGTTGCTAGGAGGAAGAGATCTCTGCATACATATTGTCCCGGTAATCTTTCATTGAGTTTCACTTTGAAATATACTGAAATCATTGTTGAATATGTGGTGTTTTAACTGTTGAGTATCTATGTACTTACTGAACATTTTTGTACTTGGAATTAAACAAAATGTATGGCAATGTAACTGCATGTTGCCTACATAATGACGTGTATAACTGTTGAATATGATTGGCATGGAAATAATGATGGCTGGGAGAAAGATTGTTCGATCACCGGACTCTTGAGCTTATATCATAATTGTCTCTTCTTGATTCTTAGACCAGGCTTCTGTTAAATTTTTTTTAATTAAGCTGAAATTTTGGTGTGTTTCTAGTCGTTAGTAATTTTGATTTGATGGTAAGTTAGAGAGGGTTATGTAGATAGACAAATGGTAACTTTTTGAATTTGTCAAAATGCTGCAGAAAGCATAAGTTGGCATTGATGCTGTATTTGTGTTGTTTGCTGGTCTTTTCTTCTAATCTCATTATTTTTTTATCTGCTCTATATCACTTTATTCTTTGAATTATGGCACAACTTTATTATTAAGACAACAAATAAGAGATAAAACTTTATTCTTTGATTTAGACATGCTAATTTCGATTTCTTTCTCTCTGTAAAATAGTAATTCATCAGCAAAAATTTATTGAAATTAATATTTTTTTGTGAAATTGTGATCTCTATTCAATATTAATTCTTTGGTCGTAAATCAATAATTTAGAAATCTCTGTTCTGAATTCAGTCTTATCAATTATTATAACTTCTGTTTTTTCCCATGGGATGATTAATTCAGGAGGTGAAGAAAAGCCGATCAAAAGTGTATAAGATCTGTGATATTCAAAACAAGAACTACAAGGCGGCGGCGGTGGCACCATTAAAGGAAACTTCAAGGTCTGAGTCGTCTACATCAACAATATCAAGTGAGACGAGTGTGATGAGCCGTCAGTCATATGCATTTGACAGGAGTTGTCACACTGCAAGAAAGAAAATAAGAATGATGATGAAGAGGAGGCGGAGGATTATGATGACAACACCTCCTGAATTTCCTGACAATGATAATGTTATTACTGCTTCTATTCCCAGTCCCCGACCTAGTCCTGAATTATTAGTTATCCCATCAGCTTACATTATGCGCCGAGCTGAAGCCATACTCAAGGTTCTCTCTGACAATACTGCTGCTTCAGAGACTGAGATTCGTCAAGTACTTGGTGACAACCCTACCACCAGCAAAGCTCTAAGAATGTGCGTACAATCACACCATTGAATATTTACTGCCAATTTCTTTGATTCACTATAATACAGCGCAGTCATGAAATGATACGTGTCATGTGATTGTGTTTTGACTTGTTGGATGATCTGATAATTTTGTTTGTAGGTTGTTGAAGGGAAAAGCAGTCAAGAGATCTAGTGTAGGAGGCTCTAGAAATCCTTATGTTTGTATGGCACTTTACTGAACGATTATGTTTTACATATATTTACTTATGTAAGCCAAACTGATTAATCTCCTTTAATTGATCGGAAAAGTGTTATTTGTTTTCACTTTTTGAGTAGTTTATGTATTATGGGTGCATGTGTAACTCACAATTACACATGCCATATGCATATGTAACTCCAAGTTACACATGCATATGGCATGTGTAACTCCCAATTACACATGCATTTTGTATGTATACCAGCTGATTACACATTTTTTATGAGTTAGGAGGTATGATTAAGTAAGACTTGAGATGATAGAGAAGAATATGAAGATCAATTGATGTTTTGGATTGGTGTCTCAATCTGCAGTTGATGATTATTATTAAGACAACAATACTAGTAATATTACCTCTCTGGTGGTGGTGGTGTTGATGTTGTTGACAACTCTCTCTTGTATTGAAACACAAATTATGGCTCCTATCGAAGGTAACTACTTCTACTTAACTGACACTAACTCATCTTCTTTACCATGATATACTTATGACCGTAAACAATCAAGTTATAGAGGACAGACCAAGCATCGTTTCACAAGGAAGTAAACTATTTCATGTCTCACTTTTACTAGAAGATTGTTTGGAATGTTTAATTTTGTGCTATGAAGTTATGAGTGGTGTTACAAATGCTTGCTAGTAGGAAGTAGCATATACTTTGAAAACGTTGATATCTTGTTTTATGCATTCACCCTATTCTGTCATTTTCTGCGTATATTATAGCTTGTTACTCATACCTGAATGCAGAATGAAGGCTCTGACTCAAGATACATTCACTTGCTTTCAAGTTTCTTTATTATGTTGTGAAGAAACCGGTCTCTTTGCTAAACTGGTCACTTTCAAGTTTCAATATTTTTGATGTTTAATTTTGTTTTTTACGTAATTTTTGCGTTCTAAAATTGGTACAACAAATAGGAAAGCAAGGTGTTAGGTTCAAGATACTGCAACAAAACTATGGGAAGTAAAAACTAAACTCCAAGAACTTTGATTCTCTTAGTTACATTAGGAAAATGCATGTGTAACTCTTAGTTACACTTGGAAAATGCATATGTAACTCTTAGATACACTAGGAAAGTGCATGTATAACTATCAATTACACTAGGAAGATGTTAATGATTTTGCTAGATTCAGTGTGAACTCTAATGAAACTGTGGTAAAAAAGGAAGAAGTAGAACCAGAACCAGGAGTAGTGGTTGTTTCTGGTGCTGAAAAAGGCATGGATGTGTAACTGAGGCATACACATCTATATATATATGTGTAACTGCTCATTACACATGCATATTGTATGTGTAACTTCCGCATACACCTCTGTATGGATGTGTAACTGATTATTACGCATGACGGATGCATGTGTAACCCCCAGTTACACATGCTAAGATAGGTTATCATGTGTATTTTCTGTGATCTTTGTTCTATAATTTTTCCTTACAATTGTTCTATAATATTTATTTATTTTTGCTTTTTGTTCATCCAACCTAATCCATGGATGTTTATTTCGTTGCAGATATGCAAACATTTTGGAGGGAGGAAGACAAGAAGGAAAGGCAAAGATTTAAACTTCATAAAAGCACAAATCAGACGCATGTGTAACTCTCAGTTACATTATATAGATGCATATGTAACTCTCAATTACACTAGACAGATGCATGTGTAACTTCTAGTTACACATGCTAAGAAATTATTGTAAATGAATATTAAAGTGATACATGTATTTTTTTGTATGTGTTCTTTTTGATGTCTATTTTTTTGATGTGTAACTTTGCATTACATATGGTATAAGGATGTGTAACTTCTGGATACACATGCCATATGCATGTGTAACTTCTGTTTACACATTCACACTGTATTTTGATAATTTTGGGCCTAGATTTAATAATTTTGGGCCTAAATTTAAATTTTATTTAATTATGGGTTTGACAATATATAAAAGGGTATGGATGTCCTTTAATAACTTGGGGCCTAGATTTAAATTTCTTTTAATTGAGGGCCTCATATTATGGGTTATCCATTGATTGAGCCTTAGCTTAATTTTCCCTTTGGAAATATCAGTGATGACGAGTGTGGTTGTTCGTAATCCGCGGCTAAACCGGATTTTCAAACCTTGATGACTTTGGAAAGTTAAAGTACCCAAGTAGAACCTGAGGGGGTGAAAGGACCACATTTGTGTCTCACTTTGGGCCCATTAAAAGTTTGTCTTTGTTGTGCTTGTGCCAAGAAGTCTAGAACCCTGACTATAAAATGTACTCTACCACAGTATGGTTAACAAAGTTATCGTACTTTTCTCAACGAAAAACAGCGTATCTTGTAAAAGGGTGGCCGAGTAAAATTTTGGGATGTAAACCATTGTGGAAAGTCCTTTTCCGTGAAGCTGATATGAAAGGAGAGGAGCTGAACAAATATCAGTATTTGAATACATAGAACTAGAAGGTGGAAAAACTCAAAATTCGTTGCTAAAGTATATATAGAAAACCAGTTCGCAATTTTGCACATATGAGTGAACTGCCCATTCATTAGAGCCATATGGTTTGGCCTAGAATCATGCGTGCACAGAGAGGAGGGTAGTCCATTAGGGGGGTAAAGATTGGAATCAGTTATGTGCTATTACATCCTAGTATATATGGGAAGCTGGGTGTGTAAAATGCCTACAGGAGTCCGCACCAATACCAGAACCAACACTACTCTCATCCATAACCATATCAAAGCCATGACTTCAAACAACCAAATGAACAAATACCAAAGTAGAGCAACAAATTAGAAAAGAAAGCAGTCAAATTTCATTTCTCTGTTACAGTAAATGGTTTAATCCTGCAACTCCTCCAGCTATGGTGTTCATTATAGCAGATGAACGAGACTGAACCAAAGGACAAAAAGACCCTCACATTCAGAATAAGCACACAGGTGGAAAGCAGGGATCTGAGGGCCATAGAAGCCTTCAAATGGCATTAACAAATGAACAGTGATGGAAGGAAAGAAGATGATACAACATTAGAAAAACATGAAGCGGAGGCAGCCTGCAAAGGCCTCAAATCACAAAACATTTGATGATAATGTTGGAAATTTTTTGCTACTTTCAGAACTTTTTCATGCATTCCTCAAAGGCATGGTTGACTGCCAAAGTTGAAAACCTGTAAACAGTTAAAATTCTGATCAAAGTAGAAGTAACTTAGCATTCACCTCAACTAGTAATGAACCAATACCTACCAGACCACAAATCTGATGGGTTGAGTTTATCTATTTTCTTCTGAGAAAAACAACACACGAAAGTATAGAAACTCCAATATACAAAACAGGACATTGAACAACAGTAATTCACTTCGCAAAATTTGGACATAATTCTAGCAATCATATATGTTTGGCATACTGACATATGCAATGCCCACTTCATACTGTCTGATACATAATCAAAAGATCCGATATATGTATTTAACTAATTACAATAACCTAGTTTGTTAGCCCTTGTTGCTATACCTCGTCTCCTCTCTTGTTCCCTCGAAGAAGCAGCGAATGATGTCTTCGACTGTAGTGTTGAAGTTGATCTTGATGATGAAGAAGATGATAAGTTCTTGTCAGATAATGAGGACTTGGTCTTTTTCGGCTTTTGTTTCTTAGGAACACTTTGAGGTTCTTCTGTAGTTGATGCTAATGATGAATTTTTCAAGTTTTGAGGATCTAAATCTTGTTCACGTCTTAAGGATTTTTCAAATTCTGCGAATTTCATAAGAACAACGAGTTAACACACAATAAATACTTAATTGGATTATCAAGTTTAAACATACAATGAAACCTAGCCATCACATGTATCGTTTATGCAGCATAGTTACAAAAAAACCATCACATGTATCATTGCTCGAACAAAAGAAAACGAAGTGCCAATCTCATTTTTAATTGAAAAGCTTTGTTATATGTGGATCTTGTTGGGAAACATGGGGGGATTAAAATTGCGAGCGAGATGGTAAAATACCTTGAGAAGACCATGTTGAATCACACATATTATTCAGGGATGTCGACGAGAAATCTGATGTAGTCTTGAATTCATTCATCTACATTACAAATTGGAATCATCAACAAATAGAAATCAAAATAAAACTTGAAGTACAGAAAAGGAGTGCATATGATTAAACTAACATACCCAGCTAGGTGCATTAGAAGATTGGCCATCCCATCCAATATGGGCAACATGTTTAACATCTGTTGGATTTCCTATTTGCATCTCATGTTCCTTGACAACTACAATTACAACACAACCCCCATCTTAAATATCAGAGACTAATTGAGACACAGAATAGAGAGAGATGAAAAGATTGGAAAATAAAAATGAGTAGAGAGTAATATTACCAAACATTTGAGAAATATACTTGTTGAATCCCTTGTAGATACCTTTCATCTTCTTGGTTCCCATTTTGTTTATAGATATTTCTTCTAGAGCAATGCAATATTGCCTATACACAAAAGAAAAACAAAATGAATTAAAAGATTTAATATGGTTATCACGAAATTTGGGTTCATAAAAGAAAAGAAAAAAAGAAAATTATAAAGCAGGTAATAGAAAAAGAAAAAAAAAACCTTAACAATGTGCTAGTGGTAATCATGTAATGGAAGCAATTACAGGATGTAGAGAAGCTCCTCTTTCTCTCCCCCTTTCTCTTCTTCTCATGAGCAACAAACCGCATCCTCAGTCATCTTTCCTTAGCTCTAAATTGATAAAGGAGACTACATAGGTATAATTAGAAAAATGCAGCAGCTAGCTAGGGCCAAAAGCAGAACCGAAATGAAGAAAGAAAAAATGGATTTAGGGAGGTACCAACAGTTGGATTGGGTTAGAGAGAAATCCAGAGGAGGGTGAGGAGGAGGAGGAGGAGATGAAGATGGAGCAGAGGAAATGAGGCTCAAAATAGGAGAGATAGAGAAAGAGGGGGCTAGGGGGAAGAGGAGGAGTAAGAAGATGAAGACAGAAAGACAAAGACAATGATGTACCTCGTTTTTGATTAATTAGAAATACAATAATCTTAATATTTGCGGTGTCAGTGAGCTTTGTGTTCAACCAACGAGCAAATCACGCTCCCTATCTCTCTCTCTCCTCTCTGAAATCAACAAAACATTACTAAATTGCAAGAAACGAGAAGAGAGTATAAACGTCTAAAATTGCGTATTTTCTTTCTTAATTTTAACATTACAAAAGTAAACAAGAGAGAAAGAGAGACTTTGAGTTTCTGTTCCTTGTAGACTGGTCATGTTTATTTATGGCATCAAACAGTGTAAAATCTAGTGCCCACCTTTTCCTGGTATGTGTGTCCTTGAACAAAAATCAATTTTCAGAGGCCTTTATCGGAGGTACCCTTAATTTGCACCATTGGAAGCCTCCGGAGTCCAGATACTTCACATTTCACACCCAAACATATACTGTAGCAACAATGTAAAATCAAATAACTCAATAGTAAAAACCCATACCCCTTGTTGCTATTGAATTGATGATGATGACGACTAATGGTTAGAAACATGTCTATCTCCAACAGTACTCTGTGAATTGAAGGCAATGCATGTTTGGAAATGAGAGCTTATTACTGCTACTAGTCTAGTAGTACTGCTTAAGGCCATTAATGAATGGCGTTTGATTAACTGTGCCCACCACGTTTATTGATGTGAGACCATGTCTCTGTTGATTTTTTACATGGATAACTCAAATCGAAACCCCTCCATTAGTTTTAAGCAATTGGTGTCGATAGAGGGTAGGCTTGACCGTCTCAAGATTCAACTACCACTCTGAATTCTGAATTTCCGATTAGTGAGTTGGGACTCTTCACAAATTACGATGCATGCAACTTGCATTTGTTTGCAAACTTTTGCATTTGTTTGTGAACCCCCACTAACTTAGGTTTTATCATCACACAAACCCATTAAGTTTTTGATCATTATCAAAGTTCCAGTCAGCAGGCTTACAGCTGATCGGCTCCATGATTTTTTTTGTTTATTCTGGCGGTTGACTGACTCAGATTTCAATCAGATTCAGAGAAGCTAGTCTTATGTCTTTTTCCTTTCTTCTCATCTAAAATTGATGGTTACATCTAGGGCTGCACAACGGGTAGGGTGGGTAGGATATGGCCTATACCCGCCACCCTACCCGTTTACCGGCGGTTAAAAAAATCTTTACCCGCCACCCTACCCGCCAAATAATGGATAGGGTAGGATACGGTTAAAAAATTGGCGGGTAGGGTAGGGTTGGCGGGTAGGAGTAGGGTATGTGCACTTCTAGGTAGGGTGGGTAGGATATGGCCTATATCCGCCACCCTACCCGTTTACTGGCGGTTAAGAAAATCTTTACCCGCCACCCTACCCGCCAAATAGTGGATAGGATAGGATACGGTTAAAAAACTGGCGGGTAGGGTAGGGTTGGCGGGTATGGGTAGGGTATGTGCACCCCTAGTTACATCTTGTGTACTTCGTAGTCTTTTCTGAATCCGTACACATTTGTGTAGTTGCCGAATGCATTTACTAATTTATTAGGCCTACTTTTGTATCGTCGGGTTCACGTAGTTAATTGCTTATCACCCGATAAGAATCAATATTATGAAGTTAGCGTAGATAAGGTATTGACCATAAGGATTTGGGCTATGGCAGGGTTTAGGAGACTTACAAGTCCGAGCAGTTATGGTATGTGGAATACGAAATCTACACAAATAATGAAGGACAATACAAACTAATACGACTATGACGATATAAAAAAAAAAACAATCACATAACACCAAAGATTACGTGGGAAAACCTTTCAATACGAAGAGTAAAATTTACGGGTAAATTTTTTACTGTATTTAAATAATGAGTTATGCACAATTTCCCCAAATTAGAATTACACTTACTTCAAGATGCATATAACACTTAGGGTACGTTTGGCATCAGTGGAGTTCAATTTCTAGATAGTTCAAACAACCTAGAAATCCAACTACCTAGAAAATCAACTGCCTCAATCCAATATTTGTTGTTTAGCACCAAAATGGGTGAAATCATGTTAAGATGTAGTTCTTAATAAAATCAAGGTTTTATCACAGGTGAAAGTAAGGTTTCATCAGAAGAGATAAGAAGAATGAAAGATCCAAAATTGGTTTTTTATGAAATCAAATCCTAACCTGATTCCACACATTCAGAACATATGAAATTAATTAAATTACGATTTGATTTTCAATGAAATCTTATTCCATCTTGTGCCTCCAGAATTAAATTCACAAAGAACACAAGGAACAATCTAGGGTGTGATTTTCAATTTGATTTTCATCATCTTCATCTAAAGATTTAACAGATCAAGTAACAATGAAAACAGATCCTAATTTTTTTTAGTTCGGAAATAATTTAGGATTTGATGAATCAATCAGAAGAATGCAGTTACATGAGAGACAGAATGAACCAAAATTGATCATAGTTTATGATGCAAACATAAGAGAAATAAGTTGATTAGGTTTGAAAGTTTCTTGTTCATGACAGAGATTTTCAGAAGAGGGGAGAAAACCAAAAAGGAAAGAGAAAGTGAAAGGTATGGGCGGAAAAGATGGATGGAAATTGAATTCCCATGAAATAGGTGTCGACTTCTTTTCCACTGGTTGGCGGAAAATAAATTGAATGGAAAACAAATTTCATCCGAAAAAGCTTGTGCCAAACACGTGTAAAATAAACTACCACCCCCAACTCCACTCCACCCTCAAATCCATCGGTGCCAAACGAACTCTTAAATACTAATTTACCTAAATTACACTCACCCCTAAGGATGGATCAACAATTGATTTATCGATAGATAAGATTCACAAACATAATAAGTGATTGAGGTACTTACTACTAGGGTTTCAACAAACACTTTTTCCCCTTTGAAGAGATGTGAAAATTGATCAATCAATCATCACCACAATAACCAAGCAGACCTTTAACGAAGAACCCTTCTTCTTCCTCTTCAATATTAACCCAAATCTCACAAAAACCATCAATGACGGCTTCAGTCTTATTCTCCGTTTTCTCACTGCCTCTCTTACTCTCTTTCACGACTTGAAAGGAGAAGAAATCTTCTGTCCGTTTTTTTCTTTTAACATTTCTAACCTAACAAGACAATTTTTTCTTAGCTCCCCCTTAACCTGTTAAAGGCTAGCCATACGGTTGGACCATAAGTTATGACTTGGCCCAACAATCTCCCCTCGCGACTTATAGTGAGGTACCCATTACCACCAAACCTTCCCTTCTGCAGAAATGCACATGCTTGTACTTCGATTGCGACTTTGTCATCATTTCAGAACCATTATTATATGTACGGATCTTCTCAATTTGCAAGACCTTGTCATCGAGACCTTATTGTATCTACCAGCACCTAATGTTGATATGCTTGGATCTCGAGTGAAAACTCGCATTCTTTCTAAGATGGATGACACTCTGGATGTCACAGTAAACGATGATCTTCTATTACCTTACACCAAGTTCTTGAACAAACCTCTTCATCCATATCATCTCCTTACAACTCTCTTTAATTGCAATGTACTTGACTCTGTAGTACACAATGTCACACATCTTTACAACTTGTATTTCCAAGAAACAGCTCCCCCTGCATATGTAAATAAGTAACTCGATCACGACTTGAAACTACCTTGAGAACCTGCCAAAGATTATCACCACCGTAACACAAACACATATTATACCGCTTAGATACCGTAGTATCTATTTCACTGCTTCTCAATGATTCATACCACGATTAGCGAGAAATCTACTTAGCACTCCAACTGCATAAGTTATATCTGGCTTTGTACAAACCATTGCATACATCTTACTTGGGGGAATTTTATTCATTTTGAATGAAAGAAAGTACTAACAACTTCGTTTCCTTCATCAAAATGAATTTTATTCATTTTGATTCCTAAGGAGTTTCCTTCATCTTCTGGTTCTCAACATCGTTCACAGGACATTTGAATTACGAGTTAACTTAAAATGGTTTGCAAGTGGACAACTCACCGGCTAAGCCTTGTCCAGTTTGAACCTTTGCAACACCTTCTTAATATAGCTTTCTTGTGTTAGCCACAACTTCCTTGCTTTCCTATCAACAGAGATTTACATGCCAAGAACATGCTTTGTTGTACTACAAGTCTTTCATAACAAAAGACTTGCTCAAATCTGATTTCAGTTTGTCAATATTTTTTGTTAGAGCATTGCTCAGTTGAACCCAAAAGTTTTGTAAACTCAATCTTATTTTCAATGTTAGTTAATGAAAACTATATCTTAATTCATAATATACTAAGTCAAGTGTCGGACTACGCAATTGGTAGTTGAGTATCAGACACCACCTTCGAAGACTGAAGATCGACGAAGATATTTGGAGAACTTCATTAATAAGGTATGTGAAGACTGAACTATTCTATTTACTCATAAGCTTTACCATTCTATCTTTATGAGACTATGTCAAATAAATTTCTAGTAGATATTTTGCAAAGAAGAAATTTCGAGTCAAGCTTGTCTTGTTAAACATCTCGAAATATGATTCAAGCATTGGATGTTCAAAGGTCCTTAAAAATATTAGTTTCGAACAATTTATTGTTCAAGAAGTAACATTTGAAAATTGCCCAAGCAATGGTTTTATCATTTGGGAATGTTTCAAAAATATTAAAAGAGAGATATTCAGAACTTCTATTATTTCGGCTCAAGGTAGGTTGGCGAACCATATCGCAAACCATAGATGTCTGAGTTTCAGGAATACATTAAGGTTGGCGAATCAATTCGCAAACCGCAAGTTCAAAATAGGGTTGTTAGAGCACTGCTCGGTCGAACACACAAAGCGTTGCTATCTCGAGCTTGTTTGTCAAGTTTAGTTGCCAAAACTATAAGTCTTGATTTCTAGTCTACTTATAGCTAAGTCTCGGATTAGGATAAAAAGTGTAGTTGAACATTAGACTTCATGACATTCGTCAATTGAAGACGAAGAAACTAAGGGGAGCTTGTAGAACTTCATCAACAAAAGGTATGTGAAGACTTGAACTCATCTATCACTCAAAAGTCTATCTACTTTATCTCCTATTTGAGATAAAATTCGTATAGCTATATAGACTTCAATCATACACATTTGATATTTCGAGCTGAGTTTAACTCGCTTACATATTTCTCGAAATATATATTGGTAAGCTTTCGCTTTAACCAAGTTCATCTTATATTCTTGACGAAAGTCAAAAGATGATCATGTGAAAATCGCCTGGTAACATCATACATGATTTGTATAAGATAGTCATTTGATGTAGATACAGAATGTTTCGTATTGATCATTCGATCACTTGAAAATTGCTTTGAAGCTAATAGTTTGTGTGAGACATCTATTTTCGTCTTCCGAAAAATGTTTCAATGGTTGAAATGAGAGTTTAGGACAATTGTATATAAGCACAATATGCGTACTTGCATATGTGTGATCCAAGTCTGGAAACAATAGTATGCATACCCGTATGCGTACTGATTGGTTTACTAGAGGTCCGGGTGTTGATGGTGGTTTTTAGTTCAGGGTTAAAATTGTAAACCTTGCATTTAATATGTCGTCACTCTGCAAAGAAACGGAGCCATATAAAAGTGATGAGTGATTCAACCTCTTCACTGGTGCATTTATTGAGCAATTCAATATTTTCATGTGAAATTTATCCAGAATGGTGCATGTAGCAACAATCCCAGAGATTCTGTAAATTTCGGCACCTTGCTTTGCCATTATTATAAGTTTATTTGAATGCTTTCTGTGTTATGTTCCCTGGACGAACCCTTAATATTGATATGGCATGACAATTTGTGTTCACTCGCAGCAGAGTAACACGAATTTCCAAGTATCAAGGTTAAGGTCCTTGCATAAAGTACTTAATCAGAAAGCATACTGCTCTCTAGAAATAAACTTAAAGAACTCTGTGTTAACACATAGAATTCAATCAATTTTGTGATAATTCACAAGATTCGAATATTACCCTGACTAATTTGCAAAAATTAGGGTTTTGCGCCTTGCAAAATATATTATACCCCGTTGGTCGAAATTAAGCTTAGGCGAACTAAGCAATTAATCCTACATGGATTAGTAGGTGCAAAATCCTACCCAAAATTAGAAAGGAGCCGCGGAATAGGAGCAGAAGCAAAGGGAGGTGTGGCCATGCTTTAGGCACGCCCCATGTTGCCCAACCGACCTTATTTGCCTTCGACCAATCAGGTCGCCTTAAACCCGCCACACGCTGGCTGGGCCCATACTTGCCGGCCCTATTTCCCATCGACCAATCGGGTCGCTTTAAATCCGCCACACACATACCAGAAGTGTGGCCACTCCATGCTTGGTCGGCCTCTCTTATATTAACCAATCGGGTTGCTCCAAACTTGCCACAACGTTAAAAGAGGCAAACTACGCCAAATGGTCACAAAGCCATTGGTTTTCCGAAAACCGCGCCAACATGCCAAACGTGCCATGTTGCGCCAATAGGATGAACGGCATGCCAACATGCCACTCCGCCACACCAAACGTACACCATGCCAAAACATGCCAACGTGCTATGAATAGCGCCCTACGTGCTAACATACCTCTTGTTCGTGGCCAACGCCATGATGTGCTTAAATTAGGGTTTTCTATTCAGAAGCACGACTCTGCTTTAGGCGCATTAACAAAAACCCTAATTTTCAGTTGTGACTCAAGTTACGCTACTTTGGGCCCCACAACATGCCACGAGCCATGCGGGACCCAGGAAACCCTAGGAATGGCACCATATCATAGTCACTCATAGCAATTCTTGCTCTTGTTGTCGTTTCCACATTATGGCCTTACTATAGTTCCTTTGGCATGACTATAGCGTCGTTTGCACAAAAAGCGTTACCATGCCGCGGCCGCATGCTACACGCACTAATTAGGGTTTCGGCATGCCAAACCCTAATTTAGGCGAAGTTGTTACGCCAACCAAGCCAAATCATGCTACCCACAACATAGGTATTGATGTGGAAACTATAACTAATGTTGCCAAACCATATTTGGGTCTAACACCAATATGCCAAAATCTAGCGGGCATGGCTACGTCAGGCACTACTCGCACCACCGTGCCACTGGCATGCACAAACTATGCCA